>NW_021703774.1:144491760-145025138 GCF_005190385.1 Monodon monoceros
CCTGGTGGCACAGTGGTTAAGAATCCGCCTGCCAATGCAGGGGACACGGGTTCCAGCCCTGGCCTGAGAAGATCCCACACGCCGCGGAGCAACTAAGCCCGTGCACCACAACTACTGAGCCTGCGTGCTAGAGCCCGCAAGCCACAACTACTGAGCCCACGTGCCTCAACTACTGAGCCAGCGTTCCACAACAAGAGAAGCCACTGCAACGAGAAGCCCGCACACCACAACGAAGACCCAACGGCAGCCGAAAAAACAAAAAAGGACAAGTGATGTAAAGAGAGACCAGAGTACCCTTAGCTACATTTGCCACTCTCTCCTGAACTGATTGTAAGTCTCCAAGACTGGTGTCTATTCCTGTGCTATGGCCGCTCCTCCAGGAAAATCTGTGAAAGGGATTTTTGGAAAAGATGTACTCTCTTTTTCTAAGCCCTGGAAGAGTTTAAGACCAGAAATTTTTCTTGAATGTTTGATAGAATTCTCTGAAGCTTCTGGTCTTATGGAAAAAATTAAGTATTGATTCATTTTCTTTAATGGTTAGAGGACACTTTGGGTTTTCTACTTCTCGAGTATGTTTTGGTAAATTATATTTTCTCACTCTTTTCGTCTAAATTTTCAAACATATTGCAAGAAGTTTTCATTATGTCATTAAAAAATCATTTTAATGAATGTACCATCTATAATGATGTCTCCTTTTATAGTCTTCATATTGATTATATGGGTTTTCTCTTTTTGCATCAGTTCCGTTTGCCCCCAAGTCCCATGGGAGTAACACAGATGAACACCTGCTTATGCAATGGATTTTATTACAAAGAGGAACCCTGATTTCAGAGAACCTGAATGTTATATAGCAGTCAGTAAGCATGCCTGCCCTTTGCTCTAAAGGGGAAATTATCTTTCTTTTCTTTTTTTTTAATTTATGGACTTTATTATTATTTATTTGTCTATCTATCTATCTATTTATTTATTTATGGCTGCATTTGGTCTTCGTTGCTGCACGCGGGCTTTCTCTAGTTGTGGCAAGCGTGGGCTATTCTTCATTGCAGTGCACGGGCTTCTCATCGTGGTGGCTTCTCTTGTTGCGGAGCATGGGTTCTAGGTGCACGGGCTTCAGTAGCTGTGTCACGCAGGCTCAACAGTTGTGGCACACAGTCTTAGTTGCTCCGTGGCATGTGGGATCTTCTTGAATCAGGGATCAAACCTGTGTCCCCTGCACTGGCAGGCAGATTGTTAACCACTGCGCCACCAGGGAAGTGTCGAAACTATCTTTATTTTCCAACGCTCTTTGCTAAACAAACATCCTTGAAAAGATAGTCTGGAACAAAGAACTGTAATTATTTCATTTACAAGGTATGCAGAAATGTGAAAGACCTGTAGAGAATTGTCTCCTAGGATTATTTTTCTTTTGCTAGAAGTAATCCTTTAGCAGACACAGTGGCTCTGTTCCTGAAATTA
Organism: Monodon monoceros; assembly: GCF_005190385.1. Lineage (NCBI taxonomy): Eukaryota > Metazoa > Chordata > Mammalia > Artiodactyla > Monodontidae > Monodon > Monodon monoceros. The sequence continues at coordinate 144,493,216 of NW_021703774.1, forward strand.
GGGGGAAAGCATTAGTCTTTCGTTATTAAGTAATATGTTAGCTGTAGATTTCTTTTTGTAGATGCTTTTTATCAACCTGAGGAAGTTCTTCTCTCACCCTTTCTTTTTTTCCTTCCTTTTATTTTATTTTTTTCCCTGGTGTGCCTCATGGCTTGTGGAATCGTAGTTCCCCAACTAGGAATTGAACCTGGGCCCTTGGCAGTGAAAGTGTGGAGTCCTAACCACTGAAGCACCAGGGAATTCCCGGGGAAGCTCTTCTCTAGTCCTATTTTTCTGAGGATTTTAAATTACGAATGAGTTTTGAATTTTGTCACATGCATTTTCTGCAATGATTGATATACAATAATGTGATTTTCCTTCTTTAGTCTGTTAATTTGCTAGATAAAATTGGTTGACTTTAGGGTATTGAACCAGCCTTGCATTCCTGGAGTGAACCCAGTTGGTCTCAGCCTGTTCTTCCCAATCAAAGAATCAAAGAGTTACTCTCCCACGCAGAAGATCCTCAAGGATGTGTAGTGCCACCTCTTCCAGTGCTTGGTACTCTGGGGACAGGCCTTGGGACAGCCCCTTTCCTCTGTGGGCCAACCTGATTCAGAAACAGCTGGCCACTGCTTCAGCACTTTCTCTTTCATCCAGGCCTCCTGGGATAGCCCTCATAATCCCAACTACACCCTACCCCAACCTCTTATTGCTCAGATATGTTTCTAATCTGGAATCACAGAGCCAGCAACCCTGTGGAGGGAAAGGGTCCAGGACACTGAGCCTCCCTGTCTTCACCCATATGCTCTCCCACCTGGATAAAAATGCAGCCTAGGATGCCTCTGGCCACTTGGCAGCTATAGCCTGGTGCTATAGCCTTTCTCACTTGTTCTTTTATTGTTTGGTTGTGAAACCTTTTCTTCCTTTTTCTTGAATTAGTGCTGCTTGGTTTTGGGGTCTGAGTGGTTGGCTCCTCCTCATATCTGACTATAGGGGCCTGGTCAGCTGCAGCACAGCTCTCAGTAGTAGCTGGGCTCTTCCCAGGCACAAGCTGGTGGTACCATAGTGCCAGGATGCCCTGGAAAAAATGCCAACCTGTGCCTCAGCTTTTCCTGCAGCAAGAAGTGGCTAGGTGAACCTTCAGGGTAAAAATGAATAGATGAGGATATTTTAATGAAATTTCCCTGACCACCAATGGCATTCTCTACCCACATGGGACCAAGCTCTCCAGGAGACAACTACCCTGTTCTGCATCTTCACTTTGTACTAAATGCTTGAGCCTTCCCTGATTATGTATCTGCTCCTTGATTATGTATGGGGATCCTTGGCAAAATGAAGATTATTCACTGAATCATTGTTGTGTTTTTGGGTTTTTTTGGCTGTGCCACTCAGCTTGTGGGATCTTAGTTCCCCGACCAGGGATCAAACCTGGGCTGCGGCAGTGAAAGCACCGAGTCCTAACTGCTGGACCGCTAGGGAATTCCCCAATGAATCACTTTTTTAAAAAAAATAAACTTATTCATTTACTTTTATTTTTGGATGTGTTGGCTCTTTGTTTCTGCGTGTGGACTTTTCTCTAGTTGTGGTGAGCGGGGCCTACTCTTCGTTGCGGGCTTCTCATTGGGTGGCTTCTCTTGTTGCAGAGCACGGGCTCTAGGCGCGTGGGCTTCAGGAGTTGTGGCCCTCGGGCTCAGTAGTTGTGGCTCACGGGCTCTAGAGCACAGACTCAGTAGCTGTGGCGCACGGGCATAGTTGCTCTGCGGCATGTGACATCTTCCCGGACCAGAGATTGAACCTGTGTCCCCTGCATTGGCAGGCAGATTCTTAAACACTGTGCCACCAGGGAAGCCCCCACTGAATCACTTTTGACTGAGTTTTAAATTTCACAGGTGCCACTGTTTACACCCAAAGTGGAAGTGCTAGTCCCTGCCCAGATATCTCCACAAGAACCACAGCCAGTTACAACTCTATACACTGTGCAAATTACTCAGCATAGCTGACTCATTCAGAAAGCAAAGGGAACAGGAGACTGCTGCCATTGGCAGCTTTGCCTGAAGCCTGTGGTGTTGACAACACCCAACTGTCCTAAATTGAAGCAGCCACGGATTTATTCATTGGCTGATTTATTCATCTAACAAAATGATTATTGAGCAACTTCTCTGTGCCGGATCCCTGGGCTATGAGGAGGACTAACATACAATCCCTGCCCTCAGGGACCACACAGTCCATTGGAGAGTACCAGTAAAGAAATTGGCATTTATAATTTGGTGTGAAAAGAGCCATGGGAACACAAAGGAAGCCAGGCTGGTGTGAGGGCCTGTTGAGGTCGTGGGGGATAGAGAATCAGGAGAAGACTTCCCTGGAGAAGGTGGCACATGAACTGGCAAGGCTATGGGGAGAAGAGAAGGACTGGGAGGGAGAATGTGGGGAATGCCATGTTGGATGGTGTGTGCCACTCTGGTAGCCAGGCAAACAGGGAGGTGTGGCTGGGATGTAGCGTTATGGGTCATGGAGTGAGAGCTAAGGCTGTGTAGGCAGGCCAGCCCCAGCTTCTGGAGGCTTTGCATGTGCCAACTACCCTGTAGAGGAGATGTTTTCTCATCTTTCATTTCAGGGAAGACTAAGACTCAGAAAGATTGACAAGCTTGCCCAAGTTCAAACAGCTAATGAGTAGTGAAATAACTCTGTTGGATTCCAAACCTCATATTCTTCACCGTTAAACTAAGCTCCACTGCAACCTCTCTGGTGGAGGACCAGGAAAATAGACTGTGTGGGTGCCACGCCGGAGAGATGAAGATCAGTGTAGATGTGAGAAATACAAAGACCTGAATTATAGCAGTGGAGACAGAATGGAGAAGGCAGAACAGATCTGAATGATATTAAGGAATTAGAGTTGACTGGTCTTGTTAGAAGTTGGTTGAAGGTGGGAAGCAGGAAGAGATGACAATTACCCACATGTCTAACCTGGGTGATTGGATGCTTTTTGCTGAGATTGGGACCTCAGAGAATGAAAGGTTTGGAGTAGGAATACCAGGAGTCTAATTTTTTTTTAACACCTTTATTGGAGTATAATTGCTTTACAATGTTGTGTTAATTTCTGCTGTATAACAAAGTGAATCAGCTATACATGTACATATATCCCCATATCCCCTCCCTCTTGTGTCTCCCTCCCACCCTCCCTATCCCGCCCCTCTAGGTGGTCACAACGCACCGAGCTGATCTCCCTGTGCTATGTGGCTGCTTCTCACTAGCTATCTATTTTACATTTGGTAGTGTATATATGTCAATGCCACGCTCTCACTTCGTCCCAGCTTACCCTTCCCCCACCCCACGTCCTCAAGTCCATTATGTACATCTGCGTCTTTATTCCTGTCCTGCCCCTAGGTTCATCAGAACCATTTTTTTTTTTAGATTCCATATATATGTGTTAGCGTACGGTATTTGTCTTTCTCTTTCTGACTTACTTCACTCTGTATGACAGCAGGAGTCTAATTCTGAACATGGTCAGTGACATCCAAGGGGAGATGTCCAGAAGGTAAGTGGCTATGAGGGTCAGGCTCTCGGGCTCAGGAGAGAGGTCTGAGCTGCACAGTGGTCACTCAGCCACTCTGCACTTCATCCGTAAAATGGGGATAATAGTGATATCTACCTCATCAGCTTGTTATGAGGACTAAATGAGTAATGAGCTAGAGCAGTACTCAGTATATAGTCAATCCTCTATAAAAGTGAGCTATTATTGTTTCTATCATTCTGGGTGGTAATTAAAACCATGGGAGTGGATGAGGTACCACAGAATCAAAAGGAAGAGAAGAGAAGAAGACCTGGCATTGATTCCTAGGAGAAAAAGAAACCAACACTTAAGGGACTGGTGGAGGAAAAGGGATGTATGAAGGGCTGAGAAATAGTTTCCAGAGAGATAGGAGGAAGACAGGAAAGTGTGGGGTCTGGGAAGGAAGGAATCAGAGTTCTCAGGGAGGAGGGTGGGATCAGGAGGGTTTGTAGTTTGAGAGTTCATGCCCAGTGAGGCTGAGAAGCAGCTCTGCAGGACCTATGCCCATTCATTGGACAAATAACAGATTGGGTATGTGTCAGCTACAGTCAGCACCAGCGCTGACTGAAACTGCAGTAAACAAAACAGATGCAAGGAGCATGCCACCGACACTCGATGGAAACTGGAGCGCAAGGGGAAGGATTCCTCCAATCCAAAGAGGAACCACGGAACCCACAGCCTGTCAGCACCAGAAGAAAGGTCTGTGATCACCTGTCTGATAGATGCAGAAACCCAGAACAAAGACTTGCCCAGGGAATTGCAGTGAATGGGAGACAGAGCTGTAGCAGCAGGCTTCGTATTCATGTGGCAGACATGCCTCAGAAATGGCATGGCACCTGGGAATTGTGGCTCTGTCAGACAACCGTTGCCAAGGCACTCAGCACAGATGAGGTTGGTTTTACAATTCTTTGCTCCTAGAGCCTGGGAAAACCAGTGCCCCCGTTCTTTGTCCTCACATCCAGACAAGACTGCCACCTGCTGGCCACACTAAAGAAGTGCACCTCAGTGCCATCCATACACAGCTTTGCTTCCTTTTCCAGCAGAGTTGAGGGTATGAATAAGTTGGGCAAATTGCACTATTGTAAGGAAAAGACCAGTGCCAGGCATCTTCCTGACCAATTACATCCTGTCTTTGATCTCTGTTCATTTCTCCACCTCTTTTACCAAATCCTGTTCAAAGCCCAAAGTTGAAACATTAAAAATATTTTATGCAGTATTTGTTTTAAAAAGCCAGGCAAGGGACTTCCCTGGTGGTGCAGTGGTTAAGACTCCGCCTGCCAATACAAGAGACGCGGGTTCGAGCCCTGGTCCGGGAAGACCCCACATGCCGCGGAGCAACAAAGCCCGTGAGCCACAACTACTGAGCCTGTGCTCCAGAGCCAGCCAGCCACAACTACGGAGCCCGTGTGCCACAACTACTGAAGCCCACGCGCCTAGAGCCCATGCTCCGCAACAAAGAGAAGCCACCACAGTGAGAAGCCCGCGCACCGCATCGAAGAGTAGCCCCCGCTCGCCGCAACTAGAGAAAGCCCGGGTGCAGCAACGAAGACCCAACGCAGCCAAAATAAATAAATAAATAAATTTATTAAAAAGAAAAAAAAGCCAAGCAACAAGGTAATTAGTGTTACGTGCTATGGTGGTATACCTGTTGTTGAATCAATAATTACCAAGGTGTGTCTCCCACTGGTATCTGCCCTTCTGGGCCGGTCTCGCCAAGCCCAACCAGCCTGTGTGCTGGTGCTTAGAAGCATCCCTGTCGAGCGGCACACCCTACACCAGGTGCAGGGTGGGGTGAGGGGAGACAGTATCAGGTCCTGGCGGACACAGTGTTTAGGGCCAGGCCAACTGGGCAATTAGAAACAAGTTTTTTCCCAAGGGCTTTCTATTTTTAAAAAACTCTGGAAGACTGTATAATAAAACTTATAAATGCTAAGTTAAGTGTCGTAGTTGAAGGGCTCATGTAATTTTGGAGAAATAATGTATCTTTTAAAAACATTCAGTAGGTTTTTATGTGAAACTGTCCTTTAGTGTCAGAGCCTTGTGACCGTTGTTCATTGAAGTTACACAAGACCTGTGCCTCTTACACAGCAGGAAAGGCTGACACTACTCCCCGTGTCAACTCAGAGGAGGAAACAAAGGCACAAGGTTCTACGGGGCAAAAGCTGTAGTTTAAAAAATGAAATCTTTTAGTATTTGTTTGACCTTGTGAAGGGCATGAAGCTGAGACACATAATTTTTAAAACTATGTTTTATTGTAATAATAATGATGTTGTCTATCCTCAGGTTTTGTGTGCTGCTCCAAACTGGTAAAAACAAAGAAGAAAGTCTTGTTCTCGTAACACTGGGGAGACAAGAGAGTGTGGTGGTGAGGAGATGGGTGCAGGAGTCAGACTGTCTGGGTGACCCACAACTTTCCCGCTTAACATCTTTGAGACTTTGGACAGGCTATTTAATTGCTCTGTGCCTCAGTTTCCTCACATGTAAACCGGGGATGATAATACTACGTACTCCTCAGAATTATCCTGAGCGTCACTGGAGATGATGAAAGAGCTAGAACAGTGCCTGGCACATAGTCATCCTCAGTCACTGGTAGTGATCACCAGTTATTATTACTATGATTATTGCTTCTGTAACAAAGTTCTAGGACAGCAGAGACTTTGTTTCATTTGTCACTATATACACAGTGCCCAGCCCAGTGCCTGCTCTTGCTGAATAAGTAAATGAATGAATGAAAAACTTAAGTTATTTAAAAGTAAACCAACAAAGTACATTATCAAAAAAGTGAAAAGATAACAACAGAATGGGATAAACCATTCTAGTATCCAGAATACATAAAGAACTCTTACAATTCAACAGCAAAAAGACAACCCAAGTTTTAAAATGGGCATAGGACTTGAATAGATACTTCTTCAAGGAAGAAACATAAACATCAACAAGCACATGAAAAGACGTTCAACATCTTTAGTCATTAGGTAAATGCAAATCAAAACTGCAGTGAGGTACCACCACTCCACATCCACTAGGATAGCTATATATATATTTGGACAATAACAAGTGTGGGCAAGGATATGGAGAAATTGGAACACTCAAACATTGCTGGTGGGAATGTAAAATGGTTCAGTTGCTGTGGAAAACAGTTTGACGGTTCCTCAAAAGATTAAATGGAATTACCATATGACCTGGCAAATCCACTCCTAGGTGTATACCCAAAAGAACTGCAAACAGGCACTCAAACATGTGCATGTATATTCATAGAAGCTCTATTCACAATAGCCAAAAGGTGGAAACAGCTCAAATGTCCATCAGCAGATGAATGGAGAGACAAATTGTGGTATATCCATACAATGGAATATTATTCAGCCATAATAAAGAACAAAGTACTGGGATTCCCTGGTGGTCCAGTGGTTAGGACTCAGCGCTTTCACTGTGGTGGCCTGGGTTCAATCCCTGGTCGGGGAACTAAGATTCTGCAAGCCACGCAGCGCAACCGAAAAAGAAAAGAAAAGAAAAGAAAAGAATAAAGTACTGATACATGCTACCACGTAGATGAACCTCAAAAACAGTATGCTAAGCAAAAGAAGCCTGATACAAAGTTCATATATTGTATGATTCCACTTTTATGAAATATCTGGAATAGGTGAATCCATAGAGACAAGATTGATGCTCTCCAGCAGGTGAGGGGAGGGGTGGTGGTCAGGGTAGGTCCCTGACTAGGAATCAAAGCCCGGCCCCCTGCATTGGGAGTGCGGAGTCTTAGCCACTGGACTGCCAGGGAAGTCCCAATCACACTTCTTAGTATTAGGAATCTACATAACTTCACAGAACAAAGAACCTCAGGAAAATTAACAATGATGTTCTTGCCCACCGCCAGTCTCTCCAGGTCTCTGGAGGACAGAGGAAGAGATGTTACACATTTGAAGACTCGTCTGTGTCTGTCCTGTTTGGTCACTTAGGGCCACTGTTTCCCTGCACTAACATTTCTAGAGGAGTCCATTGTGTCAGTGAATGCAGTTTGCTTAGGCATGAATCCTGCTGTTGTACTTTGTGGCTGGTAAGCCACACTTCCAACTTCACTATAGGAAACAGGATCATTTTATGAGCATGTCAAGTTAATCATAGGTTGTAGGTCAATTAGAAAAAAAAATTATTCTCCAAATGACCATTTTTCCAAATTTGCAAACATTTCCATTTTACCATAAACTTGTTTCTTATAGCTATTTGTTAAATTTTCAGCAATTTTTATCAGATGGTACAGTGGTTTTAAAACATGTCCACAAAGTTTTTAGTATGTTTCCTTTCAAGAGGTGGCGCCCAATTCTTCTCCCCTTGAGTGTGGGCTCAACTTAGTGACTGGCTTCCAATGAACAGAGTGAAACAGAAGTGACATGTGCAACTTCTGAGATTAGATAATGAAAGATATTGGGGCTTCCTCTTTGCTCTCTCTTGGATCACTCGCTCTGGGAGAAGCCAGCTGACATGTCAGGACACTCAAGCAGCCCTATAGCGAGGTCCACATGGTGAAGAACGGAGGCTTCCTGCCAACAACCAGCACTAACTTGCCAGGCGTGTAAGTGAGCCACCCTGGAAGCCTGTCCTCCAGACCAGATCATGCCTTCGGATGACTACAGCCCCAGCTGACCGCCTGACTGCAGTCTCATGACACACCCTGAGCCAGAATCATTCATTTAAGCTGCTCCCAGATTCCTGACCCACAAAAACTGTGGGAGATAATAAATGTTTATTTTTTTTAGTCACTGGGTTTTAGGGTAATTTGTTATATAGCAATAGGTAATGAATATAGATGGACTGATTTAACAGCTTTTGTGGATTTCTGCAAAGTTTGAATATAATGCCTTTCATGTGGCCTTCATAGCAACATTTTAAGGAATCTTCATTTGTCTCTGCCCAAGCTCTCTGTAGCTGCAGTGGCAGGGAGTAGGGGCAAGGAGGGGGGACCTGGTGAGGAAACTTGCTGGAGGTCACCATGCTACATGGCCTAGACTGCCCATCCTTGGGAGAAGAGGGGATGGGGAGGGGGTGGGGCAGAGAAAGGGAGGGCAAGGGTCAGAGAAGGGGACCAACCAAGGGCAGAAAGTGGTACTGAGGGGCCGAGAGAGCCTGAGACCCCTGAGAACTCAGAAGTTCCGGCTTCTCCCAGCTCTCCTAGGCCCTACCAATACAACCAAGAGGAACTGCTATACACTTTAAATATTTTAAACATTTAAAGTAAACATTTTCAGTAAATTGGTAATTTGGTGAATTGGGTACTCAGCAAATTGGTCATCTGGCCAGTTGAATTTTGGGTAAGCATACACTTGGCAAATTAATTTACAATGATTCATCTGTTTCTAGTTAAGTCATACATAGTAATTTTTATGTTCCTAAGGTAATAATTTATTTGTAACAGATACTAATATATGTACACACACGTATATACTTCAAATTCCCAACAGAATTAATTTCTCCTTCCAAAAAATGTTGTGACTTTGACATTTCTCTTCTCCAGGGAGGGAGACCAGTGAGTGAATACTTCTGTGGCTTTAGACTGCTCGTCATGATTAAGTCCCTGCCTGCCACTAATTCCATTATAAATCGAGATAAATTCCAGGCAGGACCACTTTGGAGAAGTCCTCCCTTAATTTTAATTTTGACTCTTTTAGACTGAATAGGATCATCATTAAAAGAAATTCTGAAGTCTTAATTCCATGAAAAAAAACCAAAACCAAACAATCCTCAGAAATTAGCAGATGTAAGTGTCAGAACCCTTTCCCCAGGTATTTCTACTTCAAAGTGAAGAACAGACAAGAATGGGCAATCAGAATCTGCTGCAGTGGGGACCAGAAGCCATTACTTGGTCCCAGGTTTCCTCTTCCACTCTTTTGTAGGAACCTGGAAGGGCAGGGCTTTCCCCACGACCTTCAACATGGGGCTCCCTGACCCACCCCTCCTCCAGGGGCCCCTGCATGCGTATGGAGGAGATGTAATGTTACAAAACCCAGCTTGGCCAGACAAACATATTTCAGGAAACTGCATGAAAATATGGAGAAAGGGGAGAAAAAGGAAGAAAGAGAAGCTTATCCCACCTAGACAGACATGGAGCCACCACAACATATGTGCCCCACACGGCCCACTGCAGTGGTTTTAAAACTTGGCCACAAAATCATTTGAGCCCCCTCCCATCAAGATGTGGGATCTACTTGCTTCCTTTGAATCTGGCCAGGAAGTGATGCTATGTGACTTAAGAAGCTAGGTTGGGCTTCCTTGGTGGCACAGTGGTTAAGAATCTGCCTGACAATGCAGGGGACACAGGTTCGATCCCTGGTCCGGGAAGATCCCACATGCCGCGGAGCAACTAAGCCCCTGCACCACAACTACTGAGCCTGTGCTCTAGAGCCGCGAGCCACAACTACTGAGCCCGCGTGCCTAGAGCCTGTGCTCTGCAACAAGAGAAGCCACTGCAATGAGAAGCCCGTGCACAGCAACGAAGAGCAGCCCCCGGTCGCTGCAACTAGAGAAAGCCCGCACACAGCAACGAAGACCTAACACAGCCAAAAATAAAATAAATAAAATAAATAAATTTATTAAAAAAAAAAAAGCTAGGTCAGGAAAGGCTATGCAGCTTCGGTCTGGAATGTCTTGGAAGCTCACTCAGGATTCCTCTTGGAATCTGGCCACCAAGCTGAGATAAGTCTAACCTACAGGGAGAGGCCACATGTAGGTGCTGCAGTGCACAGTCCCAGCTCTGAGTCCCACCTTCAAGACCCAGAAGATCCCAGCCTCCTTGTGCTGCTCAAGGCTTGGTCTTGGGTGAGGCAAGTGAAGCATTTGCCTCTGATGCAAAATTTAAGGGAGAGATCAAAATCCAGTAATCAAAATAGATACTTTTTAATGCAATTTAAAAAATCAATGCAAAAAAATGAATGAAGAACGACCTATCAAAATGTTAAATAAAAACAGTAAGAGTGCCATGTGGAGCCATATTGCAGCCCGAGACAAAAGGAAAAATCAGTAAGAGTGGTCCTCATCAGCCTCACTCAAGTTCCCGCTGTGGTCCCAGCTGTCTTCCAACTGAGGCCCCGGGAATCATGGAGCAGACATAGTCCATCTCTGCTGTGTCATGTTCAAATTCCTGACCTACATAATATGTGAGAATAAAATAGTGATAGTTTTACAACACTAAAACTGGGGTGGCTTGTTATAAGAAATAGGTAGCCAGAATACCCCCCCGCCCCCCCAGCTCGAGAGCCTTATCATCTCCTACCTTCCTTCTCCTTTTCCTCCTCCGAACCGTGTGCCTTGGCCCTAAGAACTCTCAGAAAGTAAAGAGTCACTTAAGATACACAGCTTCCACTTAGCCATCTGGGCTGAAAAAACTAGGTATTTCAAATTTTATTCCCAATATGATGGAAGAAAATGGAAAAATGAGGAGCTGGAGGGGAACTTGGGGTCAAGGAGGTGGCCTGTGACGGGAGTAGGGACACTCTGTTGTAACGGGAAAGAGAGTAGAGGAGGTGGGTGACAGGCCAGGCAGGTTGGTAGGTTTGGAGGGGGGAAGGTATCAATGGAAAAGGAGGTGAGGTCATCTCCTGGCTCCTCCATCACAGACGCCCACTGCGAGGGAAAGTGTCACCAGGCCCACCGAACCTCTCCACCTCCTGTTTTCACGGGACTGCCCCTGAGAATCCACTTTCCCTGGAGCCTTCTCAGGGAAGGATGTCATCCCCCGCCCCATGCAGCACGCAGGGTAGAGAGCACGGCCTCCATAACTTCCTCCTTCCAAACCATTCCTTTTTCTCCTCAAATACAAACAAACAAACACAGACAAAACCCTAGTACTTGGCATAGTACTTGGCACACCACAGATGTTCAATTAATACTTGTTTTTAAAAAACAAGCCCTTATAAAGCTTAGTCCCTTCAGCTGTATCACTGGCTCCCCCTGATGTTGCCACCATCCTGGGGGAGCTCCACCTTGGTCTTGCAATTTGGTGTCCTCAAACTCAGAGAAATTCATCTCTGATCCTCTCCGGTCATCAGTGTTAGGCCCCAGACTTGGGGCCTGTCAGACTTTCCCTCCCCTGCCTTTGGAGGAGTCGCCGTGAAAACTGAGAACCATATTCTTGCCCTTAACTTCCACTCCACCAATCGTGTGAAATAGTTCCCCCTGGTGGACGATCAATGCACATGCATGCTCTATATTCCCAGGGACACGAAGACTATTTTACTTTTTCTTTTTTTTGCGTGCGGAGCACAGGCTCCGGACGCGCAGGCTCAGCGGCCATGGCTCACGGGCCCAGCCGCTCCGCGGCATGTGGGATCTTCCCGGACCAGGGCACGAACCCGTGTCCCCTGCATCGGCAGGCGGACTCTCAACCACTGTGCCACCAGGGAAGCCCACGAAGACTATTTTGAAGTGCCCGGTAAAAAAGAATAATTCTTTCATTCAACAGACATTTCTTGTACTCCTGTTACGAGTCTGGCTTATCCGAAATTATTTTGAGGTGCACAGTTTCACACCAGCAGACATCAAACCAAAAAGGCAGTGACAATTCATGCTCCTGCTGCCTCTGCCAGAGTCAGTTGTTACGTAATAAACGCAGCAGGACTCTAGATTGGGCCTGATATGGGAAGAAGCTGGGCCAGTTCAACTCTGGAGGACTTCATCAGCGAAACTGAAGCAAAGCCATTTTTGCATAAATTCATTCAACAAATTTCTACTGCACACCACACTTTATATGCCAGGCCCTGAGCTGGAAAAAGAGATGAATCAGACCCTGTCCCTGCCCTGAAGCTGCTCAGAGGGGAAGGCATTTAGGCAGGTAGTCACTAATACAGTGTGCATGTGCAGGACTCCCTCCCTCCCTCACGCACTCAACAAACACCTACCAAGGACCTAACATACGCTGGGGACTGTGCTGGGGGTATAAGGACAAAAACTATGAGAGCTGCACGGAAACTGTGCACAGTCTATGTAAAGGGAAGTTACCATTCTGGAGATAACTGCTCCAATGGAGGCAGGTGCTGGCGGGGAGGAGGGAGCAAGATGGTAAAAAGGAAGGAGGCTGACATTTGGGCAGGGGTGACGGCAGGTCAGGGAAGCCCTCAGAGAAGAAATGCTTAAGGCGGGAAGTGGCGGAATGGTCACTTTGCCACGTGGAAGTTGGGTGAGGGGAGGGAGGTCACAGCGCCACTCAATCTAGTCTCCTCGGGGCTGTTTGATTAAGCCTCCTGACATGATTCCACCGCCAGCTCACCCCCTTGCTCCAATGCCAGCAACAACTCCCTGCTGCTGGGCCTGACCTTGGCTTAGGTGCCTCTACCACTCCACCTGGCAACTCCTCCCCAGCTAGGAGGCTCTGCTCCAGCTGGTAACCGATTCCAACATAGCATTACTTCCCAACACAGGAGTCCATGTACCCCCGCAGGGGTCAAACAAATACAAAGTTGACAGTGCTGCTGAAGGAAAGATAAGGTAGGCATTCAATCTCAACACTGCCTCCAAAAAGCAATCTAGGCTGGGAGTGAGCGCCAGGCCTTTGCTGATCCCCAGGGTCTCACTTGTATACCTTAACCCTGGTACCGGCCTCCTCCCTCTGACCCTCCTAGGCTTCCTGGACCTGGGGCTCAGCCTGTCATCCTGGGCACAGAAATCCCGATATGTAGTGCCACCCAGACCCTTCCTGCCTTATGGGTCTCCCTGCCCTGGCCTCCTCGGCTAGGCCCATTCCCCCTTCATGTGCCATCTCACTCTCCACACCCAGGCGCTCCCCAGTCCTGTCCCTCCTCTCTCTTCCTGGGGCCTCTCTATCCTGCTAGATCAGCACACTCCATTTTGTTGTCTGAACAACTCCAGTCTAAAGTCTCCCTGTGGCTCTGGCCTGCTATTCTATCTGACATTCAAGGTGCTCCATGATCTGGTCCTGGCCTACCTTCCTAGGTCTTCCTAGACTGAGACTGCTACCACCAAATGATCTCCATGCCACTCCCCAGACACATCTTGTACTTCCTGTGTCTGGGCCTTCCTTTACACCATTCCCCTTTCCAGAATGCCCTTCTCTGCTTTCTACCTTCCCATATTTCAAGGCTCAGCTGAAATACCACCTTCCCAGAGAACGCTTCCTTGATCTCTCCTGTTGAAAACAGAATCTCCCTTCTCTGAACCATCGGAAGAGCAGGGAAGGAAATAACATCCTGGAAACACCTGCCATGTGCTGCATGTTAAAAGCACAGGCTTTGGAGTCAGACAGATCTGGTTTGAATCTGGTCAGCTGTGTAACTTTGGGAAGCATACTTAATCTCTCTGTGCTTCAGTGCTTTAGCTTGAAAAACATAAAAATGCCAACCCCCACCATTCATTCATTTGAACATTTGAATACCTAATATGTACCAGAATCTATACTCTTGTGGTTATTTTGAGAATTAAATGGAGCAATGCATGGAAAGTGGCTGGCACATAGGCATGCTCAATAAATGAAAACTTATTAATACTACCTTCACCCAATCTGGTTTCTTAGAAGAACAGTCCTCAGGGTGATTTCTGTTTGGAGGGGAAATGCCACATAAGTCTGGGAACGAGAGCCAGCTCTGGACCCAGGCACATTCTAACAACTGCTAGAGCATGTGGCTGATTCCAGGCCCAGAATGTGACTGTCGTTTTCTGAATAGCTTGCCCATCAGCACAGAGCCAGCACCTTCCGTCTGCCGAGGCTGCCTGGGACACTCACTAAGGCTCTTTGTGAATAGGAGAAAACGTCTCAGAGCAAAGCTGCCTAGTTCTCATGGCCACCTTGTGCCGTCTGGAGCAGACCCGGCCGCCTCCCCTACCTTCATACTGGACTTCCAGGTGCATAGTGCGTAGCACCTTCAGCACGCTGTCCACAATGCCGGGGTGTGTTGTCCCGATGATCGACTGGCAAGAAAGACAGCAGGACAAGGTGGTTACTCTTTCCTTTCCGTCTAGTCCACCTGGGAGAAGTGAAAAGCTGACTTCCAAACAGCCGGGCAGCCTTAGCTGAATGGGGAGAGGGGGGCAGCAGTGAGTCACTGGGCCCTGGCCCCGCACCCGAGAGGTTAGTTTCTTTCTTTCTTTCTTTTTTTTTTTTTAACATTATAGTCAATTTTTTGCATACTAGTAAGGAGGGAGAACTCTCTCTCTCTTTTTAAAAATTAATTAATTAGTTTGCCAGCGTTGGGTCTTCGTTGCTGCGCGTGGGTCCTCTCTAGTTGCGGCGAGCGGGGGCCACTCCTCGCCGCGGTGCGCAGGCCTCCCACCGTGGTGGCCTCCCCAGCTGCGGAGCACGGGCTCCAGGCGCGCAGGCCCAGCAGTTGTGGCACGCGGGATCCTCCAGGACCAGGGATCGAACCCATTTCCCCTGCATTTGGCAGGCAGATTCCCAACCACTGCGCCAGCAGGGAAGTCTGAAGTTAATTTCTTCTGGAGAGGAGGGGCGGAGATGGGCAGCCAGGAATCTCCAGAGACTCTGCGGAGGTTGCCACTGAACCCTCTGGCTCAGGAGGCACTCGGTGGAGGCTAGCTGGCCACTGCTAGAGGTGCAGGGATAAGTCGGCTATCTTGGCTGCAGGGAAGACAGTCACAGGCTGGAGAGAGTGGAACTCATCCAAAATCCTAAATCTTCTCTCTCTCAGGATCTCACCTAATGAGGCAACCCTCCTGTCTGTGTCTTCTACCCGTGCACTGGTTCCTGTCTTTTGGCATTAAACATTCTCAAGATCACCCAGATTGAAAGCAACCGTCCTTCAACTCTGTCTCCTCTTGCTACTGCTCTTTCCCCCTTTACACCTAAGCTTTCCAGGGGAAGCTACTTCTTCATCCTCCATGCATCCTTTGACAGGTGGCTGTAATTTAATTTTTCCTGCCATCGGACAGTCCCCTAATTCACCAAAACTTTTCCTGCTGAGCTCAGCTTTCTGTTCTACCTGCATTGAATCTCTCTGCTGTATTTGAGCCAACTGATCATGTCCTTCTTCTTTGATTTTTTATTAATTAATTAATTTTTGGCTGTGGTATGGGTCTTCGTTGCTGTGCGTGGGCTTTCTCTAGTTGTGGACAGCAGGGCCTACTCATTGCGGTGGCTTCTCTTGTTGGGGAGCACAGGCTCTAGGTGCCAGGGCTTCAGTAGTTGTGGTGCAAGGGCTTAGTTGCTCCGCGGCATGTGGGATCTTCCCGGACCAGGGATTGAACCCGTGTTCCCTGTGTTGGCAGGTGGATTCTTAACCACTGTGCCACCAGGGAAGTCCATGTCCTTCTTCTTGAAACTCTTTTCCCTTACTTTTCACAGCCCTGTGTTTTCCTCTTCTCCTTTTATGGCTTATCATTCTTTTTCTTTTTTAATGTTTCTTATTTATTTATTTATTTTTTCTTATTAGTCATCCATTTTATACACATCAGTGTATACATGTCAATCCCAATCTCCCAATTCATCCCACCACCACCACCACCCCCTGCCATCATTCTTTTTCAAGGAGGCAGAGTGGTATATGGAAAGGACTCTGGAGTTAGAGTTGGATTTTAATGTTCACTTGGTATATATTTTCTACTTAGTGTGTGGCCTTGAATAAGTCACTGAACACCCTCCTAAGGCTTGTTAGCATCACCTTTAAAATGGGGATGATAATACCTGTCTCCATCAGCCACTGTGAAGACTAAAGGAGACAGTGTAAGCAAGCCCTGAGCACAGTGCCTGGCATGCAGGAGGCACTTAATAAATGGAAACTGGAAACAATAATGATAATCAGATGTTTTGCTGATCTTCTTCCTCAGCTCATCTCTTAAATGCTGGCAGTGCTCCTTCTCTTCGTACTTGGTGTATTCTACCGGGGTCATCTTATTGACTTCTACTCTTTCGGATATCACTTCTCTGTTCATGAACTCCAAACTGCCATCTTCATCTCGGATCTCTCTCTGGAGCCTCAGACTTTTATTTTCTACTGTCCTGTGGGCATCTCTACTAGACGTCCCGAGCAGTGATTCCTCAATTGAGCTAGGAATCAGAATTGCCTGGGGGAACTTAAAGGCCACCCGAAAGCTGTCAAATTCTACAGGAGGGGAGCTCAGGGTTCAGTATTTTTTGCACAAGTCACCCATCTACATCTTCTGCAACCAGCTTGGCCTTCTCCTGAGAATGGGCACTTGGGAGCCACCAAGGCTCATCAAGTTTATTGGGTCAAAACCTAAATCAGATCCGTTTTTCCTGTTCTCTTGGTGGCACACAACTCACCCCGTGGTCTAAGTCCAAAGCTGGCGTCTTCTTGACTCCTTTTCTTTTTTTTGTTTTTGTTTTTGCGGTACGCGGGCCTCTCACTGTTGTTGCCTCTCCCGTTGCCGAGCACAGGCTCCAGACGCGCAGGCTCAGTGGCCGTGGCTCACGGGCCCAGCTGCTCTGCGGCATGTGGGATCTTCCCGGACCGGGGCATGAACCCGCGTCCCCTGCATCGGCAGGCGGACTCTCAACCACTGCACCACCAGGGAAGCCCTTGACTCCTTTTCTTTTACTGTCCCAAGTCCCATACACTCTGCCTCCGAAATGTCTGTCCAACCTGGTCACCTCGATTTCTCCTGCCATGGTTCAGGCCGTATCATCTCTTTGGTCTCTTTTTTTTTTTTTTTTGATTCCTTTTTTTTAAAATGGTACAGTCACTTTTTAATTTTATTTATTTACTTTTGGCTGTGTTGGGTCTTCGTTTCTGTGCGAGGGCTTTCTCTAGTTGTGGCAAGTGGGGGCCACTCTTCATCGCGGTGCGCGGGCCTCTCACTATCGCGGCCTCTCTTGTTGCGGAGCACAGGCTCCAGACGCGCAGGCTCAGTAGTTGTGGCTCACGGACCTAGTTGCTCCGCGGCATGTGGGATCTTCCCAGACCAGGGCTTGAACCCGTGTCCCCTGCATTGGCAGGCAGATTCTCAACCACTGCGCCACCAGGGAAGCCCTCTTTGGTCTCTTAACTGCCTCCCTGCCTCCAGCCCTTCCTGGAGCTGTACTACTGAGAGCTTTCGATGGTTCATCTCAAAACCTCTCTTGGAGCCTCTATTCCCTCCTTACATGGTGTCTTCGTGTGGTCGCCATGCCCCAAAGCTGACTTTGCTGCATTCTAGGGCACCGAGAGGAAGGCAGAAGACAACGAGAGAAATGGAGCTTTCCCAAGCACCGGAGATCTGGCTTCTTTCTTCACTTACATGCTGCCTACAAATGCACCAGGATTCTTTCCCTACCAAACTGACTCCTTTAATCTTTTCTACGGTCCTTTCATCAACCTTGCTGCTTGTCTCAACTACTTTTAAGTCTGCCAACATCTTTCTGATCCTTAAGTAAACAGGACAAATCACTCTGCTGGGAGACACGAACTCTCTGCCCTGCCCTAGCCTCCTGGAAGTAACGCTGATAGAACAGCAGACATGCAGTGGGAGGCTGAGCTCTGTTTCTCATGCCTGCATGGAGTGCAACTGTGGAAGGTAATTGTCAGATGACTGAGTTGGAATCAGAACCACCGGAGCATGCAGCCTGGGCTCACCTGGGCAGTCCTGAGAGTCTGCAGGGACAGCTGCTGAGCTTTCGGGGACGCACAGGGCAGCAAAGCTATTAGACCTTTGTACACTTGATTCTGGTACTTGGGATTACTGTGGATCAAAGAATCCAACAGAACTTGCACTTCTTCCTGGGTCTCTTCTGACTTAGACTTTGCCAAGAATTCTGCTATGGATCGTACACCTGAGCAAAGGAGAGAGGAAATGCTAAATTGGAAGGGGTTTATGAAAATAATCCTTACTCAAGGTTACATAATATGAGGTAATAGGATTAAGATGTATTTAACCAGGCCTGTCCAGTCAAAGCAAAATCGAGGCTCTGTTCTCATGTTGCATAGCTACTGTTTTCACCTCGTGCCTAGGTGGCTGGGGGATTTTGTTTCAACGTAGGCATGTTGTCAAAATCTGTTTTAAAATTTAAAATGGCTCTGCAAAATGCACAAATAAAACTTGCACTTTTGATTGCTGTATGATAACTAACACATAGATAGCACTCAGCACTAAATGTTTTTTGACAAATACCACCTTATTTAGCCCTGGAAACTACACTGAGAGGGAGGTGTTAGTCCCTTTTTAGGATAAATACACCGAGGCTCAGAGAGGCCATGGGGGAGAAATGATGGAAGAGCAGTGAGGGAAGTGCTTTAAAGAGGGATGCGTGGGGGATGGCATCTCCTGTGCACACCTCAAGCAGACCACTTGGTGGGACATACTGAAATTACCGGGTTATTTCCTTTTCTCACGGCACTGTAAGCTCTTTGAGGACAAGGACTGTATTTTATTCATCTTTGTGTTCCCAGCACCTTAGCGTATACCTAGCACACATATTCAACGATTTTAGTTCAATCTTATTTCTAGAGTTATTCATAAATGGCTCAACAAATCTTTGTTGAATGGATGCACGAAAGAGGATATACTTGAAATGAAGTATTTCCAAAACCACCATGGAAAGATTTGAGCAAAAGATAAATTGAGAAAATCGTAACTCTGGGTCTTCCGGTGGTGATCCAGACAGGAGCTAAGTGAGTCCACCCTACAGAACGCTTCCTGTGCAACCAGGTCCGTGATGCGTTTTCCTCTAGCAGTGCTGGGGGCGGCCCCCAGGGAGACAGGAGAAGTGACACCCTCGTTCTACGTGGTACCCACCATAGCTTTCACAGATGAGCTCCTTGTACTTTCTGCCAGAGTTTGCGATAACCTGAAGTAGCTTGATGGATTCCTTCTTGTCCTCCTCCTCGATCTCCTTCAGTGCAAGTATTTCCAAGAGTGTTAGGGCCCCTCCAACCTCAAGAAATTCTATGAGATATCGATTACTGTTCAGAGGGATAGAAAAGTAGAAATAAGACATTGTCAAGTTCCTAGACACTAACCTTTCTAAGGGATCTCAAGGACCTTTCTTCATATACTCCTCCTACCCAGGAAATGTTTGTGGGTAAAGTGATACAATAGTTTGGAAATTCTTCCTTCCAGAAGGAAATGCGGAAGTTAAATACAATGGCCATTTCCTGTGCTTGGATTTCCAGCATCTGTGTCTCTTCTTCTTGAAAGGGCACCTCAACTGTCCCATGGGAGATCACCCCTCCACCACTCACGAGCCATGTGGTTTTGGGAGGATAAGCAGGTGAAGGTGTGTCATCCTTCTGGCTGCAGTAATTGGTTTGGGGCCAGGCATGTGACCTAAGTTGGTCCAATGAGGCTCAAAACCTGGGACTTTCTTGGGAACGCTTGGGAAAGACATGCTCTCTTTTTGGTGTGACTGAGCTAGAAGGATGCATGTCTGGAGTACTGAGGACTACAACACATGGAGGCCTATGAATATAGAGGGAAACAGAGCTGAGAAATGGAGAAAAAGCGGGACAGACCAAATACTGAGAAATGGTGGAAAAGCGGGAGAGACCAAGTAATGAGGAATGGAGAAAAAGTGGGATAGACCAAATACTGAGTAATGGAGAAAAAGCAGGATAGACCAAATACTGAGAAATGGAGAAAAAGCAGGAGAGAACAAGTACTGATGACATTTTTTGAGCCCCTGGATATAGTCAGGCCTGAAATATCGATTTCCACTCTCTGGACATTCAGTTAAGTAGTCTAATAATTTCTACTTTTTCCTGGTCCAGTATGAGTCGGTTTTCTGTAATTCACAACCAAGAGGGTGCTGACTAGCAAAGTATCAATGGAGAACATGGGATGGAGGAGCAACTAGACCAGGACCACAGCTGCCACCACCTCTGGGTCCATCCTGAGGGCTACTAGGTACCCACTGATAACTAGAAGCTAAGGTCCCATGTGGTGTGAATGTCAAGGATACCATGAGTCAGGCAGGCAACTGAGACCCCAGAATTTCGCTAGAACAGAACTCACCTGCTTACAGCTGATAAGAAGATGCCAATGGACCTGAGCAGCTTATCTAAACATGAGCCAGTCATGTAGCTGTACGACAAGTTAAAGAGTGAATTTCAGGGTGGTTTTCCATCCCGTGTCTGATCCCTGATACCACCTATGGCCCAGGATGACCAACAGCTGAATTGCATCCTTTATCTGAGAGGGGCCACTAGGTTGAAGGGGTAGGGGCATGGGTGGTGGTGGCAGGCATGTTCATGGTTCTCCAGAAAGCTCTTCTGGGGTAGTTCAGCCACTTTGGCTCTGACATGCTCTCTAGAGAGTAAGAGGCGTTGATGAATGGAGGGTGCACGAAGAAAGCTGGGGGTCAATTTCCGAGGCTTCTCTGTGCCATGACCATTGCACCCTTGGGCTCAGCCCAGTTCATTACTTTATGCCTCATTCTTGGACTTCTCTAAAAATAATCAGCTTCATCATTAATTCTCAATTTTGTACTTGCTCAAAGCTTTATAATGGAGGTCACTATCTTTATGAAGAATTGTGTGTCTTCCTAATAAGAACAACAGGAGATGGTGGAAAAATTAAACCCTGATTTAAAACAACCCCAGTACTTAATGTTATTTTTTAATGTGAGCTTTTGCAAAAAGCTTCGTTGTAATAAAGCACCCAGAGCACGCTTCAGCTCGGATACAAGGTATGAAATCAAGCCACAACAGAAAAGGAACCAGTCAACAATTACTAGGCTCATAACACATCACAGGCTCTTAGAACACTTAAGAAATTAGCTGAAATTACTGCAGCTCACGGAGGATGACTGAGAGCTTCCAAGACTGATAAAGGCTAATGTAATGGGTTGGAGGTAATGGTGCTTTGTTGGGGAGGGAGGGTGCATGAGGCAAATTATCTCGGCTGCACCCTGGTTCCCAGGATGCCAATAGAAGTAGAGACAGATTGGCTCATTAGAAAAGGCTCTTTACTGCAAAAACAGTGTTTGCTCTGGAGCCAGGCTCCCCTGCCTGTTGCCGTTTTAGCTGGGGGCCAGGCTATCAGCCCACCACCCAGCTCCTCTGAAACCCCAGCCCCCATTTCTGCCTCCATGCCTTCTCAGTGCCTCTTTTCTTCAGCTAGCAGCAAGGCTGACCGACTTTCATCACCTTCTTTTTCCTCTGTCCCAGGCTAGCCTTATTTTCATAACCACTTCATTATACATATTTCTGGCCCATTATTTCCAGCAATTAGTTCCAGAAGTTTGCCACGATATCAGCAGTAGCTAACAAGTACTAAGCATTTATTGTGTGCCAGGCACTGTGCTAACTGCTTCGCTGGCATTGTCTCATTTAACCCTCAGCGCACCCTGCAGTGGGTGCTATCAGTATTTCCACTTCCTTCATGAGGAAACAATCTCAGACAGTTTAAGGACCTGATCATGGTCCCAAGGTTAACTGATGGAACTGGGATTTGAACCTAGGCAGCCTAACTCAGAGTCCTGCTTCTTACTGTCAGCCCTTCCTGTCTATAGACAAACAGAGGGAGGGAGTGGGCTATTGACACAGATAGTGTTGGAGGTGGGACCGTGGCAGGGATTCACTGAAGTCACCTGGATGGTGTATGGGCTTTGGAGCCAGACCACCCATTTTAATCCTTATCTCTGCCACCTGCTAGTAAATTATTCAACCTTTTCAAGGCTCATCTTTCTAATCTATAAAATGGGATGATACTGAATTCCCTGGTGGTCCAGTGGTTGGGACTCCATGCTTCCATTGCAGGGGCCGCAGGTTTGATCCTTGGTCGGGGAACTAAGATCCCACATGCCTCGCGGTGAGGCCAAAAAAAAAAAAAACAAAATGGTGGTTGGGGGAATGATACCAATACCTATTAGGCCTGGTGTTAGGCTCAAATGAGATATTTGTGCTGTACACAGAGTTCAGTGCCTAGAGCATAAAAAGACTCAATACATGGTAACTAATAATTTTTGTTATTATAATATATAAATCTTTAGTTTTACTGATTGGTTCTAGAAGTTCAAGTTTAAAAAAGGGGTTTGAAGCTAATGTGGGATTAGGTGGCAGTCAATTTTACAAAACATAATGATGCTATATTGATTTGTTTTCCTTCAAAATCCACCGTAACTGGAGGGGTGGGGAGGAGAAGTTGGGGGGGGGTCACTGATTCAAAATGCTATGTCTCTTCAGCCAGTCTCTTTTCTCTCCTGTATGACAAGGTCACAAAAAGTTAGGAAATTATGAATAATTCCAGGTGTAGAAACTGAATATACAACTGTATATTAAAAGCGTGGTTTGGGAGTTCCCTGGTGGCCTAATGGTTAGGATTCTGGGCTTTCACTGCTGTGGTCTGGGTTCAATCTCTGGTCGGGAACTGAGATCCCACGAGCCGCGCAGTGTGGCCAAAAAAAAAAAAAAGTGTGGTTCATTTAATAAACATTGGCTGAGTGTCCACTAAATGTTGGGTGCTCTGATTAGCACTTAGGACATGGAGAAGAATGATACGATGCCTCGGTTAACAAGTGCAATGATTGAGTAAGAAAAGAAGAGGGCTTGGGCTTCCCTGGTGGTGCAGCGGTTACGAATCCGCCTGCCAATGCAGGGGACACGGGTTCGAGCCCTGGTCCGGGAAGATCCCACATGCCGCGGAGCAACTAAACCCATGCGCCACAACTACTGAGCCCTCGTGCCCTAGAGCCTGTGCTCCGCAACAAGCGAAGCCACTGCAATGAGAAGCCCTCACACCGCAATGAAGAGTAGCCCCAGCTCTCCGCACCTAGAGAAAGCCCGCACGCAGCAACGAAGACCCAATGCAGCCAAAAATAAATAAATTAATTAAATTAAATTTAAAAAGAAGAGGGCTGAACACAGAAATCTTAGAAACACTAATATTTAAGGGGTGGTAGGAAAGACCCTGCAACAGTGACTGAGAAACGGTGATGGGAGAAGGGAGGGAAGAGGAGAGCTTTTTTTTTTTTACTTTTTATTTTTTAAAATATTTATTTATTTATTTATTTGGCTGTGCCGGGTCTTAGTTGTGGCACATGGGATCTTCGTTGTGGCATGCGGGATCTTTAGTTGCTGCACGTGGGATCTTTTTAGTTGCGGCGTGTGGACTTCTTGGTTGTGGCAGGCGGACTCTTAGTTGCAGCATGGATACAGGATCTAGTTCCCAAACCAGGGATCAAACCTGGGCCCCCTGCATTGGGAGTGTGGAGTCTCAACCAATGGACCACCAGGGAAGTCCAGAGAGGAGAGCTTTAGAAAGGGCAGTGGTCAAGCAGGGCTGGGACCAGGGTGTGAGGCGAGTGACTCACTTGCTTCAGGTATTAACTTTTTTTTTTTTTTGGCCGCGTGGCTTGTGGGATTTTAGTTCCCTGACCTGGGATTGAACCCGGGTCCTTGGCAGTGAAAGCTAGGAGTCCTAACCACTGGACTGTCAGGGAATTCCCTCAGGTATGAAATTTAAGGGGGCATCAAAATCTCAGTAACTAAATAATAGTTCCTGCATTATTAAAAAAAGAAAAAATAATATAAAAATACACAATGAATAAAATATCAAAGTTTTAAATATAGCTAGGATCTGACACTGCCTCACTCACGTCACCCTTTGGTCGAGTGGAAAATGTTGTCAAGTTAGTGACAACATTTTGGTGAGGTTAGTGTCATGAGTTATGGGGACAAAGCCAGACTGTAGATCCTGATGTTTTTCAAAGCACCACTTGTGGACCACTGGCATCAGAGTCAACCCAGGGCTCTTTTGAAAACTAAAGAGTCCTGACAATACAGATGGCCAAGAGGCATATGAAAAGATGCTCAACATCACTAATTATTAGAGAAATGCAAATCAAAACTACAATGAGGTATTACCTCACACTGGTCAGAATGGCCATCATCAAAAATCTACAAACAATAAATGCTGGAGAGGGTGTGGAGAAAAGGGAACCCTTTTGCACTGTTGGTGGGAATCTAAATTGATACAGCCACTATGGAGAACAGTATGGAGGTTCCTTAAAAAACTAAAAATAGAACTACCATATGACCCAGCAATCCCACTACTGGGCATATACCCTGAGAAAACCATAAGTCAAAAGGACACATGTACCCCAATGTTCATTGCAGCACTATTTACAATAGCCAGGATATGGAAACAATCTAAATGTCCAATGATAGATGAATGGATAAAGAAGATGTGGCACATATATACAATGGAATATTAGCCATAAAAAGGAACAAGATTGGGTCATTTGTAGAGATGTGGATGGACCTAGAGTCTGTCATACAGAGTGAAGTAAGTCAGAAAGAGAAAAACAAATACCGTATATTAACGCATATATGTGGAATCTAGAAAAATGGTACAGATGAACCTATTTGTAGGGCAGGAAGAGAGACATAGATATAGAGAACGGATATGAGGACACAGAGCGGGGAGGGGAGGGTGGGATGAATTGGGAGATTAGGTTTGACATAAATACACTACCATGTGTAAAACAGATAGCTGGGCTTCCCTGGTGGCACAATGGTTAAGAATCCGCCTGCCAATGCATGGGACATGGGTTCGAGCCCTGGTCCGGGAAGATCCCACATGCTGCGGAGCAACTAAGCCAGTGTGCCACAATTACTGAGCCTGCACTCTAGAGCCTACGAGCCACAACTACTGAGCCTGCGTGTCACAACTACTGAGCCCGCACACCTAGAGCCCATGCTCCGCAGCAGAAGCCACCGCAAAGAGAAGTCTGCGCACCGCAATGAAGAGTAGCCCTGCTCGCCGCAACTAGAGAAAGCCCGTGCGCAGCAACGAAGACCTAATGCAGCCAAAACAAAACAAACAAACAAAAAACCCAGATACCTAGTGGGAACCTGCTGTACAGCACAGAGAGCTCAGCTCAGTGCTCTGTGATGACCTAGATGGGTGGGATGGGGGGGCTTGGGAGGGAGGTCCAAGAGGGAGGGGATATAGCTATACATATAGCTGATTCATTTCATTGTACAGCAGAAACTAACACAACATTGTAAAGCAATTTTATTCCAATAAAAAAACAATAAAATAAATTAATTAATTTTTAAAAAGAAAAGAAAAATAAAGAGTCCAGGGACCCACCCTTAATCTACTAAATCAAAACCTGGTGGTGGGGTGGGGAGGCAGGCTGGTTACCTGCATTTTAAACCTCTTTTATGCACACTAATGTCTGAGAATATTGGGGTTAACCCAGAGATGTATTCAGTGGATTCCCGTCAGACTGTGTTCAAGGCCTGAGTCTAATTAATAATTTAATCAATGATTAACTATGAGAAGAGAGAGCTGTGTTTACCTAAGCCTTTAGTTCTGCTTAGCTTCAGAGTCTCTGGTTCATTCATTCCGTTGTTCAACAAACATGTATTAAGTACCCATTATGTGCCAGGCACGTGTTAGGTGTTAGAAATACAGAGAGGAGTAGAACAGATGTAATTCCTGCCCTTGTAGAGCTTACAATCCAGTGGGGGAAGAGAGATATTAAGCAGGTAATAACAAGATGTTATGACTATTAAAATAGAGGAAGTGCCATGAGTATATTTAACAGGGGAACCTAAGCTAGTCTGGGGCTCTGAAAAGGGCTTCCTGAGAAAGTGATGCTTGGATTGAGACCTGAATAATGGAGTAGAAATTAGTTAAATAAAGAGGAGGTTTAGGGAAGGGGAGAGGGTTCAGGCAACGAGAAAAATACATAAGAAAAGGGTCTGAGATGAATCCATGGAGTGCTACGGGCATACGGAGCAGGAATATCCTGAAATCCACCCACGACTCAAATTATCACCATCATGGGGACCAAATCTGTCTTCAGCCCCAAGTCTGCTTCTGGGGCTCCAGAGCACAGGCACCTCAAACACAACATGTCCCAAATCAAACTTATCTACCCCCAGACTCACTCCTTTCCTTGTATTCTCTTCCCACGCAATGATGTCCCATTCGCCTAGTTTCCCAAGCCAGAAACGTGAGAGTCTGTGGGAGACAAGTGGAGGTGGCAGCTGGGTTAACAGGTATGGAACTCAGATTCCAGAGAAATGTGGGCGGGGTACACATCTGAGAGTCCTCAAACTGGAGTGGTGTTGACATCCTGACAGTGGCTAGATCACTTAGGGAGAAGCTGAGAGCAAGCAGAAAAGAGGGCTGTGGCTGGAGGCCGGCAAACACCAACATTTAAGGCATGGCTGAAGAGGAGAAGGATGGACAGAAAGAAAGGAGAAAACCAAGAGAACCACAGGAAGTGTGTGTGTGTGAGTGTGTGTGTGTGTGTGTGTGTGTGTGTGTGGTGATATGGTCTATATGTGCTTCTTTTTGCTTTCCTTCTCTCTCTCTCTCTTTTTTTATTGAGGTAAAATTGACATAAACATTACATTAGTTTCAGGGAAGAATGTTTTGAGAAGTGGGAATGGTCGGCTGACAAACGCCACTGAGAGGTCCTGTATAAGGTCTGAGGATGTGGTCACTGGGTTTCACAATTAGAAAAGCACTGGTAACCTTGGCAAGACCTGCGTCAGTGGAGTGGAGGGGATGGAAGTCAGGCTGCAGCGGGTGCAGGAGAAAGGGAGGCGGGGAAGGTCAACAGCCTTTTCAACAGGCTTCAGCACGAAGGGCAGAAGCAAGGTGGAATACAGGTTCCAGACAAGGACTGAATTAAAATCTTAAGGTGGAAGAGATCTGAGCATACATAAATGCTGATGAAAAAGCTGGTAATGAGGCAGAAGTGAAGGCTATAGGAGAGAACGAATAAAGTCCTTGGGGAGATGGGAGGGGATTCAAGCACAACACAGAGTATTAGTCCTAGACAAGGAACACCCACTTCAACTCTGATGGGAGCAAGAGAGGTCAGCCGTGAGAATGAGGATATCTTTATAGACTGGGAAGACGGGACGTTGAGGGAGTTCTTGACTTCAGGGATGGTATTTTGATCACTAGATGTCCTGCTCTAAAATCTGATTGAGAATCAGGAGAAGAGCTCCCTCGACTATCTTTGTTCCTTTTCTCTTTTGAAGATTGCCTGTTTGTTTTCCTGTTCAGCAAAGGATACGTGAGTCTAAGCCAGGTGGTCAAGCGGACCAGGAACAAGCTGGCTCCCTGGGAAAACTCCTGTTCCAGCTCAGGGGCAGTCTTGCCTTGGTTGGTTTCAATGAAATTGTTGAGGATGTGACTCCTTGCGACTTTGCCAGCATTGTCCCAATCCTGTAAAAACCTCAAGAGCCGGCTAATTGCCGCCTGCTCCTTGATAGAAGTCATGATCAGTGAGTCCTCAAGCTGGCTACAGAGGAGGGAAAACAGACAGGTTACCAAAGTATTCAGAACCATGCAAGGCCTGTAGTTACTCTGTGAGTTTTGCTTTTCCAGCAATCATCTGGAGGCAGGGTGAACCTCTGTCACCCTCATGGATGTAGTGACGTTCAAAATACACCTCTAGGACTGGTCACCTGCTACTTGAACAGGGAGGATCCAGTTGTGTTGTCATGGAATTAAGAATATACAATATAAATCTTTAGCTCTTTGGCTTCTCTGCTGGTGCCCGCAACTAAAAGGACCACAGGCTCCAGGTGATATGCAGATGCTGCCTAAAACCATGGCCTCTCTTAGCCCTCACCTCATACAACATCAGAGACTGGGCCTTTAGAGACCCAGGCCCCTCTTACGCCAATCAGCCAAAAAGGTAAAATGCTCCTTAATCTTGTACCTGTGGCCTTTAGACTCTCTCTCTTAAAAACAACTTTTAAACAAAGTTAGTGGGAAGAAAAAGTTCTCATTCCATAGTTAGATTAATGGGCTGTGGTTTGTAGGAGTCTGTGTCCTTGGGAGAGTGTTTTCAGTGGGGGAGGGAAGGTTTACAATAAACCCGCTTTCCAAAAATAGTTGTGATTGAAAGTGTTATTATCCATAACAAATGTTAGTGCTGATGGGAGAGGGGCATGTGTGATTCTTTTGTCTAACAGACAAGTGAAAGTCATATTTCACATTATCATGGGGTTTTCTGTGCTTTACAGAATATTTGTGAAACATTACTTGCAGGGCCACGATTGATATGGAGAAAACAGCTTGTGTGTAAGGGAGATGTGTATTTCACGAAGACTGTTCAACGTGAAATTTACAGTCCCATAAAGTGCTTCTACATCTTCGCCAGAGATATAGCTAAAAGGACTTTACAGTCTGAAACATCTTAAAACTGATTCTAAGTTAACGTTTCCTCACATGTATTTGAGATATTGATGGGGCCCAACTCTCAGAATTTTATCAGGAAGCAATTGAGGCATGCTAAGACAGACAGACATACACACCAACCTCCACTGCTCCCCGGAGGACACCGGGTATGTGCTCCCAGGAAGGGCGTCCACGTAGCCTCAGGGATGGAGCCAGCTACAATGTCCTGTCAGCCTTAACAGCCAGGTGAATAACTGTGGATCAACCGAAATGCAAAAATGACCAAAACCCCTCATGGGATCAGGCATCAATCATTGTGAATGACATTACAGCCCTAAGTCTGAGAATAACTTACAGAGGCCATGGCCACCTTTAACAGCCAAACTGGACTCAAGAAAATGGGGATGAGTGGCTGTTCTAGACCCCAGGAAGGAGGGGTTGATACACCACCAACAGCAGGAAAGCAGCCTATGCCCCTCCCCTGCCGTGGATGGACCGTTTCTAGGATCAAAACTCAAAGTGCTATCAGAGATGCACCCAACGATTCTAGAACACCAAGGGTGGGAAACTTTCAGCTGGATGCTCCATATTATGGCCCCTCGAGGTTTCCTTGGATCTGTCTTCCCCATCAGCTTTTTTTTTTTAAACAGGAAAAGAAAACTGACAAATGGCAGCTTTAAAGTCATAATGATACAGCTGTAAGTCGCACATACGTAGTAAAGCACTGTGCAAGGTGCTGAGGGAGGTGTGAAGAGGCGCACTGCACTGCCCTGGCCTGGAGGAGCTCCAAATCTCGTAGCAGTGGGGAAGAACATGAGATTTAGAGTCAGACTGGGTTCAAGGCCCCACTGCCCACCTGACAAAGTAAAAGAGTAATAGTACCTGCCTCCCCCTTTTCTATCCTCCAGTCGCACTCCAGAGGCAACCACTTTCAACTCCTTTGGCTATTTCTTCTGGTGTTACTTCTATTTGTCCAAATAATGAGTTTATACTACTTGCTATGGGCTGAATTCAACAAATCCATATGTTCAAGCCCTAATCCCCAGTGCCTCAGAATGTGACTCTATTTAGAGATAGGGTCTTTAAAGAGGTAATTAAGTTAAAATGAAGTCATCGGGGTGGGCCCTAATCCAACATAACTGGTATCCTTATAAGTGGAGATTAGGACACAGACACATAAAGAGGGAAGGCCATCTGAAGACACCAGAAGGTGGCCATCTGCAAGCAAAGGAGAGAGGCCTCAGAAGAAACCAATCCTGTGACACCTTGATCTTGGACACCTTTATCAGAGGTACAGAACTGTGAGATAATAAATTTCTGTTGTTTAAGCCATCTGGTCTGTGCCACTTTGTCACGGCAGCCCTAGCAAACTAATACATTACTATTATTTGGTTCGTCAATTTTAGGCACTATTTATTTCTAATTCTGAGGAATTAGCTCTCTTGCACCCTCTAACCCCCATTTTTCTCCCCTCATTCTCACAATATAGTTTTCCACAATTTATAGTTAAATCAATAGTTAGTGTTTACATTATTGACCAAGTAAAGAAACACTGCTCATTCAAGCTGTAAACTACTATTACGTTTTCCTTCTCTTACAAGTTGGTTTTACCTGGAGTTAATAATTGTTTCTTTTTTCAATTGTTTAATTTTCTAAGTACTAGAGCTGTTTTCTTCCAAATATTCCAAACACATAGCAATGATCTTTCTGAATGTTCAACCCCTAACTGAACAGTCCCATCTTCTCCCTGGAGAACTCTGTCCCAAGGACCTCTGCCTTTCTGCTCCAGTTTGGACTGGCTGCTTGCTAAGCTTGGCGTACAAATGTTGTCCTGGGATTTCCTTTTGCCTGTCTTCGCTATTGCCCTATTTCCTGGATCCACCTCGTCCTCTTTGGTTTACTCTCTCATTTTGTTGAATCACATTCTCCAGTAGCTTCCTAAGAAATGAATTTTTTTCTGTGTCTTTGAAAATCTGAAAGTATTCTGACCTCATGTCAGATTGGTTGGGTGTGTAATTCCACGTTAGAACAAGCTTCCCTCGATTGAGCATCCCAGGGTTGCTTTTGAGAAATTTGACATCATTCTGATTTCTGTGCCTTTGTCTGTGGCTTGTTTTTTCACTCTTGATGCTTTGAAAACCTTTTCTGAAATTGTATGATGATATGCCTTGGTGCAGGTCTTTTTCAGTTATTATACTAAGCCTTCCATCCTGTGTCCTTCAGTTTTTGAAAATTTCTTTAACAGGCAACAACTAGACTTTTCATTGAGAAACTCACAAATGTCAGTCAGTGGAGGGTTTTTGTTTTTGTTTTTCTTTTTTCCCCACCTGGGGTTCTCAGGGCCTCTGGAGAAGAGTTTTCTACTTTCCCAGGGAGGATGAGAGGGTAGGGGTGCTAAGCGCCTGGCTGCTGGCATCCTGGGGGTGGGGTGGGGGAGGGACTAGGGCTGCCACCATGTAGTGTGTAAATCTTCCCTCCATCCCTCAGTTTTCCACCCTGTATCTCATCCCTGCCCTTCAAACCCTGCCTGAAGTCCCTGAGTATGGAGGCCTCCAGAGTTCCTCCTTATGCAGCAAGAGAGTTTAGAGTAGTCGTTTGGCTTTTGAGAGCGGAGCTCTGGGGCCAGTGCTCTGCACACAGGCTCCAGCCAAGCCCCCATGTTTAGCCCTGTACCTCATTGCTGACCTTCTGGAGTAACTCATGCTTCCAAGGCATTAAGCGTCTTGGAGATTAAGCTGGGTGAACTGATTTGCTTCTTGTTGGTAATCTCCCCTGGTTGGCAGCTGGTTTGGAACTTCTTAGGATGTTTCAAGCCAGGTAACACTCCCCCACCTGCCTTCTACTTCCATATATCTGTTGACTTTCAACTGCTGTTGCTTCCTTCTCTGAGCTTTTGTAACTTAATACCTTTTATATTTCTTTAGTGTTAAGTCAGCAAGGTTTTGCGAGGTAGGGGGAAATACAGGGGGGCAGCCATGTTTAATCAAGAGACTACAGCCACATATTTATTTTAATCTCAACTTTTCTTCAAAATAAGATTTGATGATGATTGAAAAAACAACACCCTAAAACCTAATAAGTACAGTTTTTAAAAGAATTAAAGAAAGAAAACTGGGAAAAAGGGAGAAACCTACCAATTTCAAGAGTTCATGTTACATTCGTAGGCTTTATGACTCCCAAATCCATATTTCCAGCCTGGGCCTTCCTCCCAGGCTGAGAATATGATTAAATGACCACAGACATCTTCCTTGGTAGGTTTCACACACTCTTCAAATCCATAAGTCCCAAACTGAATTCATCAGGCCCTCACCCCTGCTCCTTTCCCTATGTTGCTCCTATTTCAGTGACTGTTACCACTCTCCTAGTCACTCAAGAGCTATGCTGACGTATTCCTCTCCCTTGCCCTCCTCATCCAATCTGCTGCCAGGTTCTGCCAATTATACCACCTAAATCTCTCTCAGATCAGTCTATTTAGCTTCATCTCCACTGCCACTGTTGTAGTTTACCCCCATTCCTCACGTGGATCGCTGCAACAGCCTCCTAACTGATCTTCGGGTTTACCCCAACCTAATCTCCACAGTGATGTGACAGTCTTCTTTTTATATCATTAAAATAAAATGCGCTTTATTTTCTATACAATTTTTAAAGGATACACTCCATTTACAGTTATTACAAAATATTGGCTATATTCTCCAGGTAGTGATGTGAGATTCTTTAAAAAATGCAAATCGGGCATATTTCCCTGCTTAAAACTCTCCTGTTGCTCCCCATTACCCCTCTTCATTCAGGCCGAAGAACGTCTTCCATCTAAGTTTTGCTGCACCTTAAATATGAGTCTGTTCCCCCTACCCCGCCCCCCATGTCACTGCTTCCAGTAGGAACTAAGGGGAGGCTGCCAGCTTCCCCATGCTTCACACACCATTCTCTAAAGTTCTCATACTGCTGGGACTTCCCTGGTGGCGCAGTGGTTAAGAATCCGCCTGCCAATGCCGGGGACATGGATTCGAGCCCAGGTCCAGGAAGATCCCACATGCCACGGAGCAACTAAGCCCGTGTGCCACAACTACTGAGCCTGCGCTCTAGAGCCCTCGAGCCACAACTACTGAAGCCCGCGCGCCTAGAGCCCGTGCTCCGCAACAAGAGAAGCCACCTCAATGAGAAGCCCGTGCACCTCAACGAAGAGTAGCCTCTGCTCACCGCAACTAGAGAAAGCCCGTGCACAGCAACAAAGACTCAACACAGCCAAAAATAAATAAATTCATAAAAAATAATAAAGTCCTCATACTGTTTCTCAATCATTTCTTTTCCTCTGAGGTCAGGCGTCCTGTCCTTCCCCATCTCCCTTGCCCCAGTGCTGATTTACTTGCCATATCCACTTGCACCCAAGTCCTCCTGTTTACCCATGAGCTGCTAGGCAATTTCAGCATCAACCTGTTCCATCTTCGTAATTTTGGCTAGCATCGTCCCTGGCACATCATGGATATTCAACAAGTGTTATTTAAATTGACATCCAACACACTGTGCTCATAATGGGCATTTTAATTTCCTTAATCTCACACAGTAATTAATTAAACAGACGTCCTGGGTGCCACTCCTAGCCAAGCACTGGAACTGGCATTGGTTAACATAACAAATATATTTTTTGCCCTCAAGGTGCTTACAACCCTGAGAAAACCGTAATTCAAAAAGAGTCATGTACCACAATGTTCATTGCAGCTCTATTTACAATAGCCAGGACATGGAAGCAACCTAAGTGTCCATCAACAGACGACAGGATAAAGAAGATGTGGCACATATATACTCAGCTGTAAAAAGAAACGAGTTATTTGTAGTGAGGTGGATGGACCTAGAGACTGTCACACAGAGTGAAGTAAGTCAGAAAGAGAAAAACAAATACTGTATGCTAACACATATATATGTATGTAATCTAAAAAAAAAGGTTCTGAACAACCTAGGGGCAGGACAGGAATAAAGACGCAGATGTAGAGAATGGACTTGTGGACATGGGGAGGGGGAAGGGTAAGCAGGGACAAAGTGAGAGAGTGGCATGGACATATATACACTACCAAATGTAAAATAGATAGCTAGTGGGAAGCAGCCACATAGCACAGGGAGATCAGCTCGGTGCTTTGTGACCACCTAGAGGGGTGGGATAGGGAGGGTGGGAGGGAGACGCAAGAGGGAGGAGGTATGGGGACATATGTATATGTATAGTTGATTCACTTTGTTATAAAGCAGAAACTAACACACCATTGTAAAGGAATTATACTCCAATAAAGATGTTAAAAAAAAAAAAAGGTGCTTACAAACTGGTGGGGTAGAGAGAAAGGGAACCAGATGATTTTACTGAAAAGTGTAAAGTGCTCTCATGGGGGTAAATCCCAGGGTCTGCTGGGGCTTGTAGGAGAGGCACAAAATCTGGACTCTGGTGACCTCCATCCAATCCAGCATCCACACTCATGGTCCATAGCCTAAACTTTGTGAATAGCCTGGGAAGTCTACAATTCCGAGCTCCTTACCCTCCCACCTCTTCCATCTGTTCTCAGGAGATCTATGCTTGGGCTTCACAAAAAAGTTGTAGGCCATTAGGCAAAAACGTCCTCACAATCTCTTCATTCTTCTCATGTTATGGTATCCATACCCATCCTTCTCTTTTCCTTCTTTACTCCTTTACCAGAGCTCTACACCCACCCATCCTGCCTCCTTAGAGCCCTCACTCCATCCACTACTCCCTCTTCCCCTGGATCCTCAACTGCTCTCTTTAATTAGGCATTTTTTCTTGTTAACTTACTTAATTCTTGCCTATCCTAAAACAAAAATAAGCAAAAATGAAAACAAAAACCACTTACCTCACCCTCTTGTCCCCCTGCAGTCACCTCTCTGGTTTTTGCCCTTCGCAGAAAAGCTTCTTAAAAACAGTCTACACACTCTTTTCTGATCCTCCACGGACCAGTCTCTCCTCAACCCACTGCAATTCTGCTTCTCTGCACTCCCCCTTCACTTGCTTGCACATTCAGCCATGTCTCTGATAACCTCCTAATTGTCCAGGTCAATGAGGACATCTTAGTCCTTTGTTTACTTGTTCTGTTGCTGCAACAACTAAAATCACTGACCATCCCTCCTGCTCAAAAGGCTTTCTTCCCTGCTGCCTCTCCACCCTGACATCTTCTCTTTGACAGCCTGCATCTCTGGCTGCTGCCTCCTGCCATCCCATCTTTCAGTTTCCAGTGCCTGTCACATTGTACGTAAATTGTCTCAGACGTGACTAGGAGTCCCTCTGCCCCACTGCCAACCTTACTATCAGCAATTCCATTCAACGTGAAAGTCAACAAATACTGAGAGACAAGTGTGTCCCATCCTTGGGTTAGGCCTCTAGGGATAATTGTGAGAACGAAACAGAGTTCCTTCCCTCAAGGGGTATGCAGTTTGGGGGTGGCATAGAGCCCTGTAAATAAACCATTTTAAGTCCAATAGTGTGGTAAGCGCTAGGATGGGGCAAGCACAGGATACTTTGGGAATGTGAGCGAGGGACACCTAACCCAGCCTTAGTTGGGGTACGGGCTGCTATGGAAAATTTCCAGAGGAGATGCCATCCAGGCTGAAAGGCATCTGCAGCTAGCCAGATGAAGAGGTGAGGAAGCTGTACTCCAGGTAGAGGGAATAAAATACGCGGAGGCTCAGAAGCGCGCGAATGTAAGGTATATGTAAAGAATTGCGAGTGGAAGGCAGTGTGGCGTAGCGGTTAGGAACACAGACACTGGAGCTGGATGATCTTCCACCTCCCGGCTGTGTGACCTTATGCAAATTACTTAACCTCTCCAGGCTTCAGTTCTCTTACCTGAGAAGAGGGGATAATAATACCTCATAAGGTATTATGAGGTATTATGACCCTCGTAAGGGTCAACAAACTGCCTAACATATAGGAAACCCTCAATAAAGCTTAGTTCTTATTTTCATTGCTGAGATTGTTCAGAGTGGCTGGAGCACAGTATGAGGAGGGAAGCGGCAAGAGACGAGGCTGGGAAAATGGGTGGAGGCCAGAGAACAAGGGGCCCTTAATACTCTGCTGCAGGGTCAGCACTTTACCCTGAGGGCAACGTGAGGATTTTAGGTCAAGGGCTTTAAGTCAAGAGTGACAAGAAAAGACTTTGTTTAAGGAATAGCATCTTGACTGTAGTGTAGAAAGGTGATCCGAAAGGCGCAAGACTGGAGGCAGGGCACCAGTTAGGAAGCTGCTCCCATAATCTCGGCAAAAGATGCTGATGACACTAGGGTTGGAGAGAAGCAGAAACGCCACATAGGCAGGAGCGACAGGACCTGGTGACTGTCTGACTGTGGAGGATGAAAGGGGGAGGAATCAGGGAGGACGCCCAGATAACCTTGCTTCCTACTTCACAGAGAAAACAGGGCCCATCAGGAGCAACTCCCTTCTCTCCCTCCATTTTTCTGGTGGGGGCTGTGCCACGTGGTTTGCGGGATCTCAGTTCCCTGACCAGGGATTGAACCCGGGCCACGGCAGTGAAAGCCTGGAATCCTAACCACTAGGCCACCAGGGAACTCCTTCTCCCTCTATTCTTTTTTTTTTTTAGCTATGTTGGGTCTTCGTTGCTGTGTGCGGGCTTCTCATTGCTGTGGCTTATCTTGTTGCGGAGCACTGGCTCTAGGCATGGGGGCTTCAGTAGTTGTGGCATGCAGGCTTCAGCAGTTGTGGCTCACGGGCTCCAGAGCACAGGCTCAGTAGTTGTGGCGCATGGGCTTAGTTGCTCTGCGGCATGTGGGATCTTCCTGGACCAGGGCTTGAACCTGTGTCCCCTGCATTGGCAGGCGTATTCTTAACCACTGCGCCACCAGGGAAGTCCTCTCCCTCTATTCTTAACCTTACCACATGGGTATGCAGCCTTTTCGTGTGTGCTAGATTCTGCCCCTCTATCTTCAATCTCTCCATCTCCTCTGACTCCTCTTAAACTTGCTCGATCTCTGTCAACCCCAACAAATACATAAACAAAGCCTTTCCCTCATGCTTCTACACTTCCTCCCTTCTTCACCCCCAACTTTCTCCTTCTGGCCTAGAGGATAAAGTCTGAGCTCAATGTGGCATACAAGATCCTTCAAAACTTGACCCCAGCCTAGCCTCATCTGCAGTGACTTCCACGTTGCAGCTAACACCAACTTCTCAACTCCCCAGGCCCTTCCAGGGCCCACTTGTATCTCAACCCTGCTCTGCCATCAGGAATGGCCAGCCTCCTTTTTGCCCTTTGGCCAATCCCCCAAGACAGCTAGGGGTTCTCAGGTCTGTGGTCCCACTTATGCCACCTCTTCTCCTGCTATGCTGTAAAACTTCACCGTCCCTCCCACTAGAGTGTGAGTTCCTCAAGGGCAGGGGTTGGTCCTCCCTGTCTCTACGTCCCCAGGGCCTGCCTAATGCCTGGCACAAAACAGATGTTTAATAAATGCTCGCTGGTGAATGAGTAAAGAAATCAGCCAGCTCCCGTTTAGATGGTTATATCTGAATGTTCATGATATGTAGGTCCATAAAACTACCAACTTCCCAAAGCTGCCATGCGCAGAGTGGCAGAATCTCCATCCAAGAAGGCCAGTGCATAGTCTATGAGGCATTTTACAGCTGACAGGAAATAGCAATGTCAGCAGCGGTGTCATCTTTGGACACTAAGGACAGGGATTCAGTGCCATGAACGGTCAGTTAAATTGTAATTGGAGTGAACTGTTCCTCTGCAAACCATAATGTTCTTTAGCTGCAGCCAAATGGCATTCAAGAAAATTTTTTAAAATGTCAAAGAAATCATTTCCAATTTGGTGCTCACAACCAGAGACTCTAATGATCAGTGGAAATGAGAAGCAAACAAATTAGCACTAATGGATAATGGCTTTTGGAAAAGAGGATTTAATTTATAGTCAGCTGATCACGGCATGCAGCGCGCAGTAAAAGTCAGTTTCACCAGCTTGATCATAAGAACCAGAGCACACCCAGAATGCCAGAGAAAAATATACGTATGCCATCATGCTTATTGGAAACTCTCTGTAAGTGGCAGCCAATTAAAATGGTCATTATTTTACCTTGGAGAGAAAATGGTCTGAAAAAATCAAAGCACATGAAATTAAAATCTGGATTAGGAACCTCGGTCCAAATTGGTTTGTTTGTGGCCTTCTAACCTTGGCAAGGTCTTCTGCAAGGATGACAAACCTACTTTGTCTTCAGCCCAGAGTGGACTCTTTGTTTTTAATTTCCTCTCCATCTTCAGAGGTGATTAATAAATCTGGACTCATCCATAAATCATTTCTATAGCAGCCAAACGGTTCTTCTTCGTGCCAGGAAACGAAAATCACAGAAATCTCAAAACCCTCGGCTCTTGTACTAAGTCAAAGGTCCTTAGCAACAAGTGAGAAGAGGTATTAAA
This sequence comes from Monodon monoceros, assembly GCF_005190385.1. NCBI lineage: Eukaryota > Metazoa > Chordata > Mammalia > Artiodactyla > Monodontidae > Monodon > Monodon monoceros. The sequence goes on from NW_021703774.1 coordinate 144,531,202, forward strand.
AATCAGGGCTTCCCTGGTGGTGCAGTGGTTAAGAGTCTGCCTGCCAATGCAGGGGACACGGGTTCGTGCCCCGGTCCGGGAAGATCCCACATGCCGCGGAGTGGCTGGGCCTGTGAGCCATGGCCGCTGAGCCTGTGCGTCCGGAGGCTGTGCTCCGCAACGGGAGAGGCCACAACAGTGAGAGGTCCGCGTACCACAAAAAAAAAAAAAATCAAAAGGTCACTAAGTTTCATTTCTAAATAAAATTTCTCAGAGGGCTTTTTTCCTCCTAAATCAAAAGACACATTTCTAAAAGCAAGAAGCCTCCAGGGCATGGGCTGCCAGCCTGGCTCCTTGTCCCCACATGGCCTCGGAGATAAGGCAGTCACTGTCTCCTGTTCCTGTGGGTTCCACCTGCACAATGGGACAGAGGCCTTCTCCCAACCCGACTCTTCACTGTCAGCTCCTTATTCAGAGAGAGAGGGAGAAGAGATAGAGACAGAGACAGAGACATTCTCCTTTCAACTTCAGGCCCAGCCAAAGAGGGTGCTCTGGCCTTTACTTCCACCTCAGGGCCAAATGCAACACAATTTGTCACTTTCTTCTCATAGACGCCCTTCCTTCTGCTCCCCATTCATACCCTCTTCACAGACTCCATCTGCCCCATCTCTTCCCCACAGCCAGCCACCATTCCCTCCATCCTGTTTCCATAGACCATTTTCCCCATCTCCTTCCTGCAAAACCTACTGCCATCACCAGCTTCCCAGACCTACCCTCATTCTCTACCCATGGACCCCCTTTTCCTCTCCTCAGACTCACTTCTGCCCCCAGCTCCACGCCACAGGCCTGGCTTCATGCCCTCCCCACAAAATGTAACTCTCTAGGTCAACCAGAGTCTCTCTGCCCACGTTCTCCTCACCTCTTCATTGCTCTATGCTTCATCTTCCTTGACCTGATTTCCTGTCCTTCCTTCCCTTCCCAACCTTCTCACTCTTCCCTGGAAAACTTTTGTTTCTGATCAGCAAAGTCTCCTCCACACTTAGCGGCTCCACACTCGCTCTGCCCACCTCCAGCCTGCCCCGGAAGCTGGCTCTTCCTCAGGGTGCCACTTCTGCATAGCCGACCCTGGAGGAAGCTGCTTATACTCTTAAACCCAAGGGATCTCAGGACTGGGAGAGGGGCTAAGGTCTCCCCACCAAAGTCCAATTCAGTTCCTATTCTACCTGCTCTTTGTAAAAACCCTTGCTACTTTAGGGTCATGCCATTCAGCTGTATTGACCTTTGCCCCTCCTCTTGCTGTCATCTACAGACTCCAGAACAACCTGTTTTACTGGTACCTGGCTCACAAGCATCCTCTTCCCTTTTCCTTCCTCAGGTCCTGCCATCATCTGGGGGGACTTCAATGGCCATGTCAACATCTTGGCTGTCTTCTGTATTCCACTTTGGCCACCTGCTACCATGGCCATACCCTGGACCCTGTCATCACTTGAAACTACTCAAACGTCATTACTCCACTTTCTCATCATAACTCTCTCATTCAACTGTTTCCAAGATATGGGTTCTCTGACTTCATTGGGACCTCCAGCCCATAACACTTTTACTCTCTCTTATGCAGTTTAGGTCTAAGATCCACCATCTCAATCACTCTTTTGCCAGGATCCTCAACTTCCTTGTCCTTTGTCCTTCCATTTCATCCATCTGATAAAATTCAAACCTGGATCAACTCAATTCACCTCTCTGCAGCCACCAGTAGATGGCTGAATATTGTTGGGGGAAAAGTACATAGCACACAACCATGCAGACTGCTGCTGCTACAAAATAATGGTCACCAACCTCAATAGGGCTCTAACTGCCCGGAAAGCTGTATGCTACCTCGGTCATCTTGCTCCCATTCTCCACTGCAGCTATTTCAAACCTTCTCTGCTGGTCTCAAATCTTGTAAATCATCTCCAATCCCTTTCTCCCTGGCTGATACCATGTCCCTATTCCACAGAAAAAGTAGGAACCACCATACAAGAATTCTCTCAAGTTCCTGCCACCAAATCTACTAATGTACTAATCTCACACGCCTCCTTTCTGTCACAGTGCAAATGTCCCTGTAAGTAAACTTCTCCACTAATGTTTTGGATCCCCTACTCAGGAGTCCCCAACCCCCAGGCCGCGGACCGGTAGCAGTCCATGGCCTGTTAGGAACCGGGCCGCACAGCAGGAGGTGAGCGGCGGGAAAGGGAGCGAATCTTCATCTGCCGCTCCCATCACTCCCCACTGCTCGCGTTACCGCCTGAACCATCCCCTGCTCTGCCCCATCCGTGGAAAAATTGTCTTCCACCAAACCGGTCCCTGATGCCAAAAAGGGTGGGGACTGTTGCCCTACCTCATTCTTTTTCTGGGGGCGCCACTCTCTGTTATCTTTTTCCCTATAATATTATCTTTTTCTCTTTGCTGGATCCATGCCAACAGCATTTCTCCCATCTGAATAAAAACCTGCCTCTCCTTCCAGCTATTTTCTTCTCTCTTTTTGCCTCTTAAAGAGCCAAACTTCTTAAAAGTGTAGTCTTCACTTCCTCACCTTCCCACCCACTTCTCAACTCACTGTAATTCGACCTCAGCTCCCACCACGCCACTGAAACTGCCTTTACAACCACTTCCTTGTTTCTAAAGCCAGTGGATTTTTTTTAGACCTTATTTTACTTGATTAGTCATCAGCCTTCAACACTTTCCTCCCCTGGTTTCTGGGAAACCATGTTCTACTACTGATTAATTAACCACTGTGGACACTTCATCTCAATTACTTTTGCAGAACCTCAAATGTAGGTGCTTCTCAGGGCTCTGTCCTAGGCCCTCTTCTCTTCTTACTCTACACATACTCCCTGGGCAAGCCCAACAAATCAATCCACTCATGTGGCTGCCATATAAGGCACAACAGACTGCACATTTTAATTTCCAGTTTAGACTTATCTTGCAAACTCCAGTCGGGCATACTCAGCTGCCTCTTGGACACCTCCACTTGGATGTCCCACTGGAACCTCAAACTCACCGTGCCCAGAACTGACCCTCTCCTAAGAACTCTCCTTTCTGTTTGCCCAAGGCAGGAATTTAGAAGTCATTCTTCATTTTTCCTACTCACCCCATGTCCAAGCAGTCACCAAGTCCAGTTCTTTTAAACTCCTAAGTGTCTAAGGAATCTATCCCCTTTTCTTCAATCCTGTTACCTCTCCATGTTTCAGGCCACCATAATCCTTCCCCATTACTAAAACAACTTCCAAAACTGGTCTCCCTCCTTCTCCCAGTCCCCAATCCATTCTCTTCATTGATCTTTCTAAAACACATATCTGATTGTTACTCTTCCACTTAAAGCCCTGCAGCCTCCCCATTGTCCTTAGGATAAAGTCTAAGCTCTTGTGCTCATTGGTGTAAACTGCATTGGAAATTTTTTCCATCAGTAAGATCTACCCATAAGTTCAGAGCTGAGCGTGGTATCAAAGACCCTCCAGAATCTGGGCCTACCTGTTCCTCCAAGGTTGCTCTCCCATTAGTCTCTCCTCTGGCCAGGAAATGCTCATAATTCCTGGCACCAACCCCTCACTTTCCTCTCCTTTTATATATTTATTTATTTATTTTTGCCTGCGTTGGGCCTTTGTTGTTGCACGTGGGCTTTCTCTAGCTGTGGCGAGCGGGGTTTACTCTTCGTTGCAGTGAGTGGGCTTCTCATTGGGTGGCTTCTCTTGTTGTGGAGCACAGGCTCTAGGCACGCGGGCTTCAGTAGTTGTGGCTCACAAGCTCTAGAGTGCAGGCTCAGTAGTTGTGGCTCATGGGCTTTGTTGCTCTGTGGCATGTGGCATCTTCCCCGACCAGGGCTCGAACCCGTGTCCCCTGCATTAGCAGGCGGATTCTTAACCACTGCGCCACCAGGGAAGCCCTCACTTCCTCTCTTTGAGCCCTGTAACGTCTCATGTCTCCACAAGTCTTTCAAAACCCAGCTCAAGAGCCATCAGCACTGCCATAAATGTCCTTTCTAATTCTGAGCTCCTAAAATCCTTAGGGCCTACTCTTCTTGTAGTACTTGTCCCTTGCACAGTATTGCAGTTGGCTCATGCATGATTTCTTTCCCTCTCCTTTTAAGACTTACGGAAGTCAGAGCCAAAAACTTAATCCTCACTAGAGTAGGTGGTCAGTAAATATTTTTTAAGCGCGTTGATAAATTTAAGAAAACTGTACCCCCTAGCCCCTTTATGTCCCGTACGAACAGGGCATTCTCTAAAGTATTCGCTAGAAAATAGCACCTCCTTTGCATCCTCCCCATCTCACCAGTCAGAATATTCCTCGACCAGCTGGGTGGAGGATGGGCTGGCACGCATTCCTGTGGTCGCTTTGTACGGTTTTCTACCTCCAGCCCTCGGAGCTGCGGCTGGTAGAGGGTAGTAGAGATAGCTAGATGATGTAAGTCAAAGGGCACTGCTGTCCACCCGGTACGATAAGACACCGTTTAGGAAGGAAAACCCTCCCCAACCCCAGAACACAGCAACTTTCCCGCAGACCCTCTTACCTACACAGGAGGGTGGGGACTCTTCCTGACCGGCGTCTTGGCTGGCCAATACCTGACCCAGATCAAGCGAGTCAGCCAATGGCTGAGGGCCAGGGATAGAGCGGGGCGGGGCATGGTTGCTAGGGCCGAGCTAGCAGGGTGCTGCGTGAGGCCCCGAGAGAGACTCGGTGGTTGCTAAGGCGGGAGGTCACAGAGCGCGGCTCAGGGATTGGGTAGCGTCGAGGGAGGTGGGTGGTGATTGGGCGGTGCCCAGGAGGCCCCCGGGTGAGGTGCGGGAACGTGAGCGAGAGTTCCGGCCGGAGGCCCGAGCTGAGGCTGGCGCCTTCATCATGGCCTCGGCCCAGCTGGACTACACCATCGAGATCCCGGATCAGCCCTGCCGGAGCCAGGGTATGGAACGAGGGTTGGGTCCAGTCGTGGGGAGGTGACCTAAGGAGTCTGTGGGTCTCAAGCGCAGCTGTGGCCCCGCCCCTCTTGCGGCCCTGTCCTCTCGCGGCCCACTCCCTCACGGGGGGGTCCCCCTCACCGCAGGTCCCAGACTTGGTCGGGTCCAGAGAGCCCCGCCCCCTAGTAAGCCCCTCCCCCAGAGTGCTCTTGGTGTCCGAGCCCCGCCCCTTCGCGGCGTCTACCGGATCCCTAACCCCGTAGGTTGTGGCCCTTCTTTCTGTCTCTTTAGTCGGAGTTCCCAGGCCCGTACCTTCGCTTCTCTCCTGGTAGCTGAAGGCCCTCCTGATTCCTTTGTTTGGGGTCGGGCTTCCCACTGCTAGCCTTTCTTCGGCAGTTGTGGTTAGGGGTCCCACCCATTATATTTCATCCACTATCTTCCTCGGGGTCCATGCAAAAGCCCAGGACACAGAGCCTTCATCCCTCCCTCCTCTGCACTCTCCTTGGCAGTGGTTACAGAGCCGTCTGTGCCATGAAATAGAAGTCTGCTCAAATCCTGACTCCTCCCTTTAGTAGCTGGATGACCTTTGGCACGCTTCCAGCTCTGAACTTCGGTTTCCGCATCTGCACAGCTGGGGTACCAATAGTAACCTCCCTCCTAGGGTTGTTGGTTGCACAACTGAGATTATTTGTCTAAAGGACCCAGCATAATGCTTGGCACAGAGTGAGCTTAATGATTAGCTTTGTTTTCCTCTCTACAGTCATATCATTACAGAAAGATGTGTGGGAGGCTCCACAAAATTAGTAGCCTGTAGAACAGGTCTGGATCCCTGTCAGTGTGAGTCAGATTGGGGGCCCAGAGAATGGAAAGTTTGGCCCTGATTGGGAATCATGGTAGAGGAGCCTTGACATGCACCCCAGCCTAAGCTGCATGTCTTGCCTGCGTTACTCCACATCGTCTTCACACCTCCAGCTGCAGCTCAGCCTCTTCTGTTGCTACCACAACCATCTTCCCAGTGCAGAGCTTTGATCTTATCACTGTTCTACATAAAACCCTTCAGTGGCTCCTTATTGCCCTCAGGATGAATCAAATCCAGATTCCTTAGCATGGTATAATTTAGCAGACCCTGCTTACCTCTTTGATCACTGTGTCCTTCCACTGTTCAACTTGAGTTTTATGTTCTAGCAAACCCCAAACTGCTTGTGATTCTCCACACACTTCTTGCTTCTCTGCCTGTGCTCCCTCCATTTCTTCTGTCTGGAATGCCCTTTCCCTCTGCTGCCCCACACTGCCCCCTCGCTTCCCTAGTTCATTATTTAAGGCTTCGCTCAGATGTTACCTCTTTCAGGAGAGCCTTCCCAGACCCCTCCCATTGCATCTTGTGTTCCTTGGGTGGGGTCTAGGAGGGGAGAGCAACCCCTAGGCTCCCCCAGAACAGATGGCTCCAGACCAGCTGTATTTCCCTAGAGCCCTCTGTCGGCCGAGGGCTCTTAGGCTTATAGATGTAAAAATGCTTTTGAAAAGTTTTGGCATCAGTGGGAGATAAAGCCAGTTAGTAATATTGCCCTTGGAGAACCTTCAGCTGCAAAGAGCTGGGGCTGCCTTCTGCATGGCCAGGAGGGCAGAAGTTCTCCTTCATCCCACGTGGGCAACCTGGCGGTCTTGGCTTGCATTTCAGTTCTACCTCCTGCTGTTCTATGGCTTTGGCAAGTTATTGAACCTCTCTGAGCCTCAGATTCCCTGTTGTGAGGGTTAACAAGGTAGTGACTGGATGTGTGTGCCTGGCATGGAGCAGGTGCTCCGTTGGTATATTTCCTCCCCTTGTGGCTCCCCTCCCTGCTTCAGGGGGCTGGGTCCTAGAATTGGAGGAAATCTCAGGGGGCCACTTTGTCCTGCATCCTTCTCCTGGCATGAGAGCATGCTGTTGCCACCAGACCCTTCCCTGACAGGATGCTTCCTCCCAAATATCCTGGCCTGTTGGAGGCAACTGGGATTGTTAGAAAGCACTTCCCTTTCTTGAGCCACAATAGGCCTTCCTGTCATTTCTGCTTTCAGTTCAGCATTTGCTGTGTCCTGGCGATGGGTTAGTTGCTGGTGCCTCAGAAGTGACTCACACACAGACTCCTTCAAGGAGCTGTGGTTCTGGGGAGGGCTGAGGGCTTAGAAGCAGGGGGTTTCACAAAGACGTGGTAACCGCAGGGCTAGGAGGTCGTGGTGGGTGCAACACAGAGCAAGGTAGTCTCTCTTCCTCTCTTTTCAAGCTCATCTCTCTTCTCCAAGAGAAATACCTCCAGGGCCTTCAGTTGTTCCTCCTCTGGTGTGGTTCTAATAGCCTCCTCCTTCTGATTGCTCCTCTGCTCTGGCTTTGGTTTCTCATTCCTTTCCCTCTCAAAGTGCATAGCCCAGAGCTGACCTCAAGGCGGTATGGCCCTCAGAAGGAAGTGACAGCACTGTGATCCCCTGAATCTGTTTTCTTCCTGTCTGCAGAGAGCTCCCCTCCAGGCTGACAGGGCTTCACAGACAATCTTTGGGGGTCCAGAGATTGTCTCTCTTTTGCAATTACTGTTTAATGGTGGAGAAGTGTGTAGGACAGTCATATTTGGTTTCTGGAATTGCTTTTCCCCCATAATTGAGCATCAGAGCCACAGAGCCCAGCACTGCTGTGAGTTGATAGAGAGGCGAGCAGCTTCTGCTGGCACATCAGTTAGCTGGAAGGCAGCTGCAGATCTGGGGTTGTTCAGAGCCCAGGGTCCTTCTGCTGGGATTCCCACCAGCAAGTATCCGTGGCTGTCTGGGCCAAATGAGTGTCGTCTGCCTGGTCCTTTGCTGAAGCTGATCCCTTGACCTAGCATTTCCCGCCATCCCACCCACTCCTCTTTGACCAGTGAACCCCTCACCCTCCTAAGTGAGAGTCGGGTATTCTCATCTCATATCCTTGGGGAAGGTTCTGTTCTCAGGGCTCCCACAGCAGGGATCCCTGTCGTGTTGCTGGAGGGTTTTGCTCAGTGTTGCCAGAGCCTGGCAAGGATGAAGTGCCAAATGAGCTGAAGGGAGTCGTTTGGCAGCACTTGGGCCCCGCCCAAGTTGCTGTGCCATCCCAGGCCAGGGCTGTGCTGCCCCTCCTCCCAGCCAGAGAATGGTCAGCCAAGCCCTGCCCTGGGGCCCCTCTGCGGCTCACTGGCAGGCCAGCAGGACTTCTTAAAGGCACCCTGTTGCTTTCATGTTCAGTAAACATTTTTTAGAAATAATTGATTCACAGAATTAATGAGGCTGGGACAAGGGGCTCACTCTTAGAGTACAAAGAAAGCCTTGGGTGGGGAGGGGGGGTGTCACAGAGAAGGGAAGTGATAGGTTTATTGTAGGCCCAGGCTTAATTGTCAGTCTGCTCTTCTGCTGAGCGCCTGCTGGGGTCGAAGAAATGTAGACCTTGTCTTGACCCCCAGGAAGTTTTCCCTGGCACTGGGGAAACAGTCTGGGGTGGACCACAGTCCAAACAACCATGGTGGGCCCCAGGGGTCAGCTGCCTTCCTGGAGTAGAGTGGCCCAAGCTGGACCTGGAGCTGCGGGAGGGCTGACAGGTAGATGGGGAGCAGCAGGAAGTGCAGAACTAGGAGCACTGGGGGGACTGGGAGTGGCCCGAGAGAGCAGGGCCCTGGCGGCAGGCCGCTGGGTGCTTTCAGGAGCCAGAGAGAAAATCTCAGGAGCTGTCATACCAGAGAGGCCTCAAAGGCCTGGGCGAAGGGTTGGGACTAGACCCTCTTCTTGTCTGTGGGGACCCCGTAGGTGCTTTTCTTTTTTAAACAGTGGAGTTTTGTTTATTTTTTTAATCACGGTATGTTTTCTTTCATACATTAATAAAAACCCTTCCTAATTTGTCTGCTTTATACCAGGCACCGTGCTAGGCCCTGGATCTGAGCTCCAGACGTGAAGGACCCTTTGCTGGCCTCCTTTGCCTGAGGTCTCTGTGGTTTCTGTTGCACTTACATTGTTGACCATGCCTGGCTCACATGCCAGGCCTGCCAGGAACCCCTCTTATGATTTTATTACTTCTCACGACCACCTTGTGAAGTAGGGAGTACTGTTATCCTGTCTTACAGATGAGGAACAGAAGCTCAGGGGAGGTGAAGTATCTTGCCCCAAGTTATCCCAGATTCCAACTTGGGAGCCTCACTCCAAAGCCTGTGCATGCAGATTTCAGTTGACATCAGGAAGTACTGCCTGAATACAGTTCCATTTCTAGGAAACAGTTAAGGACATGCAGGAAGAAAGAGGTGTCCATTAAAGTATTTTTATAACAGCAAAAGATTGGAAACAACATCATGTCCAATAATGGGAGCTTGGTCACCATAAATTATGAAATATTCTATAGCTGCTCTGCAGCCACTAAAAAGAATGGTGTAGAGATATATAAACCGACAGGGAGAGATGTTCACAACATATTGCTAAATTGAAGAAAGCAGATTACAAAAGCAGTATGGTTCCAATTTTATGAGATATTCATTTTCTGCTTTTTCTACAGTGAGCATGCATTCCTCATGAAGTAATAATAACTTCAATTCATTGAACTCTTTCTTTGTGCCAGGGTAACATGCTAAGCCCTCAGTAGTCTCTATCTTATTCAGTCCTATGTATTATTATCCCCATTTCACAGATAAGGAAATTGAAGCTTAGAGAACTAGCTCAAGGTCTGTTTCATAGTTATTGGTGGCAGAACCAGAGACTTGAACCCAGGTATGGTTTTATACAGTATGCACTCCTAGATACCATGCTACTCTCCTATGCTGTTACTCCAAAAAAAAAAAAAAAGTAAATTTAAAATGAAGTAATTTGGTTTAAATATAGGAACTGTGAGACTGTAGAAAGTATTTCTTGGGAGTAGAGGAAATTGAGGATCCTTTTATTCCTTGTATTTTAAGAAGAAAACATAGGTTCTTTGTATTTTCGTTCTGGCTTGCAGAAGAAAAGCACATATTGTTCCACAGATTCTTATCTTGTCAGCCCTTTCCTTTGTCTTCCCCATATGCCCCTGGGATATACACAATCCAATTTATGCTTTAGTTTTATGACTTGAACTGTTGTACAATATAGTATGTATCTGTAATTCTTGTATTATTGGTGTCAGTGTTGTTTGTTGAGAAAAGTCCAGAGGACAGAGAGCCCATGGGATTAAATTGTTTTGTGGGGTACCCAAGAAGTGCCAGGGTTGAAAAGAATACTTCTGCCTCGCCAAGGGGCTTCTGGGTATCCGTGATCTCTTTGACTTCTCAAGTGCTGTTGACTCTGCAGGACACCTCCCCCCACCCTTTTTAAAAAAATAATATTTTAACTCTCATTGCAAAAGTGATACATAGGGATTTTAGAAAGTGAGTAGAAAAAAAAAATCATGAAAAAGAAATTGCCTCTGATCCCAGAAATAATTGCTATTAATATTTGATGTATTTTTTCTATACATAAGTATGTGTAGGTATGTGTGTATGTATGTATATAGGTATTCTGTTGTACGTACTTCTTTGCAGCTTGCTTTTTCGCTTAATGTGTTACTGTTAATTCTTAAAATAATAACATTATTGAGATACAATTCATGTACCATAAAATTCACCCTTTTGAAATGTGCAATTCATTGGTTTTTAGTGTATTTACAAAATTGTGCAACTGTCACCACTGTCTAATTTCAGAGCATTTTCATCACCTCCAAAAGAAGCCCTGAACCATTAGCAGTCTCTCCCCATTTCCCCCTCCCTCCAGCTCCTGGCAGCCACTAATCTACTTTCTACTGTGTGGATTTGCCTATTCTGGACATTTCATATAAATGGAATCATGCAATATATGGTCTTTGTGTTTGACTTCTTTAACTTAGCATATGTTTTCAAGGTTCATCCATGTTGTAGCAGTGCTTCATTCCTTTTTATGACCAAATAATATTCCATTGAATAGATATACCACATTTTATTCATCCATTTACAGATGATAGGCATTTGGATTGTTTCTACTCTTTGGCTATCGTGAATAATGCTGCAGTGAACATTCGTGTACAGGTTTTTGTGTGGGCATATGTTTTCAGTTCTCTTGGGTATATACCTAGGAGTGGAAGTGCTGGGTCATATGGAAACTCAATGTTTAATTTTTTTTGAGGAACTGCCAAACTGCTTTCTAAAGTAGATGCACCTTTTTTGCTTTCTCACCAGCAGTGTATGAGGGTTCTGAATGCTCCATATCCTCATCAACACTTGGTATTATCTGACTTTTTATTATAGCCATCCTAGTGGGTATAATGTGCTGTCTCGTGGTTTTGATTTTCATTTCCCTAATGACTGTGATGTTGAGCACCTTTTCATGTTCTTATTGGCCATTTGTACACCTTATTTGGAGAAATGTCTTCAAATCCTTTGCCCATTTTAAAGTTGGGTTATTTGTCTTTTTATTTTTGAATTGTGAGAGTTTTTTTATGTATCCTGGATACAAACCCCTTATCAGATATATGATTTGCAAAACTTATCTCCCATTCCATGGGTTTCTTCATTTAAAAAAAATAAATTTATTTATTTATTTTGGCTGCATTGGGTCTTTGTTGCTGCACGTGGGCTTTCTCTAGTTGTGGTGAGCGGAGGCTACTCTTCGTTGAGGTACACGGGCTTCTCATTGCGGTGGCTTCTCTTGTTGCGGAGCATGGGCTCTAGGTGCGTGGGCTTCAGTAGTTGTGGCACGCGGGCTCTAGAGAGCAGGCTTAGTAATTGTGGCGCGCGGGCTTAGTTGCTCCACGGCACGTGGGATCTTCCCGTACCAGGGCTCGAACCTGTGTCCCCTGCATTGGCAGATGGAGTCTTAATCACTGCGCTACGGTTTCTTCACTTTTTGATGGTGTCCTTTGATGTTCAAAAGTTTTCAATTCTGATGAAGTCTATTTTTTCTTTTATTCCTTGTACTTTTAGTCATGTCTAAGAAACCATTCCCTAATCCAAGGTCACAAAGATTTACTCTTACATTTTCTTCTAAGAGTTTTATAGTTTTAGCTCTTACATTTATGTCTATGATCTGCTTAATGTATTACAGACTATTTCCATATGATTAAACATTTTTCTTTCATAGAAGTAGAATTACTAAGTCAAAGAATGCATGTTTTTTGAGGCTTTTAATACATGTTCCAAAATTGTTGTGATTCTCTTCTCCCTATCATTTCCTTCCCCCTTCCTACCTGTCCCCCACTGCTCTGGTTCAGGCATTGGCCAACTCTTGCCTGGCATGTTACAGTAGTAACACGACCTGTTCTTAACGGGCCCTTTCAGTGCAGTGGATAAGCACAGTGGCGTGGTGATGGTGGTGCTGTGACAATACAGAGGAGGGGCATCTAACCCAGTCTAGTGATGAAGGGGCTGGGGAGGGCATCAAGGGGGACTTCTTGGATGTCAACAGTGAGCTGACTCAGCAGGTGGCGTGGGCATTAGCAAAGCATAACATGGAGCATCAGCCTCCAGGGCTGGGGAGTGAGGAGCATGTGCAAGGTCCTGGAGGCGGGGGGTAGTGTGGCATGGTGGTCCAGAGATGGATGCTGGCTGTGCCACTTCCTGGCTGTGTGTTTTGGGGGAAAAAGACTTACCCTCTCTGTGTTTTAGTTTTCCTATCTGTAAAACGGGGATAGCAATAGTAGCTAACTCCTAGGGTGGTCAAGGGACCAAATGAGGCAGCGTATGTTGAGGTTCTGACTGCGATGGCCAGTCCCTGAGGAGGAGCAGGTGGAAGAGGTTGGTGTTGGATCTGTTGATATACAGAGGCAGCCATGTGTACGGGTTTGGAGCTGAGTGGAAAGAGATTTGGTTAAGACTTGTTTTTTTTACCCAGGGGGCCCCCTGGGGTAGTGGTGATGAGCTAGTCTCTGGGTCAGACCACCTGGGTTTGGATTCCAGCTTCACTGCTTATTAGTTGTGTAACCTTGAACAATTATATACTATCTCTGTGGCTTAGTTTTTAATCAGTAAAATGAGAATAATAACAGTACCTTGTTTGTACGATTGTTGTGAGGATTAAATGAGTTGATATATAAAGTGCTTCAAATAGTGCCTGACATAATTCTCTTTTTGCTGTTATCGTTATTGTTTTTCTTGGTGATGGCAAAGAGGGGGAGGTAGGAGCTAAAGGAGATGTGGAATTCAGAGAGGTTTGTGGTGGTTTAGGACCAAGATGGGTTTGATTGCCTGTGCAGGGCTGTGGTAAGTCCTGGTGTAGAAGTGGGAGACAGAGCCAGTGCCCGAGTCTTCAGTGCCTGAGGGGCAGTGGCCAGAGGCCAGGAGATGTCAGCAGTGGGAGGGGGAGAGGGAGATGACCAGTGGAAGGAGCATAAAAGGAGCAGGGGCTTTTACAGAGAATGGAGGAATCATGACCCGGAGGTGGCAATAAATAACAATAGCCATAGCTCTTACTTTTATTACTCTGGAAAGGGCAATGGGTAACAAGAAGAATGCCAGCTCTTTCTCCTTGGATCTACCTTCAGTTTGCAGCCATGTGTTCATTCATTCAGCATGTTTCTGCTGAGTGCCTAGACAGGCCAGCTACAGTGCTGGGCACCGGGAATCTGGCGCTGAATGCAACAAACCCAGGTCCTGCCTTCACAGAGCCTACTGGCTGAGGGGAGACGGACATTATACGAGTAATTGTGCAAGTCATTAATCAATACAGACTGGATCATGCCACTCCCCCAGTTCCAGAATCTTCCTTAGCTCTCCACTGCTCCGGATAAAATCCTGACTCCTACGCATGGCTTGGGGGCCTTGCAGGATCGGGCCCCAGTCCCACTCTTGGCAGCTCTCCTGCCCACTTCTGCTCCCTCTTCCAGGCTTCTAGCCTCCTAGGACTGCTTACCGTGCCCCAGAGCAACTGTAACGTCTCCATCGTCCCCTGCCCCTGCTCATGCCCTTTCTCCACCTGGCATGTTCCTACGGTCCGTCAAGGCCAGCACAGCAAGCGAGTCTTCCTGTGGGAGGCCTTTCCCAGTCACGATCACTCTCTCAGCCATGTTCCCGGAGCATCTTGGACTTTTCTGGTTTATAGTGCTCCATGTCTAGAATTAGAGTGGGCAGCGTGGCTCCAGTGGGAGGAGGTCATGACAAAGGCTCTGAGTTAGGAATGGGCATGGAGAGGGGGCCCTGGGAAGAGACTGTGTCGGGGGCGTGGGAGATGCCTGTGGGTAGGAGGAGCACCTTGTGGTTCAGGGGGGTGGCCTCAAATGCCTGGCTGGAGTAGAAGGACAAATTCCCTCCTGTTAGGAATGTTATGGAAAGCTTGGGCTCTGGGAAGAGGCAGTGTGTCCAGGGTGTCCGTATTCTGAGTTTCTCCGTGGAGATGTGTGTCTGGTGAAGAGTCATTTCTGCCTGAGTTGGTGAAGCCAAGGGTGCCGGCAAAACCTGCAGTGGAGCAAAGTGGAGTTATAGAGCCCAGCTGTGGGGTGAGCGGCAGCTCAGAGGCCTGGCAGAAGTGTCTGAACCTTCCCGGACTGGGAATGCCCCACCACTGCTGGTAAGGGCGGCCACCAGGGGATGTGACCGCCCCTGGCTGCCTTCTCTCTTTTTGAGATAAACCCCCAAACCCTTTGCTGGTGTCTTGGTGGTGGTACCTGGAGGGAAGCCCCATAGGCTGGGGGAGGGGAGCCCATGCTCAGACAGGTGCACAGAGGTTAGGGAGCCTCCCTGGGGCAAGTCTCAGAAATCCAGCTGCTGGACCTCAGAGGGTCAAAGGCAGATCCAAACTGTAGCTGTTGATTACCATGCATGAGGCTGCTGCAGCCTGAGCTTTACGGGTAGTCATTGACAGCAAGGTTGGGCCAGGGCCCCAGTGAGGCCCAGATAGAGCCTCTCCGCCAGAAAGGCCAGTGCAGGCGAAGAGCTGCCCTGGCCAAGGACAGGAGGCCACCAGGCCAAGAAAGGTGGTGAGAATATTTAGAGTGGCCTGGTTAGAGCTGTGGGACCATCTCTGTTATCAGAGGCTGAGGCTGGTGTCAGGGGAGCCTGGGGTGGCTGGCAGGGGTCAGCAAGGGACTGAGGTGCTGGGAGCTCCTGGTCCAGGCTGAGTTGCAACTCAGTCTGGCATCCCCATGGGTGCGGGCAGTTAATCTCCAAAGGCCGGAGTTGCCACTGCTGGAGAGCAGGAACACTGAACTTTTCAATCACATTAATTTCCACAGGAAATTCTTGTCTTCCTTTTGTCCAAAGGTTAGTGATTTATATTTACCGTCCTCTTAACTAGCCTTGAAATTTACTGTTGCCAGGTCACCACCAGCATCCATAAATCTTAGGGTGGCAGCTGAGCATAGCCAAGTGGCTTGATCCTTGGAAGGGTACACCCTGGTCCTTTCAGAAGAGCAGATAACTAGCAAGAGACAGTCCGTTCACAGAAGCCGCCCCAAGGAGGGTGGGTACTCACTTGGCAGGGGAAATGAGATGAGGTCTGACCGACAAGGTTGCAGGGAGGCCTTCAGAAGCAGCCATGGAGGAGGCAGGTGGCTTGTGCCTTGGCACATCACCGAAGGAGATGAGCTTCTAGTTGTGGACGGGGCTGGTGGCACAGGAGGTCTCAAGTGACTTAGCTAGGATGGGGAGCAGGGACCAGATTCCCAGCTCTACATTTCCTGTGTGACCTTAGGCAAGTAACTTAACCACTCTGTGCCTCAGTTTCCTCATCTGTAATAATATTACTTGTATTGTTGTTGTGAGGGTTAAACCTCAGTAAATACTGGCTGTTATTCTTCTCTGTCAGGACAGGGTGGGTGGTTTGGTAGTGGCCGCCAGAGTCTGTCTGCTTCACTTCCCTGCTTATACTGCCCTATCCATTTCTCCTTTTTTTTTTTTTAAAATAATTATTTTATTTATTTATTTTTGGCTGCGCTAGGTCTTTGTTGCTGTGCGCGGGCTTTCTCTAGTTGTGGCAAATGGGGGCTACTCTGTTGCGGTGTGCGGGCTTCTCATTGCAGTGGCTTCTCTTGTTGCAGAGCACGGGCTCTATGCATGCGGGCTTCAATAGTTGTGGCACACGGGCTTAGTTGCTTCGTGGCATCTTCCCGGATCAGGGCTTGAACCCGTGTCCCCTGCATTGGCAGGCAGATTCTTAACCACTGCGCCACCAGGGAAGTCTCCCATTTCTCCTTTTAAAGACCTCTTCTTCCGTCTGCTCATGGAATTAGGACAGCAACTGGCAAACTTTTTCTGTAAAGGGCGGTATCTTAGGCTTTGTGAACTGCGTGATCTCTGTTGCAGCTACTCCACTCTGCTGTTTAGCTTGAAAGCAGCCGTAGACATTATGTAAATGACTGAGCTGGCATGTGTTTCAATAAAACTTTATTTGTGGACACTGAAATTTAAATTTCATATGATTTTCACATCACAAAATCTTCTTTTGATTTTTAAACAAAAACATTTTAAAATGTAAAAAACATTTTTAGTTTTAGTTCGAAGGTCATATGAAAACAGATCATGGGTCGAATTTGGCCCATGGCTTGTAGTTTGTAGATCCCTGGATTAGAAGGTGAAATTGCATGGTGGAAGTATTTATTCACTTTTCTCACCTGGGCTATGTCTTTGAGTCACTAAAGAAAGGGGCCCTCGGGTGGGTTTTTCCAGTTACCCTGCAGTGCCTCCTGAGAAGCCTAAAAGCCAGTTGAAGTGAAGGACAGAGGAAGGAGCTCCCTGGGAACCTGAGGCACAGGGACTGGCAGGATGCCTGGGCCTGGCACCTGGCGCTCCCCTGCCAGCAGGCCGAGTAGCGCTGGCTCTGGATTGGCCAGTCACCCCCACCCCGAACCCTAGCTCCAGGGATGACAGCCTCATCCTGCTTGTGTTTCAGAGAACAGCCCCAACCAAGGCGGGAAGGAGTCGGGGACTCGACAGCCTTTGGTGATTCTCTTGGGCTGGGGTGGCTGCACGGACAAGAACCTGGCCAAATACAGCGCCATCTACCACAAAAGGGTGAGTACTGCAGGTGTGCGGACGCCCAGTGCGCTGGGGCCCCTCTGCGGGGCTCTCCCAGCTTTGGCTGCCCTCATCTCCAGGCTGCAGTGGAGGCTGACCACCAGTCAGCCCAGGAAGGCCTGGGAATGGCACCAAGAATAGCCTGTGAGGAAGACGCTGGGCCCGTGGGGACTTGGGCAGGATTATCCACCCTTTGCAGCCAGCTCTGTGGCCTGGTCTGTCCCCTTCAGCCCCCTGACCTGCTCCCCCTCCTTCCTCCCCAAGCCCCACAGTGGACAGCCCATCCCAGATGTGCTCCCAGCTGCGGAGTCAGCCCAGACCTCAAGTCTCTGTTGGCTAGTGCTGCCTCTCTGGGCAGCAGGAACCTGGGCCGGGTGTGCTGGGCATAGTCTGGACTCCTGGGGCTTTCTCCTTTTCTGACCAGGTGAGTTTCTGTCTTAGGGCTGACCATGACCCCTCACGTTTCCAGAGTAGAAGGGCCTCTCGGAAGAGAGATTCAGGACTGCGGTTTCCTTGCTTCATCTCAGGAGGCACCAAGAGTTGTATATAGAGGCTGTGGTTATTGGAGAGAGCCTTGGGAGGGCCTGGTTATATCTGGGAAGCCCCTTTCACAGCTTTGGCCGCTGGCCTGACCCTGCCCTCCTCAGCCCAGACCTCCCAAAGCAGGGAGGCGTCAGTACAGACCCCCAGCCACCAGCTGGAAGCCCTGCACTGAGGAGGAATGGCAGTCACCTGGGAGAAGGGCCAGCTGGGGCCCCCTCCTCTCAGCCTCCCTCCACTGACCCACGTCTGTGCTGTGCCCCAGGTGTGTGGTGGCCCTGGAATGGGAGAGGAGTTGGAGGAAAGATGTAGTTCTGAGCTTGAGGCCTCCCCTCAACCAACAAGCCTGGTCCTCTGGCATTGCCTTATTCCTTAAGTAGTTTCAGCTGCTTCTGAATTCTACTTACTGGGTGAGGCTAGTTTGGCTTCTCCATTAGACTAAGATCCTTGAGGGCAGGCAGAGGACTGGGAATAGGTGAGTGTGGCCAGAACAGAGGACAAAAGAAAGGGCAAGTGTGAAGAGGTGAGGCTGGGAGGGTCCTCAGGGGACTAAACAGGGTTGTGATGTTAGACTTGTGCTTCTGAGAGTCCCTCACTGCTGAGTGGGGAAAGGATTGTGGGGGCCAGGACCAGAGGCTGGGAAGTGAGTTTGTTGAGGTGGCCAGGACCTTGGGGCTGGTGGTGCTGGTGGAGGGAAGTTGATGGATCAAGGAGCTTGTTAGGAGGTAGAGTGGTCATTGGATGAGAGATTGTGTGTGGGCACAGGGATAGGGAGGGGTCTGGGTAATGCCAGGTTTCTGGCTGCAGCAGATCCTGGGTTCTTTGAAACAAGGAGCACTAGAAGAGAAGCCGTGGGCTCTGGGGTGGATGAGATTTCCCCCAGGGAGTGTGTAGAGGGCAAGGAGAAGAGGCCCAGGACAGAACCCAAGCTTAAAGGAGCAGAAGACGAAGAGGGTCCCACGTGGAAAGGAGGAGTGGCTACAGATGGACAAGAAAACTCAGGGAAATGTGATGGAATCCACAGGAAGAGAGTCTTAGGGAAATGGACCACTGTCGAGGGAGAGAGGAAAGATGTTCTTGGGGCAGACGGCATGGGAGGAAGTGATGGAGTGGAGGGAGGAAGTGATCCCAGGGAAGGCAGAGGGGTTGAGGTGGCAGCGCTCGTTGGCAGGGGGTTGTCTGGGAAAGGAGTGGGTGCCTTTACCCCCTGGTCAGGAGGATAAGATGGGGGTAGAGAAAAAAATTTTCCAACCCCAAACTCCTGATACTTTATTATTTAAAAGAATATAAAAACGTCATAGTCTGTCCCCTAGAGATCACCTCTATTTAGCCTTAGTATATATCCTTTCGGCTTTTTTTCTGTTTGTGCATCTTTTCTTTACCTAAATAAGATCTCTTGAATACACTATTTTATATCCTGCTTTTTTTCGGACCATGATCTCCACCGTCCCATGCTAATACATTTTAATCTCATCGAGTTTCCAGTCCATATTCAGATTCTCTGATAGTCGCCAAAGTGTCCTTTACAGTTGATTTTCCCGAACCAGGGTCCAATCCAGGATCGCCCATTGCATGTAGTTATTTCGTTCCTTAAGTCTCTTATAAGTCTAGAACAGTCCATTTTTTCCTGTTTCTGTCTTATTGAAGAGCCAGGGCTATCAGAGAGTGTTTCTAAGCGCTCGTAATCCCAAATGCTGCTGGAAGGAAAGTACGGTGGGGACCGAAAGGTGTCATGGGATTTAGCCATTCGGGAGAACTTGGGCGACCATGACAGCAGTGCAGCTGTCAGAGTGGAGTCAGTGGGAGGGGACCAGGTGGAGAGGGTGTCAAAGTTTGGGAAGTGAAGAAAGGGTGGGACAGAGTTAGAGGGGAACATGGTGGGAAGGCAGAGGCTTTAATTTTTTTTAATGAGATCCGTTTGAGCAGGAATCTGGAACGAGGAAGAGACTGAAAGTACAGGAGAGTGAGGTGAGGGCAGATGGCTCAGGCTGGGACTGAGCATGTGTGGAGATGGAGAGATGGTTGGCTTCAGGGGAGAGGGAAGAGACTGGGATCGGACAGCCAGTGAGAGCCCGGCCCTTGGTGCAGGGGGGTTCCAGGAGCATCTGACTCGGGAGGTGGCAGCAGAGATGGAAACCTCAGAGCGAGGCCCAGGGAAGCTTGGTGTATGTGCCCTTCCTTCACAGGGGGTGTTGGGCGTTCACAAGGCAAGCTCTGTGCATGCACTTATGGGTGACGTGGAGGTGGAGGGCACATGCGCCCTCAGAGACGGTGAGTTCCCAGGACTTGCTGCTGGGAGTTTATGCCTGTATCAACAGGTAGTGCTGCATGGGAATGCTTCTGGGGAGAAGCGTGTGTGGGCGTGTGTGCACACACATGTGTGGGCTCCTGAAGGTAGTACCTACAGTGGTGTGTGCGCTGTGGGTGTGCGTTGGTGGCTGTGCTTTTTTGTGCACTTCACAGGTGGTGCAGTGGGTGCCATGGGTGTCTGCATCTGTGGGGTGTGAGGCGGACAAGGCTGTGTTTAGTCCCAAGGGTCGTGTGTGTGTGGTGGTGGTGTGGAGTATGTTTGCGTTCATGGGCGATGCTGTGTGTAAGTTGAGGGTGGGTGGAAAGCACCCTCTGGGGAGTTGGAGCAGAGCTCTTTGTGAAATTTTCCAGATCTGCGGGGCCAGGTAGCATCCGTGACCCCCCCCTGCAGAGTCTTGGGAGGGGTGCTTAGGTACGCTAGGGTCTTGGTGAGAGCAGAGCCAGGAGGAGTTGGGGCACATGTGATCACAGTCAGCGGGAGGGGACAAGGTCAGGAGGCTGGTGGCAGGGTTACCTCAGCTGACCATCTCTCTCTGGCTCTGGGTCATTCGAGTACTGCGCGCATGTAATTTTCTCCTTGTTATTACTCCTACCACCACTAATGACTGCTGTTCTTAGCTGAGGACTTTGTGCCAAGTGCTGTTTTGGGCACTTGAGGTACGTTTTTTCGTTTCATTTTCACCACAATCCCATGAGATGGATGTTATCCCAACTTACAGCTGGGAATGCAGACTCAGAAAGATGAAGATGTTCATAAGTGCTGGTCCCAGGAATTGAGCCCAGAACTGTCCGACCCCAGAGCCTGCCTAACTCAGATTCCCCCGACGAGGGGCCCTTTGTCTCTGGCACATGTTAACGAGAGAGGATTAGGACTCAGGGTGGCTTTGGCTGCCTGTTCTAACTGGCCTAGAAGGGGATCTGTGTGGAGACCTTGAGGTGTACTTGACCCAGGCATTGAGGGGTACAGAGGCCTAGAGAGAGTTTAGCTAAGATTTTAGAATTTGAGGAACAACGGAGTTTACTGTATTTGGAATTTCAGGGAGAGTGAGGAGTGATCCCAGGCCTTGGAACCAGACATTTGGGAGTATGGCCTCTGTTCTCAGGGCCCTGCGGGAAGGTGGCAGTGGCCAGAGACTGACGCCATGTGGGCCTGGCTCACGAGTGGCCTCTGGTGGTCAAGGCTGGGCCTGCAGGCTGTCTCGGGTGTTGGATCTTGTGGGGATACCTGTTTGTCCCTGGGAGGTAGGGACAAGCAAGAGCAGAGTCGCTGTAGCAGGGTGTAGCCAAGCAGTGAGGCCTTAAATGTGCCAGAGTTGAGCAGATGAGGGTGCGGGGTCAGGGGTGGGAGGGAGACAGGGAGCGGACCAGAGTGAGGAGGCTTCCTTCGGGTCAGCCCAGATGTTTCCAAAGTGAGCTCTGGGCTCCAGGCCTCACATACCATCCCAGGCCGAGGGGGCTTGGCCAGCATGAAGCGCTTATTCCACAAATGGGCCTGGAGTGGACCTTCCTGCGTCTAGGAGAGGTGAGCTGTTGCCCAGACTGCAGCAGGGCCTGGAGCACTGCCAGCTTATGGGCCTGTGGAAATTGGAGCTGCTGGACCCCTCTGACCTTAGCTGCTCCCCACCTCCCCACCCCATCCCCGAGGATGGACAGGGCCTCTCTCCTCTCCTCAGGGCTGCATCGTGATCCGATACACAGCCCCCTGGCACATGGTCTTCTTCTCCGAGTCCCTGGGCATCCCTTCACTTCGTGTCTTGGCCCAGAAGCTGCTTGAGCTGCTCTTTGATTACGAGGTTGAGAAGGAGCCCCTGCTCTTCCACGTCTTCAGCAACGCCGGCGTCATGCTGTACCGATACGTGCTGGAGCTCCTGCAGACCCACCGGCGCTTCTGCCACCTGCGTGTGGTGGGCACCATCTTTGACAGTGGGCCTGGCGACGGCAACCTGCTGGGGGCTCTGAGGGCGCTGGCAGCCATCCTGGAGCCCCGGCCTGCCGTGCTGCGCCTGCTGCTCCTGGTGGCCTTTGCCCTGGTGGCAGTCCTGTTCCACATCCTGCTGGCGCCACTCACCTCCCTCTTCCATACCCACTTCTATGACAGGCTGCTCAATGCAGCCTCTCGCTGGCCAGAGCTCTACCTCTACTCCAGGGCCGACGAGGTGGTCCTGGCCAGGGACGTGGAGCGCATGGTGGAGGCACGCCTGGCGCACCGGGTCCTGGTGCACTCTGTGGACTTCAAGTCATCTGCACACGTCAGCCATCTCCGTGACTACCCTACTTACTACACGAGCCTCTGTGTCAACTTCATGCGCAGCTGCGTCCGGTGCTGAGGTCCTTGCCCTACCCACCTCACCTCTGCTCCAGAAATAAATGCCTGACACCTCCCCATAACCTACATCCATAGGTGGGGTCCTCTTCTGGTTCAACTCCCTGCAGCCCTCTGGGACTTTATGGTCCTCCAGGTAGAGAATTTCCATGGGCCTCTGTCCTGGGGACTGTGGTGGTCTGCTTATCCCAGGATTCTTGCGGCAGGAGTGCCTGCGCAGGTCTCTGCGGAAGCCTAGCAGTGGCTGTGTTTGGATAAGTGCAACAGGCTGCTGACTCCTGTGGCATTTAGGCTGTGAAGGGTTAATAAAGCTGCGGGTGGGGGTTAGGGGTGAGGATGAGCCCCAGCATTGAGCTCTGATTCCTTGAATAGAAGGTGAGCTTTGCAGGGAGGTGCCAGAGGGTAGGGGCAGGCTGGGGCAGGGGCTGTGATCTGTGCTCCCAAGTCCCGGAAGGGCAGAGCCCCACAGCATGGAGTGCCGTCCCTGTGGATCCCATTTAGCAGTTCACTCAGGCTTCTCATTGCCAGGGAGTCTAATGTGGAAGCCAGATGGGGAGCTGAGGGTACACAGGTGGGGGGCCTGTCCAGGTGTACCACACTTTGCCAGGAAGCTGCTAGATCCAGGAAAGGTGCAAGATGTGTGTGTAATGGGCAGATGGAGTGGGGTGCAGGAAGACAGCAGCGCCAGATGGGAGCTGGGACAAGCTGAGTCAGGAGCCCTAAAGACCAGAACCAGAACCACTGGCCTGAAAAAAACTCCTTCATCTCCTTGAGGGAGACCCACTTGGATCCTCTGTAGGTAGAAGTGGTGGCTTCAGCCTTAGGGTCCTGTATCATCTATTATTCTACAAGTCACTGCTGCACAATGCTGGCACATAGCTGGCATTCAATAAATTTTTGTTGATTTAATGAGCTTACTGTGGTGATCGAGGGACTTGGGGGGCAGGGATGGGCTTTGAAAGTTTGACCTGCAGCGAAGGAGATGGCTGGAAAAGCTCTGGGTGGGAGCTGACCCCTGATAGATAGTCTCAGGGCTGATGGACCCTCTGTCTCCAGAGCCAAGCTCTCCCTACATCGCCTCAGCCCTCCGGGACTCCCCCACTACTGTGGCAGCCAGTTCCTATGCCTGCATGGCTGCATTCCTAGCCATGGCCAACAGGTGGCAGTGCTGCACGCGACAGTGCTCAAGGATCCCACAGCAGGGCGGGTTTCATGCCCTCACTCTGGGTTAACGTCTCCTGTTAGCATATGGTCCCCAGGGTGGAAGTAACCAGCCATCAAGGACCCACTGACGTGAGTCCAGGGCAGGCAGAGGGGAGAGTAGAGAGCCGAAAGGAGCCAGCCCGGTGGGGATTGGGCATTGCCCACTTCTCTTCCAAACCCTCAGCCGTCACTGGAGCTGCTCCGCCTCAACGGGCCACATACATTCCCTAAAATCTTGGGGCCCAGGATCCTTGCTTTCAGAATATTTGGTGTCATCAAGCTGGGCCTGGGCCTGTGAAGGGCCTTCGCTGGACTCCAACCAGGGTGATTTGTCATCTGGGTGCAGAGAGGGACGGGAGCTGCCAACTGGACCTGATTCTATAATATTCACTGTGGGCAGCCCAGAGGAGACAGGTGTGTCAGATTTGGGAAGATGGAGGGTGGGCCTGCTGTGTGAGAATGTGTGAAGGAGAGGAGTCTGGAGTCATAAAGATACTCTGAAGTCTTGAATTTTAGCAGAATCTTGTTTTGTCAAAACAGCTGTGTGTGGGGGACAAGGGCTCATCTGCAGCTTTGAGCCCCTGCCCAAGTACCCAGAATGCTGCTCACTCACTGGCACTGGGCAGCCATGGGGATAACCGTTTGACAAAGCTCCATCTCCAGTGCTGGCTGCCCAGCCTCAGTTCCCTGACATGAAGGCCCACTTTGGTTAAAGGGGGTTCCTACTGTTTGTTTCATCTGGGCAGTTAACTATAGCAGGCTGTTGGTCACTAGGATGGAGAACAGAAGCCACAGGGGACTGAGATGGTGGTTCCATTTTTGGTCCCTGGCTCACTTCAAGGGACTAGAAAGGGACAGAGGTTTGGGGCTTACGTTTTCACCCAAGCTTATAGCTGTTCCAGCCCTAGACTGGGGGATAGAGCCTGCAACCCCTCTGTAGCCCCAAGCTCTGACCTCTTCTGTGATTAACGAGCTGACGATTCTGCATCGATAAGGAATTAACCTGGAGCCCCTACCCATCAATAGTCAGGAGTCCAGGTCCCGGCCTCACCCCCACCGACAGTGCTCTAGGGCCCCTGAGCAGACCAACCCCACACTGCCTTACAAACCCCGCACTGCGGCCAGGAATTAACCCCTTAGCTGCCTCTGTTCGTGCCACCCCATCATCCGCCCCTCCCTATGCACATGCACAGAGGCAGCAGCTGTTTACACTGGTTTAATCCATGTCAAGTGTAGTTTACAAGGGAGAGGACAAGTACCTCTGTATAGAATATACAGACACAGCATCACACCATGGGGCCCACAAGAAGGGCAGGGGAGACAAACACTCTTCCCTGGGAACAGCAGTCTAATCCCAGGAAAGGTTCTCTGCAGAAGGCTGGGTAGCCAGGAGCACCCTCATCCAGCCCCAGTCTCAGCCCCTGCTTCAGCTCGGTTCCCATTTCCTGTGCCTCCCCCCTCCCCCAACTCCTTATGAGGAGCCCCAGGAGCTAAGACTAAGGAGAGGATCATGTCCCTTGGGGCACGTGCCCCACGTCTGGGAGAAGAAATATACACCACTGAACACCGAGCACATGGGAGAGGGAAGAGAACCACGGGAGAGGGAGTGGGGAGGGAGAGGCAGGCACCCCAAGAGGTGGATGGGCCGAGCCCCCAGCCAGCCCTGAACGAGGCACTGCTTCTAGGTGTTCTTAACAAAAGAAGAAAATCATACAACCAAAGGGCAGGGGACGGGATAGAGGGTGAGGAGTTGTCCCATTTATACACAACATTGTAAACATACACGGTCTATATTACATGTGCTTCAGTCTGGTGTTTGCATGTCTGTCTGTCCATCTGTCAGTCGGCGGGGGCGGGGGGGGGGTGCTGGATCTCAGGAGCCTTGCCTGGCTACTCCCCCTACCCCCACCTCCCTGCCCCACCCTGGGAACGGAACCTGGAACAGGTAGAGTCCCCAATCTTGGTGGGAGCCAGCAGGCAGGGCCTGGGCCTCAGCCTCCACTCTGGCTCGAGTCCTGTGTATGTGCATGTGTGTGTGCGTTTGTGTGTGCATGTATGTACACGGGGAACCTGTGTGTAAGTATGTACAAGGGGGGGTCACGTCACAGGCGGGGCAGGTGGGGCGCTCGAGGCAAGGCCTGCCTGGGGTGGCTAGCTCACAAGTAGATTCTCCGCAGGTCTCCGGGCGCTGTGATGGTGTTGCACTGAGGGCAGAGCTTCTTGGCACCCTGCAGGGAGAACAGGGAGGCTCTGGTTATACCCTGTGCCGCACATTTGCTCGTGTGAGCCCCTGGGCCTGCAGCTGCATCTCCCCGAACCAGCTGTGTGCTGGGACCTCGGATCGGTCCTGCCCGCCTGCGCTGGGGAGGCATAGGCGGCTTCTGTGAGCAGGCAGGCACGTTCCTGTGTTGGGGAGACGCCAGGATCAAACCGGCTGGCCAGGCCCGCAGCGGGAGCCCCAGTAATGAGAACAAGGCTGGGTCCAGCTGTGGCTGCCGCGGCCCTAACGAGATTACACGCGGCCTTTGATCAGGACACAGAGCCCACGTCCGGGCCTTTTATTGCTGTCTCCGGGCGACATTTTAATGGCTGCTCCCGAGCGAAGAACAGGGGCAGGAGCAGAAGGAGCTTAGTAATGGGAGGGGGAGGGGCTGAGGCCCTGGTCCTGCTTACCCACACCCAGCCTCCTCCTGACCCGGGATCTCACTGCTATGCGTCATACGTGGGCCTGCTGGGGTGGGGGGATGGGGGAAGGGAGCAGGCAAGAGAACCCACCGGTGGGGAGAATTTAATAAACCTGGGGTCGGGGAGGAGAGAGGGTAGTGAGCTTGGGGGTGAACATCCTGGCTTCGGGCTGTGGTCTATGCTTCTGCTCCCCTGCTCCTCGCTCCTCCTCCCCCGAAGCAGGCTCAAGCACGAGCATGGACATCTGGGCAGTACCCCAAACGGCCACCCACTCCCGACCCCCATGCCACTTCACCAGGGTCCGCAGCCAGCACTCTTCACAGTGCACATGCCAACACTGGATGGACGTTAGGGGCATCGAGTATGAGTCCTAGGGAGAAAATGGGCAGAGAAGGGAGGGGTCACTCTGAGACTGTCCCACCCTCTGAAGGGCCCAGATCACAGGGCAGAGACCCTCTCCAACCCCCAGGGAGCACTGAGGCCTCAGCAAGGGCGCCCGAGGTTCCCTTCCTCTCACCATGCAGATGAGGCATTTGTAACGGTCCCCACGGGATAGCTGCCGCTCCAGTTCCCTGACCCGAGCCTTCAGGGCCTCAAACGTGGTCACAGCTGAATCTTCGGTGATTCTGCAAAGAGGATGGCATACCTGGGCAGGCAGCAGGCTGGCATCCCTAACCTGAACCTCCAGCCTACAACTCCCCTGAATTCCAGAATCGCATATATAGCTGTCTGCTAGACGCCCCACCCATGTCCTCGATCCGCAAACTCCACATTCCAGAACTGCACTCCTCACCCTCTCCTTGCTCCTCTACCTCCGTCCTGGTGAATTTCTAAACCAGACACCTGGGAACCATTCTCAAACCACTTCTTCCCAGTCACTCCTCACATGCAAAATCTGTCATCTAGCTCCTAACATCTCTGGCATCTCCACTTCTTTCCATAGCTACCACCCCTAGTCCAGGTGCTCATGATTTCCTCTGTGGATTGTGCCATCAACCTGAATGGCCTCTCAGACCCCAGTCCCCTCATTCCATTCTGTTCTCCTAGCACCTAGAATTCTGAAAACCTGACCACTTCTACTTCTAACATTTTAGTGTCTACCTCAGAATAAAGCTCCACCAAACTCTCCACAAGCTTACAAGGGCCTCCTTGGGCCGGTCCCCGCCAGCCGCATCCCTCAAGTGCCCTGCCATGTACTTTATGCTCCATCCATGCCAAACTCCTGAGTTTCCCCACACACCCCACCATTTTTCACTCTACTGGCCTCTCAGCACTTTCTGCTTCTTCTGGATCACCCCAACCTCCTAACTCACTAGTCCCATCTCATCATTCAGGCCTAGTTCCCACCTCCTCCCAGAAGCCTTTTCCAAGCCCCCAGCCAGTACCCCAATGGTGGCTGCCCCTTCTGTGCTCTTCCAGCCCCTGTACTGGACTTCACCACAGCAGTGTAACCACAAATGTCTGTCACTGCTAGACTCACTTCCCTGAGGGCAAGCTGCTCACTATACCACTACACTCTGAACATTAGCCCCACACTAGGCACGTGAGTATGAATGAACATCCGCTGAAGAAACAGCTGGTCTAACCCCCAGGGAGAGTGAAAAATGCGGGGACTGATGAGGCCCCTGGCTACAGTCCTAGCCTACCTCAAGGGCTCCTGCTTGCTTCTTCCTAGACATGTCAGATGTCCTGTTGGTCCTCACCCGTAGTCCAAGCCCTGCACAAGGTCCCTACAACTTCCTGAAGACTCTCTGAGCTGCAATACTGAACAGGGAATAGCTAGGACTATTCTAAAGAGTGATCCCTCCCACCTCTCCTAAAACAAGTCAACAGAACCTGGAGAGGCTCAGAGGACAAAGAATGCTTCCTGGAGGAGTAGAAAAGATGGCACTGGAGACAGGCTTTAGGGAATAATAAGGACAATAATACAAATAAAAGAGCTAAAATTTATTAAGCACTTACTAAATGCCAGGGATTGTACTGAGGGATTAAAAGTAATTATCTTATTTACACCTCACAAAAACCCCATGATGAGATCCTAATACTCCTATTTTATATATGAAGAAACTAAGCACAGAAAAAGTAGCCTGTCCAAGGTTCACAGAGTGGGAAAGATGGGATTCAAACCCTGGCAGACTGATTCTGTGATCAACCAGTAACTGTGTAAGTAACCACTACCCTACACTGGCTACACCCAGGAGGAGACAGGCCTCCAGGCTGAGGGAACAGTGGGAACAAGGCCTAGAGGCCCTAGAGCCCCATCTGGCTGGAAGGCTCACTTCTGAGTAAGCAGAAGGTGCTACACTGGGAAAGGAGACTGTGTCCAAGAAGACCCCAGATGCCGCAATCAGAGAGGAAAGTTTATCTTACTGGCAATTTACAGGAAGTTGTTGAGAATGTTGGAAGAGGGCTGTAAAGGGTAAGAGCTGAGGTTTAAAGGGTATATTCAATCAGCTGAGGTAGAATCACAAGGGTGGTGTGTGGGCAAGGACCATCTCCTAGGGTGGCCTGTCTTGCCAGCTTAGGGGAGAGAGTTGGCCCAGAAAGCCTGAAAGCTTACAGGTAGTCTGTCCCTGCTGGGTGTAAGTGGTAATGGGGGGTGGGGGGGCATGGGTAGGATGATGGGAAACATTTCATGGTCAGCAATGAACTCTGATCTCTGACCTTTCTCTTTTAGGGCACTAGCAGCAACACAGAATGTGACTTCCTGATGGCTGTGTCCCTATGTCAGGGATGCTCTAGATCCATCACTCCATGGGTCCATGATTCTTTCTGCCTTGCCTCTCTCCAGGGAAGCTGAGAAAGGCTCTGACTACAACTCCTCCTGGCACTGGCGGATTTCCTGGGAGCATCCATTCAACTTTCCAGCTCTGGAAAGCTTTTACCATCCCCTCCTTCCTCACAAGCACTCGCACGGCTGGCTCCTCCCGCAGGCACTTTGCCCAATGCTCTATGTGCCATCCCCACCTGGACTGTTGGTAAGTTCCTGACAAGGAGACAAGGATGGGTAGCTGTGTTCCCTTCCTCTCCAAGGACCAGGCTGATCCTATGAGGTTATTTCAAAGATTGGGAAACCAAGGCCTGGAGCTGGGGGCAGCCTACCCTAGTAGAAAACTGTCAAACCCCAAACCAGAGAATGAGTTAGAGCTGGGAAGGAAAAAAGGATGGGGCCAGGAGAGAATGAAGCCATTTCCCACTTCCATCTCCAAAGGCTCCAAGGCCACATCCAATTCCAGAGCCCACCCTATCTTGGATTTGCTCGGCACATAACTGGCCTCTATTCTTTGCTCTGGTGAACTACCCAGTCCTCCAGGCCCCTGACCCAGGTAGGTTGTGAGCTATTCCTGAGCCCCTCTAGGGTATGGGGTGGAGAATTTCTTGGAAGAAGCCATGTCTTCCTGCCTTTCTCCTCCCCTAGGTTGTGAAAAAGATCTAGGATGGGAACCCATAATGTGTACGGGGAAGAGAGACATCATGGGGACTGAAGGGCCCTAATCTTGGCAAATCCAGACCCAATGGAGATCTCTGCACATGACTGAGCCAGTCCCCAGCTCATCCCAGACAGCCCTGCCCACTGGTGCCTGTGCTCACACAGGTGGGACAGTCCCCAGCTCCCCCAGCCCTCAGCGGGTAGGACCTTCATGGATGGCCACTGGTTCTGGCCCCCACCTCCCCCTGGGCGCCATCCCTGATTAATGATCTTGTCTTTCTGATTTATGAGCAGCCCCTCCAGATGAGGGTGGGTGCCCCTTACGGCCCCGCCCGCCCCGCTCAGCTGGAGTAGGAGAGAATTATTAAATAAACATCCATACGTCACTCCTCCCCCCCACCTCAAGCTGGCTGCGCCGAACCCGTGCGGCCCGCTCTGGCGCTGACATGGAGCAGCTGCGGTGATTCATGGGCAGCTGGGCCCCACGCTGCGGCCCATACATCATGCCAGCAGCACTCACGGCCCTGGCCGAGATAAACTGATCAACCACAACGGGCTGGAATGAATTTATGACAACACAAAATGGAGGGAAACAAATGGGAGGTGACCCTGGGCCACCGACCTGGCCCTGCACCGGCCTGCAATCCACTCTCCTGGCAGAAGGCAAGATGGAACACTGGCCCTGGAATGAAGAGGTTGCCTTTTAACCCTGGGCAACCTAGCCTCGAGAGGAGGGAGGGGCGGGTGTGAGGAGTTAGGCAATGGCCAATGGCAGCAGCTCCAGGCAGCCAGAACTGGACAATGCCACCTCCTGGGGCCAGAACTGGCCTTGCCTGGGCTTCTGGAAAGGCAGTAAGGTGCCCTGCTGATTTCAAATCCTGGTGGCTCCTGAGGATCCAGGCCAGGGGTTGCCCAACCCTGGGAGAAGTGCTAACGGATCCCCTTTTCCCCTGCCTGAGAACACCGGCCAAAAATTCCTACCAGAAGTGATGAGACCCAATACTCCTGCCTAAAACCCACTGCAAGCGCCACCGGGACAAGAAAAATGAAACCAATTTAGCTCCCGATTAAGAAACAGAAACTGGAGATGAATCAAGTGTGCTGGCTGGGCTGGGCAGCCATACATCACACTCCCTGGGCGGAGGCCTCTGCAGCGGGCGGGCAGGCAGGCAGGCTGACTGCTCCTCCCTCCACCAAGGCTCCCAGGGCCCGGGCCCAGAGATCAATTCACAGAGGCATGCTCAGCACCAGCTGGGCCCCACCGTTGGCTGTGTGCCCAGGGCAGCAGGCCTTCCTGGTAGCAAAGGGCCCCTCGCCCTCCAACTGAGCTGTGGTTCCCCGGGCCTCCCTCCTGGCCACTCACTTCTCGATGTCACTGTTCTTGCAGGTCTTCTGCATGGCCTCCTGCTTGCTGCTCTCACCGTTGCTGGTAGATGGCATCTCTGCTGGGACAGAGAGGCAACTCACACTCTGGCCAGACTGGGCAGCACAGGTGAGGGGTTGGGTTTAAGGCAGTCACTACCACCCCCCATCACTCCTGACCTGCGTCAGGACTTACCGTCACTGGCCCATTTAGAGAACTCAGGTGTGATGCGTGTGCTGGGAGGGCCACCACTAGAGGAAAGGAAGGAGGAAGAACGAAGTGGGCCCTGAAGGCAGGCAGGATAACCCTGAGGGCGGGTACTGGGTTGACACCCACCTCAGGGCTTCCCATCCCTCTAACCCACCCGCCCAAGCCTGTGCCCACACTTGCTTTAGGACTGCGCCCCGGAGTGCCTCTCTCTCCTTGGCTTCACCAGGCTCCTCGCCTGTGCAGGGGATGACGTCGGCCTCCGTGTATCTGGCATGGTGGTCAAGGACAATGGATCCTAGTTTGTGGTGGGCCATGAGGGTTGAATCCTCAGGAGGGCTCCCCCGGCCCAAGCTGAGACACTGACCCTGGCGGGGGGGGGGGGGGGGAGGTGTGTGTGGATGAGTGACCGGAGGTGCTCGCTACTTTTCTTATTCCCTTTGGACTGTCCCACCAGCCCCACCTTGTCCCGCAGTGCCCCAAGGATACTGTGGTTTCCCATACTCCAGAGTGTCATCCCCATCCACATCCAAGTCAGCATCACTGTCCGGATTCTCTTTGCCGCTGCACATGACGAAGCCAGAGCCTGTGGGAAGCAGGATATGAGGAGGGCCTGGGGCCAGTAAGACGAGTCCAAGGGTACCCCTTCTGTTTCCCTAGGTACGGCTCAGGTTTTGGGCTAGGCAAGGCCAAACAGAAACGTGGGCTTGGGATATAGAGAGCCAAGAAACTTGGGTGCTCTTGACTCTGACATTTCAGGCCTTTTCACTCTGCATACCTCAGCCTTCTCTGCACTGCCTACTGCTCCAAGTGGTCTCTGCTTATAAACTAGCCCATTCACACACTAGGTCAGGTCCTCAGGAGACACCTAGTCTAGGCCTGCTGAACACCTGTCTTCCAGGTCTAAGAAGAGCAGGAAGAAGACAGAGACATTCAGGTCTACAAGGCCACCCCCACCCAGGACCTGGGCATCCCGTGTCCCATGGTCCAGCCTGACAAGCCTACCAGAAGGGAGAGTAGGCTGGCAAAGGCCCGTCATAGCCATACAGCGGGACCCCCAGCCAACGTCCTGGTTTTGGCCATCAGGTCCTTGCCAGCAAAAACACCAGGCAGCTGTTCAAATATTTGGTGTCTGAAGTGCCTGACATTAATTATTCATCCCAACCTCACTCAGCCCAGATTCCTGGACAAGTGCAGTTATAAAGGGATTAAGAAGGGATGGCCGAGGGAGAAAAAGCATGCACACCTGCTTCTCAAAGCAGTCCATGGAGGCAGGCAGGTGGGCGGAGGCAGGGCCAAGGGCCGGGCAGGTAGCTGACCTCACCGAGGAGCATCTGGCACAGCCACAGGCACTCTCGGCCAGTGGCGGCGGTGGTGATGTAAGGCGCTGAGCTGCTTAAGCTACTCCAGACCCGCTCACCTGCCATGTGGTCTGACTCCCAGGACCACCCTTCCTGGTGGCCCAGGGCCAGTGACCACAAAGCTACTTCTCCCTCCCTGCCCATGTCTTCTCCCAGTGGTCCCTGTCTCGGACCACATCTCATGAGCCAGTGGAACAGCCCTGCTGGGGACAAAAGGGGCTGAAAGCGATGGGATCTGGGTTGAGTGGAATCAGAGGTGTGAAGCAGCTCAGGGTTCTGCCCGATGATCTCAGAAATTTCTTGTTCATTCTTCCCACTTCCAGGGTCTTAACACGCTCATCAGGGCAACAGACATGTACCGGGTTGTCATGCCTCTCGCCTGTTCCTTCACCCTGTTACCTTAGAGCTCTGACCCTTCTTTTCCCTGCTCCAGCAGTGTCTGCAGCTCCCCTCTGCACACACGACCAAGTCCCAGCTCCTCAGTTAGACATGCTAAGCTCCGGATGCCCCCACTTCTCCACCTTCCCTCTTTCTCTCACTTCACTCCATAAGCTCCACATATACGGATAGACTACTTACTGCACCTCAAACGTCACCGTGTCCTGCTCATGCTCTCCCCTCCATCTGGAATGTTCTCCACCTTTCAAGCCCATTTCGAAAGCACTTTCTTCCTGATCCTTCTTCTCCCTCCTACACCTCTGGTCTCTGGTCTCACAAAGGTTCCACCCAACCCAGAGGGAAGCAGCACCAGGGAAAGAGAGAGGCCAGGCACTGCCCAGGCTCCACCCCTCCCTGCCAGTCCTCATCTGCCCTCCACAATGAGGCACCAACAAACTCGAGGCAGCAGGCAGGTCAGCAGCAGGGCCATTAAGCTGAGAAAACACCAAGTTACAGCTCTGTCTACTGTTCACGGCCAAGTGTCCTGACAAGCAATTCCTGCCTTGTGGGTGAATGGCACCTCTATAAACCCTCTGACAGTTTGGGAGACAAACTCCGCCATCAATCACAATGTAGCCGTCAGGTTCACTTACAGCCTGCGCCTCCCGAGCTCTGCCAACCTCCCTCCCCCAAGTACACACAGCTCAGCAGTCAGCCTCACATCCTTGGCTTAGCCAGGGCCTGCCCGGCCCTGCCCAGTCCTGCCTTTTGGGTGGGCGAGAAGCAAAGCCGAGAATCCTGGCACCACTCCTCAGCCCAGTATGGCTCCCATGGCAAAGCTGAGAAAACTGGGCACCGCCAAACTGCTAGGAAAAGTCCTAGCTTCTCAACACATAAAGCAGCCCAGTGGCCGAAGTCCTTATCTCTGCAGTCTCATTGCCTACCAGGCCTGGACCAGGTCTTGTACTCCAGTGGAACATAGCTATTGTGGTTTCCCAAGTCCTGCATGTTTTCTCATGCCCCCCTGCCTTTGTACTTCCTGTTATCTCTGCCTAGAAACATCTCCCTCTTGGTCTACAGAACAAATTCCTGCTCGCTCTGCGAGTCTGACTCTTCTCAATCATGCCTTCTATTCATAGTGCCTACACATGGTAGTTGCTCTATAAATACTTCCTGAATGAACTCACCTCAACATTCTCTCAACCTTTATCAAACTCACCCTCTGCCTGGCTTGACACTGAAGACAGTGTTTCCAGATCTGATTCCTACCCTCAAGGTGCTGAGTGTGGACGAGATGTCCCCAGACATTTCTACATAGGGGTCCTTTCTGTGGCGTCCATCCAGGCTCCTGTGCAACTCCAAAATCATATTTATTACCATGTATTGTCACTGTCCCTTACCAGAATGAAAGCCCAAGTCTGTGATCTCAGCGTCATCCAGCACAGAGCTGGCCAGGCCCACAGCGGGTGCCATACAACACACCCAAGCAGTAATGGCTTAATGCCAACAATGCTGTTCTATTAGGTCCTGGGAGCCCTGTGCCAGAAGGAAGGCCAAGGCCTGATTAGCCGGTGGCCTGGAGAAACCTCTCAGGCCACAACCCTCCCTCTCAGACCCCAGCTCTCAGGTAAGCCGCGACCTTCTGCTCCCTTGACCAGCCTGGCAGGATGGAGAGCACAACACATCTTGTTTGCCAAGGAAAAGGCCTGTCTCTGGTCTGAGCAGTTTCCTCTGACCCTGACCCCACGCCCCAGCAGAGACAGATGTTGGGAACCTCTCCCTACCCCCACAGGTGTTCAGAACAGGCTGCCGCCACCAATTTCACTCTTGTGCTGCCCCAGCCAGCTCCAACCTCCTTCCCAGCACATTAAACTTTATTTTCTTAATGAAATGTCACTTGCTGACTTCTGGCAGAATCATAATAAAAAGAAACAGCCATAAAGCCATTTTATGCAGACAGCTCCCCTGCCAGCTTGCGCCCCCCACCCTGCTTTGAGAAGAAGGCTCCACAGTCATTTTATGTTCTCAGCTGCTGGAACATCCCAAGCCAGTACTCAGAGGCAAGATGGCACAGAGTACTCCTTTCCAAGCCTCTGGCTCCTGTTCTGTGTAGCTCCGGGGATAACAGGCAAGCTGCCACTCCTGATGCTACTATCCAGGGAAGGGACTCTGCCCCTGGGACCTGCAAGATGACCCAAAGTACCCTTTAGTCACCAGGGAGGCCGCCTTGCTGAGGCTCAGCCCCACTATATTGTGGCACAAAGGGCTGGGCTGCCGCCCACAGGCAGACTAAGCCTGAGAGTCAGTGATGCTCAGCAGTGGGGGCCTGGTCCTGGGAGGACGGGCGGTGCAAAAAACCTCTTCCCTCCAACTGGACACTAGCAATAGAAAGGGAGAGGGTTAAGTGCATATATAAGCCTAAATTTTATAAAAACGACCCCCCTCGCATAAACTCCTTTTTTCTTAGGTCAAAGAGAGAGAGAGAGAGAGAGAAAAATCAGCATTAATTTGATCAACTGATCAGATAATCGATTGAGAAACTGGAGATGCCCGCTTACTGGGGGCAGTAACGTCGTGGAACATGAAACCACAAAAACAGAGCCATCGATTTCCTCACCTGCTGCTCCCAACAAAATCAGAGCCCAGGGAGAAAGGAGTCCCGGGGCCTCTGGAGGCGTGTGCTCTCCAAAGGTGTGGTTTGGGGGTGGTGGTGCAGAGCAGCAGCTTCCGGAGAGTTTTACACTGGAATTAGTTACAGATGCAGTTACGGTGTCTTGTGTAAACGCCATCGATTGGGGAGCTGACAGTCTGGGGAGCTGCGATGCGGGACAATCAATCGGCCTGCAGTGTCACCTGCCACCTCGCTGAACAGTTGACAATGCAATTATCCAGTGTGGAGGCAGGGAGTTGGCGTGTGTCAAACGCACTTAGCCACTTTCCGGGCCTCCTCGATAACGTGTTTCACTGCCTCACGTCAGGAGAGACGCAGAGAGACAGACGCCGTTTAAAACCACTGATACTTACTCCTTCTGCCTGTACTCCCCCGGTCCCAGCTTAACAATTGTGTTCCAAAAGGCGATTAAATCCCGTCAGTCGCCACAGGGGACAAGAAGGTGCCCTGCTCCTTGCCACCTCTCCTCGCCCCTCCCAGCAGGCAACAGTCATAACTAAAGGTAGTAAGGAGGCAGAAGGCAGCAGCCCTAACGCTCTCCATTCCAACACTGCCTGCAGCAGTCGGCTGTTCCAACACCTGTCACTGACTGCACCTGGCAGCAGGGCTGTGCTGGGGGACATTTTTAGCATCTGGGGCTCCTATCTTTTGGAAACCAACACAGCAAAGGAGGCAGCAGCTACGGCCAGGCCAATTTCTCCATGCCCCTGGGCTAAGAACACCTCTCAACCCCTTGACCCATAATCTGGAGCTCAAGTTTTATCAAGCAACAGCCAGTTAAAAGACCTGTGCCACAGCTGCCCTGCCTGTCCTCTCCATGGCATCTCATCCCAGGCCACATGGAACCAACTTAAATCTAAGGCAAGAACTCGAGAAAGATGCAGTTCCTAGGCCAGGATTGGGGCAGGGCAGAGGCCCTGGACAGTGGGTTCTCTTAGTATCATCCCTGTCCAACACCTGTTTGATTCAAAGGGGCTCAGTGCTGGATTCCAGGGATGCATTTTCCTCCAGGGCTCAAAGATGGAGCTGCAGCACCTTCCACTTCCTGTGCTGCCTCCTGGGAAATCCCTCCATCTCGCCACTCATGTGCCCACCACATCACTGTGACCTTATCTGAAGCCAACCATTCCATATTCTCTCTCCAGCTTGTCCATTCCAGATATGATGAGCTCCAGGCTCCCCCAATCCAGCTGGGTGAACTTTCACTGGCAACCAAAACAGGAGGGACCAAAGCTCCCACCACAAGTCTCTTCTCCGGGACCCAGGAGCTGGTGACAGGCAATGAGGAGAGCTGGGGCTCATTCATCACGTACCTCCGTCGACTATAGGCAGGAGCGGGTTTGTCCCCAAGGGCTGTATAATTAGGTTTCCGCTGTGGCCCGGCCTAGAGGTCCCTTGCTCTGCCCAGGGCTGGCATAGGGCACCAGAAGAGCGTCTTTCTTCCCTAACTGTTGAGCTCTTTTAGGGGAATGTTGGTGAAATACTAGGGTCCATGTGCTGCCCTTTATGCAATTATTAACTCTGGGTGGGGAGAAACAGCAGTAGCAGGTTAGCAAACCTAAGGTTCAGAGAGGACAATCGACAGCTTAGGCACGCAGCTCAGGGCGTCTCCGAGAACTGAGAAGGCCAGAGCGTTTCCTAGTCACTGAAAGTTTCTTCCAAACTACTCTCTTGAAAACTTTATCTCTTCCTTCAGATTCTTAAAGATCCACTTCCAGCTGGACCTATCTCAGTGCTTACCTGTTCTGTCTGGTCCTTCGCTTTGTCCTAAAATACCAATTCCAAGTACTCCCAGGCCTAAGCAATCTGGGCCTCATCCTCAGTAACCACAGGCCCCATCTCCAAGGCCCATTCCCCTCAGCCAAGTGTCCCACCAAAACCTCTTGCTTGTTCACTGGTTCCACGGCAGAATACATTCGAGGAAACCGATCTGCTCCACCAGACCAGCTCCCAGTGGGCCTGGTGGGAAGCTTTGCTGAGGACGATGAAGGGGTCCTGGTCCGGAAGGAGGGACAGGGGGTGATCGGATACAGGAACTTATCTGCAATTCTTTCATATCCAACAAGAACAGCAATCTCTGTTCTGTCAGCATGCACAGCTTGGCTTAAATGGGCCTCACCACTCGCGTGCTCATCCTGCCTCTGCTCCCTCTCTCTGAAGTCGGCTGGGCAGCTTCTTCAGCCAGCGTTATCACTCCCTCTAACCGGTCTTGGCAGGCAATCTAATTCCTCCTGAAAAGGTCACCGCCATTTTAACTGCCTTTCCATCACATTAAGCACGCGCTGCCCGGCTTGCGGCCCAGCCCGCCCAGCGGGCGATCAATGCGCTACACTGACACCAGCCCGCCTGGCGGGGCCACACCCAACCCCCCAAGAGTTGGGGCCTATCGGTCCTGGCCAAGGAGGGTACACTGACAGATGGCCAGCTCCTGCAGACAGGGTTTCGGGGGCAGAGGCGGTCAGGATCAGACAGGGCCTCCTTTGATAGCACCCCCCACCGAGGAGCCTCAGCCTCCTCCGCTCCACTGCGCCCTGCTCTCTGCCTCGTGGCCCCTGCTGATCTCGCTGTAAAACAGCCTTTCAAGTTTGCCTGTCTTTTGACTGCACTAAGCTGTTTAAGAGGCGGCAGCAGCTTCTATCAGGAAAGCCGGAGCAATTCTCTGCAGATAAAGGCACCTCCGGCCCCCGTTCCCTCTTCAAGTCTCACTCTCATTCTCGCTCTCCAAATCGCTCAAAGAAAAGCCCCCTTTGAACTCCTCTCAGGAATTCTTGAAAAGAACAACCTCACAGTGTAAACACTCAGGGAAAACTGACACCCCCCCATAGGGCTGAAGAGCCCCTCACACCCGCTCTGCAAGTGTGTCCCAGCGCCTGGGAAATACTTGGTTGTAGCAGCAGGCCCCATGCAGCTTCATCCCCCTAAGCCCTGTTTGGCGCCCAGAAGCCACCAGGTCCAGTTCTGTGCCAAGAAACCTGACTAAAAACTTGCCGCAGTAATGGAAGATATGAAAATCTGCAGCCACCCAACAGAGCGAACCCAGAGCAGCATCCTGGAACTGCCCCTGAACAGACACCTGTGTGTACAAGTCACTGGACCCTGGGCTTTGCTGCTCATCTTCCCTGGGCCTCAGACACTTGGAAACTCCAGGATAGGACCAGAGTGAAATGGCAAACGGACATCCTCCCAGCTCAGCGCTCAGGCTCGGGAAACGGTTTGGCCTGATTAACCTTCCTGATTTACACTTTGGCTTGTCCCCAAACACTCGGGCAATATGAGAGAAGCCCAGAAGCATAACGCCACACCTGGGCTCGTGGCCCCTTCATGTAGCCGGTCTGCCCTGGATGGCACTGTGGGGACCGATCCTCAGCACCAGCCCGAGAAGCACTGCCCCAGTGAGGCAGAGACCCTCCTCCCAGCTGCTGTGAGATTCCCCAGGGACCAGACACAGCAATACTCCCAAGGGTGTTGCCCAGAGAACTGGAGGCAGATGGGAAGCAGACTGGATCACTTCATGACCACAAGCTGCAGTGCCAGATGTGCCTGTGCACAGAAAGAGAGAAGAGCTGGAGGCTGACAGCTCCCCCTTTGCCCTGCCCAAGGCAGAAGGCTTTGACAAGAGGACACCGACCCTGGGCACCTACCAGTCTGCTATTTGACCTGGTGGGGGTGGGGGACTTCCACTGGGCCAAGCTGTATCTCTCCAAGGAGCCAAGTAGGTAGTGGGGCTGGGCAGGGTCCTGCAGAGTCCTCTGCAGCAGTGGGGGAGAGTCCCAGGGAAGCAGGGAGCAGCTGGGCACAGGCCCCTCTTACTTCAGGGCAGAGGGTGCCCAGGGAGAAGAGATGGGATCAGAGCTAAAATTAGATTCACCAGTGAAGCTCATGGGAGGTCAAATTTTGCCATAACTCACTCTCTCCTCTGTAACTGATTTCCCTGACATGGGGCTGAGGAGGAGGGGCCGGCGGGGGGAGGAGTGGGGGGAGGGGGGCGGGGGGGAATCCAATGTGTTTGCCTGGAAGCCCTCGGGGCCCCCAGTGCTGGAGGTGTACAGCAGGTTGCTGGATTCTCATTTATCAGCCTTAAGAGGGATGGAGTGATAAATGCATAACCGTCCCTTTAATATTTTATGCAGGTGCTAACGTGGCTTGGCTGTCACCTTCAATGCATCACCCGAGGCTGAGAGACCCCCTCGTCACTCCTAGCCTGCAGCCTCACAGTTCCATTTCCCCACCCAAATACATCCATTTTAGTATGCACATCACAGGCAGGCAGCACGGTCACAAAGGAGCCCCACCAGCAGCAGCTCGCATGTGGTGGAATGACCAGCCACCAGCCCTGGCCTCTTGGCTCCCAACAGATGGATACCCAGCAGAGGCCTGGCCACCCGAGTGCCACTGCCTATGTGTCAGCTGCTTGTACCTCGGAAACCACCTTCCAGGAGAGTGGTGGCCCGTATCCGCTTCTGCCCGCACCACTCATACTCCTCAAAGCGGTTGCTGTTCTCATGCTCGATGTCCACGGCATCATCCTCAGCCATGCAGGAGCCTTCCCTCTGTGAAGAGCAGAGCAGGATCATGCGGGTCCCAGGCCATCCCTACCTGCTCCCCAGGGCCTGCAAGGAAGGCACAGCCCTAGCCCCAAGCTGCAGTGTGCCCCACAGGCCCCCAGCTCTAGGGCTCCTTTGAAGTAAACCAATCTAGAGGTCAAAGACCTGGGCTTTTCCCCAATAGTTTTCCACTGGAGCCCCAGGGGAGGAGTGGGAGAGCGAAAGCAAAGGAAGAGAGCAAAGAACAGAGAGTAAGAAGCTGCTGAGACCACAGAGGGACCCCAACAGCCCACAGATCTGGAGGCAGTCAGCAGCCAGTGTCAGGGGAAGGAGGAGAGGGGAGGGGAGGGAGGTGGTGATGGCCCCTCTACCTTAGAAAGGCAATGCTCCACATGCCTACTCATCTCCTGCTCCGATCCTGCCAGGGGGCGGCTGCACAGGGGACATACCTGCCCTTCATCTTGCTTCCTCCGTTTCATTTTCCCAATCCGAGCTGCATGGAGAAACCGAAAACAAAGCATAGAACAGGCAGACGGTCACTGTAGTTCCCAAGGTCCCAGTGGAGCTGACACATCCTGACCTCCTGCCAGCCATTAGCCCTTTTGTTCAGTGCCTCATCTGGCCCTCATCATGCAGCACCTTCGGCTCCTTTGGGGACTGGACCTTGCCAAGAGCACCTGGGGAGGAGATTGGTGCTAGGCCAGTGAAGTGTCCACTCTTCGGCCACAGCTGGCTCAAGCTCAACCCTTACCTTCCTACCTGCAGTGCTCAATGAATCCAGTGAGCAAAGATGCTCTCCTTGGCACTTGCTATGTGTCTCCCCAGAAGGCCAAGACCACAGGCTCTTTTAGAGTCAAGAAGCATAACTTTAGAGAACATTTCTTGGCTAGAATCCAAGGTCCCTCCAGGGGCCTGATTTGGCCTGCTGTTAACTTATCAGTTAAAACCCCTTTGTTCCTGGGCCAAGAGCCCTGAGGTACAGACCTTAGTGTCCTATGTAGAATTACCCCAGTGAAATTTCTCTCATGTCCACTGGTCCCATTTTACAGAAGAGGAGACTGAGGCCCAGTCATAAAGGTATAGAGGATCTGAGTCAGACAGCCCAGATACCTTGAGAGGGTAGCCCTTACTGTGCCTACCCAAACCTGTTCCATCATTTCTAATCAGTGCAGAGGGCTCCCTGCCATGCTGTCCCGCAGGGGGTTCAATTCCAAAGTGCATGCTGCAAGCCCACAGCACTGCTAATTAATGCCGAGAGATACAATCATTTCTCATTAGCTCACTAATCCCTCTCTGCAGCCCTCCTGTCACTGAAGCAGGAAGGGGTCAAAACAAGGGAGTCTGTTCCCTCTATCCACTCCTGTGATGCAACAGGAGTAGAGCTAGCCACTCTGAGACCAGACTGACTGGG
Organism: Monodon monoceros; assembly: GCF_005190385.1. NCBI lineage: Eukaryota > Metazoa > Chordata > Mammalia > Artiodactyla > Monodontidae > Monodon > Monodon monoceros. The sequence continues at coordinate 144,572,489 of NW_021703774.1, forward strand.
GTGGGGGTAGGGGTGGAGCCAGCCAAGGAGGGAAGGGTTCCCCACTGCAAGGCCAGAAAGAACTTCCTGTGGATACTGACCCTGGTGGAAAGCTCATCAATGCAGTTTAGGGAGCGAGACACAGGTGAAAGGTGATGCAGGTGAGAGTCGGTAAGTTACAGTTTAGAGCTTCAATTATGTGTAAGGTTCAGGGCCAAATACCTTATACAAGGTAGCTCATTTTATTCTATATCCAGAAACTAGGTTGTATTATCCATTTTAACAGAAAAAGATAGTCAAGGCAGTTGTCCAGGTAGCTAAAAAGTGGCAAAGGCAGCATAGGAAACCAGGCCTGACTCCATAGCTTAGAAGGCTCTCCTGTCCCAAGAGTGCCCCCAACTGATCAGCATCAACAAAGATTGATCTTGTGAGTGTGCTAGGTCAGCAAGAATATGCACTTGGGGATCCTGCCTGTTGAGGGTCTGAAGCAGGACTCCAACCCTAAAACAGAGTAGCCCTAGAAAGAGCCCAATCAGCAAGAAAGCCACCATCCCACCAGGACTGAGCATGGAGTTTGAGAAACCGTGGTCTGCAGCCTGGCCCATCTCAATTTCCTGTGCTCTCACTATAGGAGACGTGACTATGTTCTGGTGCCCCGCTTCATTTTGTGGACAAAGATCTAGACTCCTTCACCTTGACTTCCCTAACCCTTGGACTCTCAGGCTTGGGCCATCTTGACACTCTAGAGCAGGGGTCCCCAACCCCCAGGCCACGGACCAGTACCAGTCCATGGCCTGTTAGGAACCGGGCCACACAGCAGGAGGTGAGCGAGGGAGGCTTCATGTGTATTTACAGCCGCTGCCCATTGGTCGAATTATGGCTTGAGCTCCACCTCCTGTCAGATCAGCGGCAGTACTATATTCTCACAGAAGTGCGAACCCTACTGTGAACTGCACACGCGAGGGATCTAGGTTGCGCGCTCCTTATGAGAATCTAATGTCTGATGATCTGAGGTGGAGCCGAGGTGGTCCCATCACTCCCAAATGGGTCCATCTAGTTGCAGGAAAACAAGCTCAGAGCTCCCACTGATTCTGCATTATGCTAAGTTGTGTAATTACTTCATTATATGTTACAATGTAATAGTAATAGAAATAAAGGGCACAATAAATGTAATGCGCTTGAATCATCCTGAAACCATCCTTTCCCCCCACCACTGTCCCAGTCTGTGGAAAAATTGTCTTACACAAAACCAGTCCCTGGTGCCAAAAAGGTTGGGGACCACTGCTCTAGAGCCAGGGCTAGGATGGAGAAGGGATGCTAGATATCAGAAAGGCATTGAGCAAGGTACCCTGAGACTTCTAGAAGCCTGTATGGAGCAGTGTGCCAGTACAAAGGTTCCTCCCCTACCCGGCCTAAAGCTCAAGGGAGTGCCTCTCTGGTAAGAAGGAGACTATGACAGGCACTGATAATTGAATAAAGGAATGAATCTCATAGGATTGCCAAGGAAGGCATGATACTGGATGCTCTCCTTGCCCAGGCCACCCATGCCAGAAAATTCCTTGTAGTCCCAGGAAAGTCCCTGATGGATTGGGCATCACCTGGAAATTCTCAGATAAGCAATTGAGGTTTGATTATTCTACTGCCATTCATCTTCTAAGTCCTGAACTAAGCTTACTAAAACATGATAGGGAAAGTTTGCTCCCTACCTAGAGGCTTCCACTGAGTAGGACAAGTCAAAGTATTGCCAAGGAGGTAGCATGGCATGGTCCAAGAAGCACAGGCTCTGGAGATAAACAAACCAGTTCAAACCATGGTGCAGTTACATCCCAGCTGTGTGGTTTTAAACAAATCACCTTCACCTCTCCCAGCCTCAGTTTCCTCATCTACAAAATGTGTGTTAACACTTCCTCTCAGTTATGATAAAGGTGCTTAACATGGTGCCGGCCCATGATAAATGCTCTCCTTTTCCCAGTCTGGGGCTCAGCCTCCCAGCAGAAACCAAGTGGCAGGAACTGGGGATCTTGAACGTCCATGGCCTCACTCACCAGTTGGCCTAGAGACCCCCAAGCCCCTTAGAGACAACCCCCATATATACCACACCCTAGCCAGCACAAAAAACTAGATCATTCAATTGTGTTCAGCAAATAGGAATGTTCCAGAGGCTTAAATCCAAAAGGGGCACGGGGCGGGGGGGGGCGGGATGGTGGCCTGCCAGGTAGTACATACACGGAGTGCTTTCAGAGAAGGCCTCTAAGAGCTGTCGAGCCCACGCTGATCACCTTTGTGAAATGTGGGCCGACTGATAACTCAAAAAGCCCTGGGATGAGTTAGTTCCTGTTGCCGTGGGAACTCCAGATCTCACTGCATTGTCAAGTCTCAGCAGAGAGGCTGTATTCACACTACTGGGCACTGATTAAAAACTGAAAGAAAAACATTCTCAGCGCCCTGCCGGCTTGTACAGTGAGGTCCCAGCAGTTTGCAAATTCAAAACTGAGCTCCCGCGTGGAATTGTGTGGCTTGTTTCTCATTCTCTGGCACTTACTGACCCCCAGGGTTCTTCAAGGCCTAGAGAGGCTCACGCAAGAGCTGGGGACCATAACCTCCACTAGACAGATGGAGAAACTGAGGACAGCCGCCTTGGTCAGCATATACTCAGGAGCTGTGACTGTGAAGAAGCCGCCAGTGGGCCCTGATGTCGAAGAGACCCAGAAAAGTCAAGAACTGCAGGCAGTGAGGGAGGGAGGAGGCCGGGGGTGGGGCGGAGGGAGGGGCCGCGCAAGACTCACCATTCAGTCGGGTCTGCCGGTTGGCTCGCACTCGCAAGAAGGTCTGGGAAAAGATCCCGAGCAAATGCAAAAAAGAGAGGAGAGCGTCAGCGCGGCCTGGAGTCCCGACCCCTGCCCCAGCCCCAGCCCCCGGTCCACACCTGCCCCGCCCCAAACAGCCCGTAAACAAACCTACTTCCTCCCTCCCGCCGGCCCCCCTGCTCCGCCGGCCGCTCCGGGCCTTCGGCATAGCCGCCGGAGGCTGCTCTAGCGGGACCCCGTGGCCGCCGCGCAGTGCCGCCCCAGCCCCGGCCTCCGGCGCTCCGGGCCCCGCGGCCGCCCGGCCGGCGAGGGCGGCGATGCGGGCGGATTCCCCCCGGCTGCCCGGCGGCGGCGGCACCTCAGCTCCCAACGGCGGCGGCGGCCATGTTGGCCTTGATCACGTGACTCGGCGCCGTCGCGCGCCGGGGGTGAAAGTTCAAGAAGTGGTGGGGGCTGCCGGGCCGGGACCAGGAAACAGCGGCTCGCACTCCGGCAGCAACAGGCTGAGGCCGCCCTGGGGTCCCTCCCACCGGCCGCAAAGCCAACCCGCCCGGGTTTTAGTGGCTGCGAGGTCCTCCCACCCTACTCCACGGCGCCTCCCAGCGCGGGGCTCCTTCCGCCCCGGAACCCCGCCTGGCTCCCGCCTCCCGCGCGGCTACCCCTTTGCTGGGGGGATGGCGTAGCACTTCCTGATCGCAGCGGCCCTTCTTACCGCGAGTCCCAACTGTCTCTTCCCCAGTCCCCAGCCTTTCATCAATCCCGATATTAGAGGATTCCCGTTTCACCTGTCTTCTGGACAACCTTTGGAGCTGCCACTGGCAACGCACAGCCACGCGGCCAAAGTGGAACCCAGCATCCCTCAAACAAGTGCCTTCTTCCAGGATTCTCAGTTTCTAACGGGATACCACCATCCACTCTGGTGTGCCCACACCAGATAGTTGAGAGTGAGTCATCCTTGACCCCACCCTCCTTCAGTTCCTCACACTCAAGCCTTCTTTCATCTCAGAGTCTACCTCTTAAGGTCTCCTACATCTTTTTATCTCCCCTTCTGTGTATCTCCTTCTCGCCCTTCCAGGCCTAACCGAAAAATATCATTTCCTCTCTACTTCCATCTCTACTCTCAGTATGGCTTGTACAAATGGTTGTCGGTGGGCTGACCACTCCAGGGATGGGGCTATGTGTGAGTCCTGGGTGAAGCCAGAGCCCGGCATAGCGCTGGGCACAGGCCAGCCATCCCTGCGTGTTTCTTCAGTGACTACACCTATCTTGGATGTCCTTGCTCTAGTTCATAATCTTAGGAGCTCTCTAAATTTGCAGCTGTCTCCCATCTGGCCTTCTCATCTCCAGCTTTTCTCCCTGTAACCCATCTTCCATCGTACATGCAGTGTGATCTTTGTATCATGCAAAATTGACCCTCTTTCTTCTCCCCTTTAAATCCTTTAGTGGTTCTCCACTGAGATCTGCACCGTGGCATACAGGTCGTCTCTGACGTGCTCTGCCTATTTCTCCAGACTCTTCTTCTGCCACTCCTGCTCTCTCCTTTTCCCCTCCTGACACTACCTGTAGCTCTTTGAGCACCCCATACTCTGGACTTTGGGCTATATTATTCTCCATGCACCCATATTCCCTGCTTGGATAACTGTTTGTTGTTCATCCTACAGGACTCTGGGATGACTTCGCTTTTCCCTCAGTGTTGGGTTAGTTGTTTCCTCTGAGTTTTCACAGTCCCTTGGCTTTCCTTTGAACTTGGATATTTTGACTGTTTACAGACCTGTCCCTTCTACTTGGGAGGTCATCTCTATCCAGTAACGGTCTGGCATGCAGGAGAAATCCGTGGGGTGGAGAGGAGGATATTTATGAGGGAAGCCCCTAAGCCCAGTGCAGGGCTGAGAAACAATCTAGGATTCAAGGCCAGACAAACTCAAGTTCAAATCCTGACTTGGTTACTTATAATATATGTGCTTTTAGAAAAGTCACTTCTCTCTAGGCCTGTTTCCTTAGCTATAAATTGGGGGCAATGAATCCTAGCTTGCACAGTTGCTATGAGGGTAAAGTGAGGTAATGGTTAAAGGGTTAGGTAACCCAGCAGGGGCTAAGGAAATGGGAATCCAAACCAGAAACCAGTACCTCCTGATTTCAGGGCCAAGTTTGATGATTTTTTTAAAAACAGTCCAACATAATTGAGCAACTACTACGTGCCAGGTGTTGTGTAAAGATCAGGGGATTCCAGCTTCACTTTCTACCAGTTCCCCTTGTGTTTTACATTCTAACAAAACAACTTCTAGTGGGTCCCCAAATATATCATTCTGTGTTACACCTCTCTGCCTTTTGCACATACATAGTGTTGCCTTGATCTGGAATATCTTTTCTTCCTGGTCCACCAAAGTGAACTCCTACTCATCCTGTTCAGTCATTACCTCCTCTGTGAATCTTACTCTGATTTTCTCTTTCATAGCACTTAAAACACTGGGCTGTAATTATCTATTTGCACATCTAACCCCGTGAGGGCAGGGAGCCTGGGCTGAGCATGAGTGAGTACTAGATAAGTGTTTGAGTAAAGGAAGGAGTAAAGAAGGGGCCTTGGTGAGCCCGTCAGTCTAGTGCAAGAGTCAGGCTCATCATGATAGATTAAGTATGTTCATAATTCTTGGCAGCTCCTCCTATCAAAGAGCTGCGTTTCCTCATCCCTTGATTGTGTTAGCTTTGTGAGTTCCAGAGCCTAGGCCTCAAGAGGCCTTTCAGCTTTGGCCTTCGCCCTCTTGGCATGACACTGCCCTGAGACTGCCAAGTAAGGAAGCCAGTCTAACCTCCTGGAGGATGATAGGCCATATGGAAGAAAACCAAGGTCCCTAATCTCCCAGACATGTGGTGAGGCCATTTTGGACTTTCTAGGCCAGCTAGTCCTCTAGCTGAATGAGCTTAATGAAAGAGGAAAGGCCTACTCAGCCGACAGAATCATGAGAAATCATGAGAGATTATAAGTTGTATTAAGCCACTAAGTTTTGGGATGGATTGTTATATACTAGAAGATAATGGAAACATACTTAAATGGGTGTTGATATAAGATGATCAGGGCAATAACATGGGCATGAAGGGGTCATGAGAAGAGAAAGCTAATCCAGAAAGGCTTCCCGGAGCAGAGGGAAGTTGGGCAGGTTGTTGAGGGATAAATAGAAATTTGATGGGGTGGGGTAAAATAACCCGGTTAAAAGCAGCATGTGTAAAAGCAGAGAGGCAAGAAAGGAGTGGCACAGCCAACGAGTGGTTAGCATTAATCTGGTGAGCACAGCACACAGGATTCACGGAAGGCAGTATTAGGAATGGAAGCTGGAAAGGTTGACTCTAAATCACAGAGGCCTTGGTGCCATGCCTTTGCACACCTAGCGTATGCCTAGCATGCCATGCCTATGCCTGATGGTTACTCTTCCCCTAGTTCAACAAATAGTGGAGCTGAATGCTGTGGCTGAAAGAGACAGGATCCGCCTCTGAAGGCAGGGCTCTGTCTCCCTTTGGGATAGAATTCTCTGGGATGGAGCCTTGTCTCCCTATCCCAGAATCCCCTAGAGTTGGGTCATTTCTCCATCTTGAATCAGGATTGTTTGGGTGAGGACTGACTGCCTTTCTCAAACCAGGGCTCACAAGAGCAGGGATCCCTCCCCAGGGCTGGCACTTTGGGCTCTGCAGTTTGAGTCCCAGACAGGGGCATCCAGCAGAGGAGGTGCTAGTTGAAGCTGGTGTACAGCCCACACTCCGTATTCCACTCACCAAACTCTGCACCCTGACGCCAGGCTGTGTCAGCTAGGAGGAAAAAGTGCCCAGAGAGAAGACCTCGAATTCCAAGAAAGGCTTCCTGTGTACCAGCAGTGGCCCTGGTTCTCTACCCCAGATGACAGGTCCCTGCTGCCTTGTCTCTTTGCATTAGTCAGGGCTGTGTTTCCCTGTTCACATAAGGGCTCCCTGAGAAGCCGTGCTGCCATTTAGATAGCATGTTCCTTGGAGCAAGCCCTGTTTTCTGCCCTCTGACTGGGGCTCCTGAAGGCAGGGCTCTGTCTCTCCTCAGAAGCTTCTGGGGGAAGCTCCTTCTCCTTCCTACCACAAATAAGGTCTGTATAAGCTGGGATATTACCCTTAGGTCCCCCTCCTGCTCTGATGTTTTAGGATTGTGTAGTTATGCCCAAGGCACTCACAGGCAATCTCTCTCTCTCTCTCCCTCTCTCTCTCTCTCTCTCTTTCTCTCTCTCTCTCTCTCTCTCTCTCTCTCTCTCTCTCTCAACGGAACCCTAGAGGAGACCTCCAGATGGCTGGGATGCTTCCGAAGAGCCCACCTGAGCCCAGGTGACCTTGGCATCTCTCCCTAAAATCCATCTATTTATGGCACATTCCCTGACATCTGTGCCTTTCGGTTCAGTTAGAAGCACTAGACACAGAGGGAACCAAACACAGTTCAGGCCTTTCCCCTTGTATCCTGAGGATGGGAGGAGTTAGCCCCAGGCCTGCCCTATAAGGCAGGGCCCATCCCACCCCTCCTCACCTGGTATCTGTCTGAGTGGTGCAGGTCGTCAGTGGCAGACGAGTGTGGTGATGCTGTCGGAGACTCTCCTTCCCTCTTGATGGAAGCAGACAACAAGAGGGACTGGAAGAAGAAAAAGGACACGTGGCCTCAGGCTGAATGAGACCTACAGTCAGTTCCCTAGAGTGTCCGGACCTATGGAGCTTTTGGGATAGAGGCAGAGAAAAGGAGGGCAGAGGGGTAGAGACCGCTTGAGATTCTGAAGGCATGTGGTCAGGCTCCCCAGAGTCTGGTTGTGGGAAAGGATAGCTTGATCCTAGGGATGGGTGGAGACCCCTGGAGAGGGTCCAACCTCTTCCACCCCAGCGAATCTCTGTCCCAGTGGGGCAGGCCTCCCAGTGGGCTGAGACTATATATAGGCTTTGTTCTCCCATAGTGAGCAGAGACTCTGGGACCCCTCTGAAGGGTTGGGGGTAAAGCCACATCCCTGCTGCCCTGCCTGCCCCTAATACAGGCTGGTGGCAGCCCCGCTATGGAGACAGTAAATTAAATAGTGTGTAAGAGTTTCCTTCGTGCAGCTAGGGATGTACACTGGCTCCATTTATCCCTGTGCTGTGGCGATGACCCCAGCAAAAATCCCAGCAAAATTAATCCCCCCATGTCAATCCTGCATGGGCTCTTCTACATATGCCCGCAGTTTAGATTAATAAACTGTCTGCTTTAAATTGTACACGAGCACCACAATTCTAAATACCACATGGCACGTTCAGCCTGCTCTTGCTGCCTCTTGCCAAGGCCTGTTCAACTGCAAACTGGGGCCTGGAGGCCTGAAAGCAATCCATACTTCCTACCCCCCACCTTTTCCAGCCTGCACAGCCCAGAGCCGGAAGCATACAATTCCCTAGGAGGCCTCCCCAGCTTAGAAAACCATGCCAAATCGCCACTGACAGCCCAAAGAAAGCAATTTGGGAAAGATGGAGCAGCCATTTATCCTTCATCTCCGACTGAGCCTTAGGATGTGACCTGCATGCGGTGGCCACGCTGCACATCCTCAGGCAAGGGCCCTGGGAAGTGGGGGGCAGCTGCTGGTCTGGCAGGGTTCCCTGACTCAGCCTCATCACAAGAGCAGGAGGAGGGAAGAGGCCAGGCAGGGACTGGGATGGGATTCCCTGCAACTTGGAGCCCCTTCCTCACCTACCCAGGCCCAGTGGGAGGCCTAGTGGGTGCCTTGGCCCCCAGCTCGGAAAAGAGGTAGGCTTTCAGGCAATGTCCTTTTCCTTCTCTGGTCCCAAGGAGGATGCTGAGGAGGGGAAGCATCGTGGGGCCCCTACCCCCCCATCATGAGAAAGTTCACGCTTGTGTGCTCTCTCATTCTCTCTAGGTTAGAAGCCCTGAAAGGCCTCAGCATTACACCTGGGGCAAGCGGAATAAAAAAAGGTCACTGGCACTTTTTAAACATGGACCAAAAAGCAGTAAAATGTGTTTTGAAGAAAAAATCCCGACATTAAATCATGACTTTTTGCCTGGCTCTTCGCCTCATTAAAAGTGGCCTTTTGGAAGGTAAAATTATCATTGTAAGCGATAAGATCTTTAAGAAAATAATTCACGGCTTCTTCACCCTTTAATATGATAGCCGCCACCAGCTAATTTTTTTCTTAATGGCAATGAGGCCATCAATCTTGTCTGAGGCCCCCTCGCCCTCTCCTCCTCCTCCCTCCCTCCTCCCTGTCCTCTCAGTCTCTTGCTTGAACCTTCTACCTCGTGCCTCTTCTACCCATGACCTGCTTCCCTAAAGCCCCATTCCAGGCTGAGGACAGACCCTGAGACAGGCAGCTTTGGGGGCGTGAGCCTATATCTAGAAGTGGGTGAGCGGTGGCCCTTGCCTCTAAGTCTGATTATCAATGAGCCCACGTTGGTGGTTGCAGGAATCTGCACATATTTAAGACTTCCTGTATGAGTATTCTGACGGGGCCAGGTGGGTGTGCATCTGTGTATGTGGGGAACCAGGTGTGGACGTGGATCGTGTCTGTGTTTGTGCTTTGAACACAGGCCTCACTGGGGTCCAGTCCCCAGCCTGCCGGCCATGCTCAGGTGTCAGGGGTCAGTGGTTGTGGCTGACCTGGCAGCACGTCCGTGACCTGCCTGCCTTAACCACAGCCACTGGAGACTGCAGCCTGGGCCAAGCTCCGCCAGTGTGGCCCCCCCCCTTCTCCCCCAACGCCTTTTCTCTTTAGGGCTGGGAGGGCTTTGCTTCCTTGGCCAGGGCCTGCATCAGTCCAGGGCTGGGCTAGGTTCCCCGCCCCTCCTCTGTCCAGCTTGCTGTGTTGAGTGATTTCCTGAATGAAAATGCGGAGTCCACTCCCACCTTTTTGAAGGGCCTGCAGGGGAGACAGGCCAACCCCCTGGAAGTAAGATTGTCACTCTGGCTCCTTTTCCCAAAACTGCTCTCTCAGAGGTCACCAGTGCTTTTAAGACTTCTAAATACAATGGCCTCCTTCTCTAGCCCTTTTCTGCTTGACTGCTGACCAGCCCAGACATTTTGGAATTTTCTTCTCTTAGGATCCTGGGACACCATGCTCTCCTGTGCCCCTCCGCACTCGTCACTGTTCCTCTTCTGCTCCCTCCCTGGCTCTGGGACCTTCTCTTGACCTCCAGCACAGGAGTCCCAGACTCCCTTCTTGGCTTCTGCTCTGATCTCTCCACACACACTCCCTTACTGATTTCATCCATTCTGGGGAATTCCCTGGTGGTCCAGTGGTTAGGACTCCGCACTTTTACTGCCAGGGGTTCGACCAGTCCCTTGTTGGGGAGCTAAGATCCTGCAAGCCATGCGGCGCAGCCAAAAAGAAAAAAAAAAGTATCCATTCAGCACTCATTCCTCACTCCCTATAGAAAGGGCTGAGGATTTCTGCTTTTACAAGTCATTGTGAGAACTTATAAGACAGGATGCCACCTTACTGAGGGGTGGGGGAGAGGACACTCAGTGAGTGAGTGTTTAGTCCTCCAACCCCAGGTCCCCACTCCCTCAAAACATCATCACCTTTGGGGATGCAGTACCATCTACCTGTGTGGCCACCTATGGGAGTTCTTGGTACAAGTCATGTCATCCTGCTGAGGCCTCTGGCCCTTCCTTTGAGCCACTTGTCCTTAACTCTTCCTTTCTCCATCTGATGCTTTCAAGCTTCCCTTCCATAGTGTCTGTTCAGAGGGTCAGATTGTCTCCCCAAAAGAGCCCAGCATCCTCTCTGGCTCCCTGTTGCCCTCAGGACAAAGCACATGCACACACCCCATGGTCTGGCTTCTAAGGCCCTGCACCACCTGTCTTGACCTGCACTTCTATATTTTTCTTTACCTGCTACAGCTCACCTTCCTCCTTTGAGTCTCCCCAGACTTAGTGTCTGGGTCCCCCACACCCCCAGGTCATTCTTGGCTTTGACCCCATCCTGACTAGAAGAGAAAGTCAGGTGAGCATACTGTTACTCACATGTATACACACATGTACTCAAGTGCACGGGGCAGCCCGAGGCCTCAGGCTGACGATCAAACCCTGAAAACAGCTGGGGATCCAAGAAGAGCTCCTTTTTCTCAAGAACCAGTTCTGAGTGGGCTTAGGTTAGGATGGGCTGGAGGAAAACACGATTGTCCACCTACCTTGGGGGTGCCTGGAGCCATGGCATCCTTCAGAAGGGAATTCTTGCTGCCAAGAAAGAAGAGAACAGGGTGACCATTCCACTTGCTGCCCAGGGCATGTAAGAGTAGAATAGGAAGAAGATCCCAAGGAGAGAAGACATAGCCAGCCTAGCCCAGCCCCCCTCAGCCAAGCTCCACCCAGCCCATTCAGCCCCAGCTGGCCCTGCCTCACTCAGCCTCCATCAGGGGCCAGGGGCCAGAGTGGGCTCCTGGGCAGGGGTACTGACACTAGGCATGGTAGGCTGTCTCGTGGATCTGAGGAAAGGGGCTTTACCTGACTGCTCCTATCAGCCCTGAGGATTCTTCCTGTCCTGCCCCCTTCCTTCCAACCCAGTCCTCAGCCTGCTCTTAGCTCCTATGGGATTGGGGTGATAGCACTGACATGGCTCTTGTCAATTCTCCTTCCAACATGCTGCAAACTGCGTTAGGCCGGGAATGATCTCCCCCTGATTCAATTTGTCAGCCCCAGGCCCTCCGGCATCAGGCGCGGCAGGCGCGGCAGGTGGGCGGTAGCTGGGCCCTGAAATACGGTGGGCGGCTCAGAGTGGGGGGAGCAGGGGTGGGAGGTGATGGATGGGCTGTGGGGGAGGCGAGGACTGTGTTTAATAACAAAATTGGTATGCAAGGCCAAATCCTGCGCTAAGCATGAATGATCCAGAGCCACAAAGTATTACAAATCCCCGCTAAACAGATGCTGACAATGGAACAAGACGTATCAAATCAGATCCACTTCAGAAACATTAATATCCCTGTTCCTGGCCCTCCCTCCGTGCCACCCCGACTGTGCTCACCACATCTGTGCTCACACGTTCACTTACGTGCTATCACGCGCACAGAAATATTACATGCACACAGAGGCGCTGGCTGATACACACAGGAGGCAGATACAGCCAATTCACATAGGGTCCCCACACAGGTGCACATACAAGGTGTACAGGTAGAGCACACGCAAGAGATCCACACAGCACAAAAGACGCACCCCCAGGGCAGATACACTGGGCACACAACGGGTGGTGTATACACAGGGAACACACACTGGGTCAGGTATAGACACACCCAATATGTAAGCAAAGGCATAGGCAGATTTGGATAAAGTAAGAGTTCTCACCCAGGGCCATTTTGCCCCCCCCAGGGGACAATTGGCAACATGTGGAGACATTTGTTTTTTTTTTGGTTTTTTTTTTGCGGTACGTGGGTCTCTCACTGTTGTGGCCTCTCGCGTTGCGGAGCACAGGCTCCGGGGCCATGGCTCATGGGCCTAGCTGCTCCACGGCATGTGGGATCTTCCCAGACCGGGGCACGAACCCGTGTCTCCTGCATCAGCAGGCGGACTCTCAATCACTGCGCCACCAGGGAAGCCCCGTGTGGAGACATTTTTGATTGTCAGAAGTGGGGGCGGGGAGTTTTCTACTGGCATGGAGTGGGTAGAGGGGATTAACCATCCTGCAGGGTACTGGATAGACCCTCACAACAAAAAATTATCCAGCCCCAAATGTCAGTAGTGCTGAGGATGAGAAACTCTGGTGTAAAGGCAGATACACACATATCCATTGTCTATAATTCTGTCAACGCGTGGTCACACCTGGAGGCTCAGACATGCACGAAGAGGTGCAGGCACACAGAGTCCTGTTCCCAGAGATGTGTCCTTAAAGACACATTCACAACTGTCACCCAAGCCTGGATGAAGAGCTGTGCCCACATCCACACAAGCATGCACAGACACCCACGTGCGCCAACACACACCTGACACTCGTGCACCCACAAATGTAGACACACATGGATACACACCCACACAAGCAGACACGTACATCACAGTGCAGGGTCCAGAAGGCTTGGCAGCAGCAGGCTGAGGCTAAGATCTGAGTGTAAAAACAGCTGTCTGGGGACTTCCCTCGTAGTCCAGTGGTTAAGATTCGAGCTTCCACTGCAGGGGGCGCAGGTTCAATCCCTGGTCGGGGAACTAAGGTCCCACACGCCACCAGACATGGCCAAAATGTTGAAAAAACAAACAACAACAAAAAACAGCCGTCTGCCTGTCTGATCACACAGTGGGGGCGTCACAGGCAGGAGAGGACCACCAGACTGGGTTCCAGTCAGTGCCATTTTGTTCATAAATGGTCCCCATGGTCCTGCTCCTGATCCAGGCACCAGGGATACAGAGAGGAAACTGAGCTGCTTTTGAGGAACTGCTGGGTGCGAGTTTGTTACTTTTATCTTTCCTTCACTCAGTCAACAAGTGCTGACGTCGCCGTTGTGCCAGCCCCATTCCTGGACTTAACGGGTGCAGAACTGAGGCATCTACTGTATGACAATGTTCTCGCCAGACCCCTGGACTGAAGTCTGAGTGTTATCCGAGCAAGATCAGGGTGAAACAGAAGAGGAAAGAATGAACAATTATTGTGTACCCACCACACGTGACAGGCATGGGCTAGGAACTTTAGATGTGTCATCTCTTTAAATCTTCACAAAAACTTTACAAAGTTGACTAGCAGGCTATGTGACACCTCTCTGCTCACACAGCCCATGCAGGGTTTGGGATTTGAGTTCATGTCTGATGGAGTCCAAAGTGCTACTTTTCGGTTGGCCACACAGCCTCCTAAAGACACTCAGGGGTTAGGATGGAGGGCTGAGCTCTCAGTTCTTTTTCTCTCTTCATTTTGGGGAGGGTACTTCTGACTCTGGGCTTTAGTTTATTGCGCTGGTGAATAGAAATGGAGACGTCTCGGGCCAGGATGTCCAGCCTCTCCCTTTGCCAGTCCTATGGATCTTTTCCTGGCAATCCTCTTCCCCTTCCCTCAAGTTGGACTGGTACTACGCCAGACTCCTTCCCTCCCCCTGAGCAAGCGCCCCACTGCCCTACCTTTCCTCCAGCAACCTGCTTACCTCCAAGTGTGCTTGGTTCCCCCAGACACAGGAGTCTGGCGAAGGGCCCACCTTGGAGAAGAGAGTCCGAGCCCTGAGCTGCTGGCAGCCGGGCTCCGGCCCGGCCCATCCGCTCTGCTCTGCCTTCGTCCCTCCCTGTTTCCACAGCCCGCCCCCAACGATTTCCTCCCTTAGTCACTCGCTGCCTAGTGATCCATGGGTTTTAAATTATAACTGGGACCCAGGAAACGCGTTCCTAAGTACAATATTCATGGGCTGGGCTGACACTTTTAATTAAGGTGATTTACACTGAATTATCCTTGGAAATAAAGAAATGGTGTGCTGCCCGGGAATAAACCATCATCACCAGCCGCCTTTGTAAGTTACACTTCGTTTTAATCTATTTGGGGAATTGTTTATCTAGTTCATTACCCAACCAAACACCGAGGCCGGCCTTAAATAAGGCTTAAGTGGGGGTGGGGGCACTGCCATCTCCACACCCCGCCTCCCGTCTAGTCACCCAGCCTCCCTCTGGCTCCTTCCAGCCCCTTTAAAGCACTGACCAGAGATCCTGCTTCCCAGCCTACAGGCCAGATCTCAAAGTAGGGAAGCCTCCAGGAAAAGGTCTCTGAGCTCAGGCCCCACCAAGCCAAGCCCTCCTTTCAGCTCTGTGCAATCTTTCCGCATCCAAGGCTCTTTCCTCTCTCTGGGTGGAAACTCCTGTTGGAAGGCCACAGAGAAGACTGGGGGCCACTCCCCGACCTACCCTTCAGCCTTCAGCCCCCATCTATTTTCCTGCCTGTCTGTACACATCGTCTCCGCCCCATCACCATCCTAGAGAAAGCTTAGCGTGCCCAGAGCTCTGTCCGCTGTCCCCTCCTTCCTTCAGATATCTGCTTCTCTGCCATCATCACTCTTCCCGTGACCCAAGTCAGAAAGCTCTTCCTAGTAAGTACCCCACGAGTAATCAGCTAAGTTCTCTTGCTTCTCCCCCCCACCAGTCTCTCATTATTCCTTCTCTGTTCCCACTGCCACTGCCATTGTCCTAGATCAGCTTCACAACCTGTCCCCTGGACCCTGCCTAACCTCCTCACTTGCTTCCCTGCTTCTACCCCCAAATCATGTCCCACACTGGCCTCCAGAGTGATTCTCCTACAGCTCAGCTCTCTGATAGGCTTCTCCAGCTCACTGATGTTCTAATTCCCCCATTACCTCCAAGACCACCCTCCAGCATCGAAGGCTCTCCACTATCTGTCCTCAGTCTAACTTTGCCCTTCTCATTCTAGGTAGCCGAGTCCTGGGGCCTATTGGAGTTCCTATGCAGGACTGAGAGGGGGAATGGTAGAAGATGGGGTGAGGGAGGGTGTGTGGGCACAGCCTCTGATCTCTAATGGAAAAGTGCTTTGAAAAGTGTAAGTGCTTTGCCAATGGGAGTTCTGACTCTTCTTCCTGTGTCTGTGTGCCCTTGTGCCTGTGGGAATGAGCATATGTGGGAAGTGGTTCTTTTGGGGGTAGGTGTGAGCACATCTATGTGTGTTGGAATGGGGCTGTGTGCGTGTGTGCCTGTATGTTGTGGACATACATTTGCACCTGTGTCTGTGAAAACCAGCCAGCCCTAGTTTGGGAGCTGGAAGGTCCCTGCTCCTCTGTGTGAGCCCTTGGGTGTGTCTAAAATAGCAGCCTGCTCTGTGCTGTTGGGCAGAAGGGGGCAGAGAGCACAAACCAGGCCCACCCAGAAGAGCTCCTCTGGGACCAACCATGTGGGAGGGTGATGGAGAGGCACCCTGGCAGCAGCATCCACAGACTCAGGAGCTGGCTAGGCTGAGGGAAGGGAAGGAGGGCAAAGGAGGCAAAGGCAGGGTAAGAGAGGGGAGGGGACAATTGGAGAGAAGAGGAAAGAAAAGAAAGGGAGGGGAGCAGAGAGAAGGGAACAGAAAGGGAGAATTGGAGAGCTGGGGAAGAAGCTGCTGGCCGCATGCCGTGGATGGGGATGCCCTCATCTGGGCTCTGACCAGAACTCTCTGAGTGATGCACACACAAGCTCTGCCCTCCTGCAGGACTCGGTTTCCCCATCTGTGAAATACCTGCTTAAAGCTCGGCGCTGATGGCGGGAAGAGGAGGAGGGAGGGAGCCCGGGTGCCACATCCTCTCCCAACCTCCACTTCTCCCCTCCTGCCTCCTAGAGAGCGGGCAGGAGCGGGGCAAGGGCATCCAAGGCTGGGTCCCTCCCCAAGCTACCCAGGCGCCACGGCCCTCAGCCCGGAGGGAGCTGACACGCTCCTTGGGAATTTATCACGCACCCAATTACAATGTTAATTGGCAAGTTCCTGAAATCAATTAATTCGCAAAGTTTTTCCAATTAAAAATCCAGATAAATCACAAGGGCGGCGGCGGACCGGTCCAGCCTGCAGTCCGGTGGGTGCAGCGGCTGCAGGGAGGTGGGGGGGAGAGAAGAGGGGAGGGGGCGGAGGGCGCGGCTGCCCTTGAACGCCTTTGCCGGCCGGTCGGACTGTCAGCGCGCCGGGCGCGCGGGGCCGAGACAGATAAAACCATCGACCCGTCGCCGCCAGCGCTTCGGCTTTATCGATCCGACGGGAATTTCACTTGCTGTGCAGATCCCGCTGTCCGGCTGTCAGACACCGGGTTGAGGAGGGGGGACGTGCCAAGGGTTAGGGGGTGCTGGGCTGGGCCTGGACGAGAGGGGCACAGAAGTGGGGCACGCAAGACCTGGCGGTGAGGGGCGGGGCAGATGTGAAGGCTCCGGGTGAGGAAATGGACGTGGGCCGAAGGGTGTGGACGTAGGGGATGCTCTGAGAGGACGTGAGGGAGGAGTGATTGGTGCAGGGTCACGGGTGGGGGTGGAACACTTCTGTGGGCAGAAGTGGATGCCCTGGGCAGTGCAGGGATGGGGCCACAGGGACTAGGCTGTAGCGTGGCCCCCAATGAAGAGGCAGAAAGAGAGCTTTGGCCCTCATTCTCCAGACCCTTAGGCGTGCACTGCGATTACAAGGCTCTGCGGGTCCCTCCATCTCTGCCTCTATTCTTAGTTCCTGTTGAGAAGTCCTCTACTGGGAGCAAATTACCCAGAAACACTCCTGGATAGCCAAGGTATGGAATTCAATTGCAGAAGGGTGTTTCTTTCACTCCCTGCCTGTTCTAGGCTGGTCCTGCGTGTGTGTGTGTGTGTGTGTGTGTGTGTGTGTGTGTGTGAGGGAGGCAGGAGTGGTTAAAAGCATGGGCTCTAGAGTCAGATTGATTGGGTTTGAATCTTTACCACTTCACAGGCTGTGCAACCTTAGAGAAGTCACTTAACCTCTCTGACCTCAGTTTCCTCATCTGTAAAATGGAGTTAATAATTTTTACCTAGCTCAGTGGTTGTTGTGAAGGTTAAATAAGTTGACATAATATAAAGTTCTTGGCACACGGTGTTCACCAGGATTATTATTATCATCATTAGTATAGTCTTCTGTGGTAGTTTTAAGTATTCCCACAAATTCTTTGGTGCTCTCTCCTTCAACAGCTTATAGTGTTTAATTCTCCTCTGTTGAGTGTGGGCTGTACTTGGTGACCTGCTTCTAGTGAGTAGAATAGAATACATTAGAAGCCATAGTGTATGACTTCCCAGACTAGATCATAAAAAGCATTGTGGCTTCCTCTCTAGTCTTTCTCTTGGATCACTTCCTCTGTGGGAAGTCAACTGCCATGTCACAGGGAAACTCAAGCGGCCCTGTGGAGAGACCTGCATGTTGAGGAACTGAGGCCTCCTGCCAACAGCCATGCGAGTGAGCCAACCTGGGAACGGATGCTGCAGCCCCCGTCAAACCTTCAGATGACTGCAACCTTGGCTGACATCCTGGCTGCAGCCTCATGAGAGACTGAGCCAGAAGCCACAACTACCCACAACTACCCACAATTACCCAACTAAGCTGTGTCTGAATTGATGACCCACAGAAACCGAAATATTAAGTGTTTGCTGTTTTAAGCCATGGATTTTTGGAGGAATTTGTAACACAGCAACTAGTATTTTGGCCTTCAAAATTCAGCCCAGGCCTCACCTCCCTTAGGAGGCCTTCTCTGCTCCGAGCTGGGTTTGCTGCCTCCTTGATGCTCCCACAGCTCCTGTTCTTCCTGTAGAGCAGTCTCCATCCCTCAGGGTTTCTAGTGCTTGGCTCTCCTTACTCTGCTATTATGAGCTCCTGAGGGTGGGACCATTTCTTTCTTTCTTCTTTTTTTAAATGGAAGTGTAGTTGATTTACAATGCTGTGCCAATCTCCACTGTACATCAGAGTGACTCAGTTATACACATAGAGACATGTTTTTTTATATTCTTTTCCATTATGGTTTATCCCAGGAGATTGGGTATAGTTCCTTGTGCAGTAGGACCTTGTTGTTTATCCATTCTAAATGTAATAGTATGCATCTACCAACCCCAAACTCCCAGTCCATCCCTCTCCCTCCCCCACTCCCCCCCCACTCCCCCTTGGCACCAAAAGTCTGATCTCTATGTCTGTGAGTCTGTTTCTGTTTTGTAGATAGGTTCATTTGTGCCATATTTTAGATTCCACATATAAGTGATAGCATATGGTATTTGTCTTTCTCTTTCTGACTTACTTCACTTAGTATGATAATCTTTAGGTCCATCCATGTTGCTGCAAACAGCATTATTTCGTTGTTTTTTTATGGCTGAGTAGTATTCCATTGTATATATGTACCACATCTTCTTTATCCATTCATCTGTTGATGGACATTTACGTTGTTTCCGTGTTTTGGCTATTGTGAATAGTTCCACTGTGAACATAGGGGCGCATGTATCTTTTTGAATTACACTTTTGGCTGGGTATATGCCCAGGAGTGGGATTGCTGGATCATATGGTAGCTCTATTTTTAGTTTTCTGAGGAACCTCCATACTGTTTTCCATATTGGCTGCACCAACTTACATGGGACCATTTCTGATTCACCTTTGGTCCCCTACACCCTGCACGGGGGATTAGGTGAGAGGGTAGAGGAAGGAAGATCAGTCAAGTCTGGTGACTTGAACTGAACAAGGGGTGGGATTGGGAGTAGTGGAACAGACTGTATTCCCCTTTCCCCCAAAGATGGCTATGACCATGTTTCCCATCCCACATGCTCTTCTGTAATAGAAGCTTGCCACTTCTCCATCAAAAGGTGGGGTGTATGTCCTTGCCCCTAAAATCTGGGTGGGCTAATACTGCCTCAACCAAGAGAGGACAGCAGAAGTGATGTTAAGTGATTTCTAAGGCTAAGTTATAAATGGTGGTCCAGCTTCCATCTCGTTGACTGGAACATTTGCTGTCGAGCCCTAAGCTGCCATGCTATGAGGAAGCACAGGCCACAAGGAGAAGCCATGTGTAGGTGCTTTGGTTACGGCCCCAGCTGAAGTCCTAGCTGACAGCCAACATCAACCACCAGATGTGTGAATGAAGCAGCCAGGCGATCCCAGCTTCCAGCCACCATGTCTTCCCAGCTGGGGCCCCAGATATCATGAAGCAGACACAAGCCATCCCCTCTGTGCTCTGTCTGAATTCCTGACCCCACAGATTCTACAAGCATCATGAAATGGTTGCTTTAAACTGCTAAGCTTTGGGGTAATTTGCTACACACCTCCTCTGCTGCCTTTAACAACCATAGCTCCTCCACAAGGCCCGGGAGGAGGCTCTGCTCAGTCCTTCAGGCAGGGACAAGGGAGGTGGGGTGGAGCAGGAGGGACACGCTTGAGCACGTTCTCAAAATTGTCACCTTTCAGACCTTGAGATTCATAGAGAAGGTGGATGGCAACCCCAGGCTGCACTTCTGGGGGAGCTGCCAGGCCCAGGCCCTGCTTCTGTAACCCTGCCCTGAGGCTCCTCCCCTTTCCAGCTCCTCTTGTGCCCTTTTGAGGCTGAGGCTCACTCTCCTCACATCTCCAAAACCAGAGCAAGAAGAGAAAGGCAGCACCATTCAGCTGGTGGAGCTGAGGATTGAAAGCAGAGTGGAGAATGGCAGCAGGGCCTTGCCTTGTGCCAAAAGGCTGGGACCTGTTGGCCAGAACCCCGAGTGGAGGCCTCCGGCAGGCAGGCTCCCCGTCAGGTGGCTTACCTGGCAGGCAGCTGCGCCAGCTGTTCCAGTTCTTGTTCCATATGCTCCTGCAGCTCGCTGGGCCTCAGCAGGACCTGGCAGATGGGGCAAATAGGGGCCTGGCTGTCAAACAGTGCTGCTGCCTTTTTCTTACCTGGTAAGGGAAGAAGAGACAGACATATAAGCCGGGCTATATGTGGAGGGAAATGCCTTGTCCCAGTCCTCCACCCCAAGCCGGCTGCTACCTCCTAGGGCTTCTTGGCCTAGAGGAAGGGTGAGCCTGAGGGTCTCAGAGCCCATGAACATCACTCAGCTTTGCAGTTCCAGAGGCTGTGGCTGTGCACGGCACCTCCCCAGCCAGCTGCCCCTCTCGGAAATCTATCAGGACGCAATCAATGCTCTGTGCAATCAAACCTTGATCACTTCATTTCACACGTTAGTGAAGCAGGTCTTGTTTAATCACACCATCACCCAGAGTATCCAGGGCCCTCTCTGTCTCTACCTTAACCTCACTGCTTTCACACTCCCCAAAGCGGGAGAAGGAAGAAAAGAGGGAGAAAGGGGATTCTTTCCTGCAGTCATTCAACAAACATTGATGTCTTCACTGAACCAGGCTTAGTGCAGAGTGGTGGGGACACAGAATATAGTCCGATCTAGTCCCTGAACCTGAGGTGCTCACAGTTTAGTGGGAAAGACAGAAAAGGACCTGGGTGACTGCCAGGGTGGCAACCTCTCCCAGTTCCTCACTTTTCCCCATGCTTCTTTCCATGGCCTCTCCTCTCCTCCCTCTGCATTTGGGATGATCTTGTTCATTCTTATGGCCATCACTCCCACCTGTGCCCTGCCGACTCCAGAATCCATTTCTCTATGCCAGATCCCTACCGTATTCTTCAGACCCCTATATCCAAATGCCTAATGGACATAAATGCCTGAATGTCCCACAAAAATCTGAAACTCTACAATCCAGAATTGAGTACTTCAGGTTCTTCACTTTCTCCTCCCTGCCCTCTTCAGCAGTGCTCTTCTCAGTGAAAGACACCTGCATTCACCTGGTCACCCAAGCCAGTAACCTTCGCCTCGCCCTCGGCCCCCTCCCTGGCCTTACTCCCCTTCCCACATTCATTTAACCACCAAGTCCTCTCCATTCTGCTTCAATATTCCCGGAATCTACATTCTCCCAGTTCAGGTCTCACTCCCTCTCACTTGGATAACCTCATTGGCCTCTGTGAGTATAACAGATTCTGAGCTCTTCCCCTCCAAAATGCCCTGCAAATTGTGTACCCCCAACACACAACCACACGTGGGTTTAGCACTGGCTATGCTGACTTGGGGGCCCACTGGGAGCCTGAACTCTGTCCCCACCCTGTCCCTGATGGTAAGCAGAGCACACGGTGCTAGGAAGGGGCCTGCAGGTTGCCTAGTGCACCCACTGGGATACCTAAACTCCCTCCCTTGCCACTCTCCCCAGCCAATGCTCCCCTGGCCTCTGCTAACAGGCACAGTGTTGAGGAGCCCTATTCATCTAGAAACATCCCTGTCTATCCATGTAAACTCTGATTGTAGGAAGGACTTCTTTAGCTTAAGGCCACATCTTTCTCCCTGCTTCTTGTTTCCTCTGGTGCTTAGGGAGGGTCAAATTAGCTTTTAGAGAGCTAAAGGGCCATGCCAGTGATGACTAAGATGGTTGCTTCAGTAGGGTTGCCAGATAAAATACAAGATGCCCAGTTGAATTTCACATAAATAATGAATAATTTTTTCGTATAAATATGTCTCAACCAGTACACAGGATATACTTATGTTAAAACTTATTCATCGATTTTCTAGAATTCAAATTTACCGGGACGTCCTGTATTTTTATTTGCTAAGTCTAGTAACCCTATGCCTGAGGGAATTCCCAGTTCAGGCTCAACACAAGAACCCACCTCCTTTTGACACAAGACTGAGGGTGATCACGGCTCTCCTGGATGCCCAGACTAGGTCATCTGAGAGCTCAGAGGAGGGAGTGATTCATTCTGGGTGTGTGTTTTGAGGAGTGGAAAAAGAGAAGGTTTAACCAAAGAAATGAAATTTGAGATGTGCCTTAAAAGAGTTCCAGGCAGAGAATGGAAGCAAAGGAATGAATGAATGAATGATTGAGTTGTGAGTTTCTTGTGGGTGGGGACCATTTCTTAACCATCTTTTAATCTATAGACAATAGAAAAAAGACCTGGCATAGATTAGATGCTCAACGGTGAAATGAGACAGTGGAGAAGAGGACGGGAAGGAGGGGAGGTAGGAACGAACAGCTAACTGCCCCAGAAGCAAGATGACCTTTGCAGAGCTGGGATGTCAGCTGGGGAGGCTTTGTGTGTGCCGGGGTCGGGTCGGGATGGCTCTAGTTAGTGTGACTAGGTCTGTGAGGAAGGGAAGGGACTCTACTGATCATGTGCCCTGGTGGCTGGGCCTCAGATGCTCAGGGGACAGCTGGAAGGCAGCTCTGGGTAAAAGAAGCAGATGTGGTCCCGGTCTGGGAGTGAGGAGATGAGGAGTCTAAGCTCATTCTAACTTTATTCAACCAGAAAATTTCAGAGGTGAGTGAGGCCCTAGAAATTCTGCAGGCCACTATCTTTATTTTACAGATGGGGAAACTGAGGCTCAGAACTAGACAGGGGCCTCTGAACTTGGCTCTTGATCTCATTGCTTCATTTATTTATTCATTCAGCAAGCACATATCAAACAGTTATGCTACATCAGGTATTATTCTATGAGAAACTGAGATATCTTTATCTCTTTCTCCGAGATAAAGATAACACATTCCTGGCCTCAAGGAGATCACAAACAAGTGGAAAAGCTGAAAAAGAAAATCAGTGATTGCAGTCAGTGCAGCCCTGGTCAGGGCTGAGGGAGGCATGAATGGGTGCTTGTGGGGGTGGGCAGGAAGGGGCCAGAGGATGGTGGTAGGACCCAGCCGGGGGGGATGGGGGGTGGGCATTGCTTGATGGCAGGCATGAAGGATGAATAAGGGAGAGTTGACAAGGCTGTTGAAACCAAGCACTGAGGAAGGATCTGGGCATAAGAGGGGAAATGGTAAGAGAGAAGAATGGAGAAAGAGTAGGATCTAGGGCATGGGCTAGGAGCTGAGGTGGAAATATCAGGATTTCAGCCCCTCTCAGCCTGGGATACCAAGTACGGCTCTTAGGGCTTCCTAGAGCCCAGGTTCCTCCCTCTACACCTGGGAGCAGGCACCAGCATTCCCATATACCTGTCCTCAGTTCATCTGCTTTGTTGACAGGGATCTTCTACTTTTCTGAGGTTGGCCTCAGTTTCCCTTTTGGGGAAGGGTCCTCTTACTGGCTCCCAGCTTCAGGAATAGCACTCACAGGGATCAGCGGAGGGACCCTGCAGACTATGCCCTCCATCCCACCCCCATTTTCTCAAGGGCTGGAATGGCAGGTGTCACCATGGCTGTGGGGCCCCTTCTTCCCCTCCCCCGCTGTGTTCCCTATAATTTTATATTGAGACCTGTGGTCATGACGTGGGTTTTACTGCACTAACGACATGGCCTGCCCAGGTTTAATGACAAAATCCATACTCTGGCCCTGGGCCTGCTCCTCGTTTGCATAATTCCCAGAATACAGCTCCCTGAAGCTTTTGACCTGGGCCATTACAGTGGCCATAAAACGGGCCATAAAACCGCTGGGGATGGCCAAAAGGAAGGGGCTGTGGTCTTGCAGGGGTGGGAACAAAGTCTTCAACCCCCTACTCTTCCTAGGCATCCTTTGGCTCTTCCCTTCCACAGTTCCCAGTATCTGGGAGTCCATCTCAGGCTGGAGAGGCTTCCAGAAATCGTTAGTCCAGCTGCCCATCTAATGCAGGAATCCCTTCTCCAACACCGCTGCCAGCATCGCAGGTAGGCAGACCGAGCCCACCAGGGGCGGGCTGTCAGAAGGCATCTTCTCCTAGAGCATTCCTCACTCCTGAACCCGCCCTCCCACCCCACAGCTGGCCAAGCCCTCGGCCACAGGTGGGTCTAGGTCCGAGAGGCCTAGGTTGAATCCTGTCCCTCTTCAGGAGGCCTAGCTCTCCAGGGAGGTCAGGAGCCAGGCTGAGCAGCATCGTGGGGAGACGCGGGAAGCATGAGGGGATGGGGACAGCGACTGGGACGGGCTGTCACTGCTAAAGATGATGAATGGGGGAGGTGAGGCAGGAGGCCCGGTGTTATCGGCAGTGGATGGCGGTGCGGGCGCTTGCCGCTTCTGCTAATCCCCGGGCGCTGCCTCAGCCCTTGCACTGATAACGAGGAAATGGGACTGACAACAATTTTTAGCTGAGAGATTCTTCACCAAAATGCCAGGCGGCCGGAGGTCTGACAGCGCCTGATTGAGTGTGTGAGTGTGTGGGGGGAAGGCGCGCGGCCCCCTCCCCTCCCATGCAAAGATGGATCGCTCATTCCGCCTCCCGTCCACATTCATTACCGCACCTCCCTCCCGCCGCCCCGCCGCCGGCTCTGCCGCTCCTGCCACCTCCACCTCTCCGGCTGCCGCAGGTATCACCCAAGCAGGAGGAGAGCAGGGAGCAGAGCGGCCTGACCCTACCCTCGGCCTCATACGGGGCACCGCCAGCTCAAAGAGCAGAGAGTCAGGGCTGAGTCAGGCCCTGCCTGGAGGCTCCTTAGTCGTGGGACCTCCAGAGGGTCCCTTCCCCTTTCTGAGCTGCCGGGATACCTCCCCACCAGAAAACAGCCAGGCTCCACCAGGAAGTGACTGCCTGCGGTTGTAAGCAGCGGGGGACAGGCCTGCTGAGGAGGGGCAGTGCAGCCAAGTAGCTTTTCCCTGGCCCGGGCCAGGCTCCAGCTAGTCCGGCCCTCAAGCCTTGGATCAAGGCCTCAGGTACCTGGGGTCCAGGATCAGCCCTCTGTTGTGCCCCTCTGTTGGGAACTGCTGACCACTGGCAGCTCAAGGGCCGGCACAGCTGCTCCTTTGCCATCTTGCATAGTGAGGCCTGGTGCAGAACTGGGCCCTGGAGGATGAGGGTCTCATTCAAAGGGAAAACCCTCCCTTCCTAGATCACTAACCCACATCCTGCCCTGCAACTCCCAAACATGTGATTCCCTCTCCAGCTTGGCCTGTTTGGTTTTGTCTCAGTTCTGCTGCCTGTGGGTTCCATTCTTGCCTCTCTGTTTATTCAAGCAGCAAACCCCAAATTCATTATCTTTTTTCCACGGACCACAAAAGGCAGAGCTTGACTGACTGGTGTCTGACTTAAGAATGGGGAGGGTTAAAATGAGGGGGAGGGTAACTCTAATGACAACTGGCAATGGAGGCTGGGACTTTCAAGAGTATGTACGTGTGTATACATGCGTGTTTATGTGTACATATGTGTGCGCTCCACCCTTTTCCTCCTGCAATCCCGACGGAAGGGCTTCCATTTCCTGGTGACCAAGAGCCTTCAAGCAACGTTCAACAGAGTTGCCTCTTACTAGCTGTGAGACATTAGGCAAATCATTTAACATGTCTGAGCTTTAGTTTCTTCTTGTCTGAAACAGGGATAATAACAACTAACTCTCAGGACTTTTGTGAGGATCTAGTTAAATCAGGGCTGTGTGCTGAGTCACTATTATCTCTAGTAGGACACTAGCACAGTTTGCTGTTTGTGCCTGGATCTACCCCATCCTGACACCAGCCTGGCCTTGCCCTGTATCCAGGCTTCTTCCCTGCTAAGATCAAGATTGTGTACCACTCAGTAGGTACCCTGGCCCTTTTGGCTTCCATGGAGTTCCTTCTTCCTATCCATCCATCCCCATAGAACTATTTACTGGTTTGTTTGTCAATATATCCATCCATCCACTTAAACATTATCTGCCCATTAACAATAATAAGAGTTTATTGAGTGCTATTATATGTCAGGCTGTAGGTTTAATGCTGCACATATGTAATCTCATTTAATCCTTACAACAGTCCAATGAGGTAGGTATAATTAATCTGTCTCTATCGCACTGATGAGGAAAACGGAGCTCAGAACAATGAAATGACAGAGCTGGAAGGTTCAGAGCAGAGATTTAAATCCATATCTGTCTGACTCCAAAGCCAGTGCTTTTAACCACTGCATAATACCCAGCTACCTACCTACCTATCCACCCACCTCGGTAATGATTCAATAATCACTGACAAATGTCAACTGAGTAGCAAAGATGGGTCTGCTACAGTGTGGATGCCATGCAGTAACGAACAGACAGACACACTCTCTGCCCTCAGGGAGCTTAAGAACTAACTGTGGATAGAGACATTCAACAAACATCCCCAGCGTGGTCTTAGAACAAGGGAAGTACGTGGAACTATGGGAGTATATCATCTGGTCTGGGAGGAGAAATAAGTGACATTTAAGCAAAGGCTTGAAGAATGACTGGGAACCAGTCAAGCAATGATGGTGAAGTAGTGTTTCTAGATAGAAAACAGCATGTTTGAAGGTACAGAGGGGAGAAAGCCTAAGTGAAGAATTGAAAAGGGTCCAGTATGGCTGGAGCAGAGAGTGAGGGGCAGAGCACTGAGAGCTGATGAAAGAGAGGCCAGATCCTGGAAGACTTTTCAACTATGTTAATGATTTTGGCTTATTATTAATATTTTTTAACATACAGTGAGAAGCCATTGAAGAATTTTAAGCAGGGAAGTGACATATCAGACTTGCATCTTTTTTATAAAAAATTTTATTTATTTTTGACTGCGTTGGGTCTTTGTTGCTGCACGCGGGCTTTCTCTAGTTGTGGCAAGTGGGGGCTACTCTTCGTTGTGATGTGCAGGCTTCTCATTGCCGTGGCTTCTCTTATCGTGGAGCACAGGCTCTAGGTGCGCGGCTTCAGTAGTTGTGGCTCGCAGGCTCTAGAGCACCGGCTCAGTAGTTGTGGCGCGGACTTAGTTGCTCCGCGGCACATGGGATCTTCCCGGACCAGGGCTCGAACCCGTGTCCCCTGCATTGGTAGGCGGATTCTTAACCACTGCGCCACCAGGGAAGTCCCAGACTTGCATCTTAAAAGGATCATTCTAACTGCAAAGCGGAGAATGGTCTAAGGAGACAAGATCAAGTGCAGGAAGACCATCTAGGAGGTTATCTGACTAACTCAGGTGAGACATGAAGGTGACCTGCTCTAGTGAGATGATGTGGATGATGATGGAGATGAACAGAAGCGGGTGGCTTGGACATGGGGGTTCAAGGACAGAGAGGAGTCAAGGATGACTCCCAGCTGCCCGACTTGAGCAACGGCTAGGTGTTAGACCATTTACTGACTTGTGGAACAGGAGGAAGAGCAGTAGTCTTGGTAAGGAAGAAAATGAGTTCAGTTTTGGATAAACTTACTTTGAGGAACTGTTAAGGCAACCCTGTGAAAATGCTGAGTAGGCACTATATGTGAGCCAGAGCTAGAATTAGAGAACTGGAGACACTGACGAGATAAAGACTGACATTCACCACTGCATGTTCTGTGTCTAGAACAATGTCTCGCATATGGTACATACTCATCAAAAGTTAAGAGTAGGTGAGATCACCTAGGGCCAGAGCGTACAGTAAGAAGAGGCTGGAACAGAGCCCTGAGTAACTGCAACAGGTGGAGGAAGTTTAAGTCATTGAAGACTAAGAAGGAACAGCCAAGAGGAGGATGAAAACAAGGTGATGTCATTAAAGCCAAGAAGGGAAGAGTTTCAAGGAGGGGGGAGCGTCATCGATAGGGTCGCATGCTGCTGAGAGGTTAAGAACACAAGGAATGAAAAGGGTCCCTTCCACCCATCATGTCCACAGTACACCCATCTACCCCAGCACATCCATCCAAGCCACCACTCTGCCCTCTCACTCATTCCCCTCTTCCTTCTCTTCTCTCCAGAAAACCATGATTGGTGCCTCTGCTGAGCGTGGGACACGAAGAGTTAACATGCTGACAGATGGCATTTTTTACCTTCAGTCAATATGAACAAGGCCCCAAGACTATGATTCCAAACATCTGGATTTCATCAATATGTGATCTGTCATCGTATATTGGCATTCCCCAGTCCCCGCGCCAGAGCAATGCGGCTGGTTTTATTAATACGTCAAATACATTATCCGTGTAATACACTTGTCTGGCTGGGGCCTCCCGCTGGGGCGGGGCGGTGGATTTGAATGTATGATGAATCAGTTTGCATTACATGTTCGTAAGTCATCATTTGTCAGGATTAATAGGCATCCCTGATGGAGGAGGTGGGGGTGGGGCGGGCAGAGGGGAGACGTGTATTTAGCTATGGCCCATCCTTATCCGCCAGTGCCCAGGGGTGCCCTGAAAACAGCTGTGCACCCTCCTGCCCAGACCCCAGGGCAGTGGCTGGTGGTCTGGTGACATTTTTAGCAGTTCCAGCGTCACTTGGAACCAAATAGGCCTATCTGTCTCTGCTTTGGGCTTGCCAAGCAACCAAGAAGGATATGGCAGGGACCATTTGCACAGGCTGGCTAAATCTCACTCATCCTTTAAGACTCTGAATTCTTTCTTCCAGGGAGCCTTTCCCGACTCCTCCAGACTGCACGAGGTGCATCCTCTGTGTTGCCACAGCTTCTTGCGCTTCCTCTGGCCACACGGTGTTATAATTGCCTATCATGTACCTGTTGCTCTCTTTAGACTGTAAATTTCTTGAGGTCAGGGAGTAACTTGTTTACTGCTATAGCCCCAGTGTCTAGCAGAGGGCATAGCCCAAAGTAAGAGGATAGTAGTAGTAAAAGTAGGAAGCAAAAGATATTCCTTGAATGAATGAATAAGTGATCACTGACCTTGCTAAACCCCCAGAAGATGCAGATGCTAGCTGGGAGACGTTGAGGGGGTTTTCTCTGGCTCCTTGCCCCTACCTCGCCCCTGGTCTGGTCTGGTCTGGTCATCTATCCTACTGTATATGCTCTTCTTCCCTTGCTCCTCTTCCTTGCATAAGGAGGACCCCCTCACACAGCACTGGCTCCCTGACACGTGACATATACACTCAGGTAGAATTCATAGGGGTGACATGTTCATGCCCACATGCCCTTGCCATCTTCCCTTCTCCCTCTACTCTGCTGGCAGAGACTCAGATAGGCATTGCCCATTCCACACGGCCTCCTGCCAGCTCCAGGTTCTTGTGAAACAGGAGCCGGGCTCCTGACCCCTATTGTGATGGTTGCTATTTACTGTCTCTAGCAATAGAGGGGGCCTGGATTGAGCCAGACATGGCTCTTGGGTGGCCAATGGCAAACATCTGCAAGACAGCCAGGAGGAGGTCAGCCTGTGGGTAGTCTAGGCTCACGCTTGGGCTCTAGCTGGAACCAAGGGCTCTGGGCCAAGGCATAATCAAGCTCACTGAGTCTTGGGCGTGGACCCTAAATGCTTGGCCCCATGAGCATTTGCTCCAGCCAGGTGCACCAGCCAGACTGTTGAGAGGCTGGTGGGGCTTCAGGGGTCACAGCTATCTCACACCATTGACCTTGGCTGCCCCAAACACAACTGCAGCCTCTCTCCTCTTAGCTAAGTTCCCCTCCTCCCTTGGCTAATGACTTCCAGACAGTGCCCTGTGCTGGGCCAGGCCAGTGGTGGGTAGGGCGGATGGGCTTCCCAGAGTTCCCTGGGATTAGGCTTTATTATGAACTGCAGAAAAGGGCCCAGTTCAGGACAATATCCACATACAGACATGCACACATATCCTCTCAAATGTCTGGACACACACACGCACGTGTGGGCACTGGCACACACACGTGCTCAGACAAGTGTGGGTATTTGTTCCCATCTAGATGAACACATGTGAGCACACGTATATATGCAAGTGTAGACTGAATGCACCCGGACACTCTCTCCACACACTTCATTCTCCCCCAGTGTCTTCCTTGCTGTGGAGCCAAAATGCTAGGACTGGACTGTGTAAAGCAAATCCAAGTGTGCTTTACCCCCTGCTGGCTCTGACTATGGGCTTATAAAAATGAAGTGGGAACCTCCAGCAGCTATGGGCAGTAAATCCTGAAGCGCCGAGGAGGGCAGCGTTACCTGCCTTCTAAGCCCATGGGGGGAAGTTGGGGCACTGATTACAAATGTCTGCGGGGCTGGGTGGGCAGTGGGCCAGCTTCTTGGCCTTGGGCACTGCCTGCTAGCCTAGCCCCGGCCAGCTGTCGCCCACAGACCTCTGGGGTCCAGAGCCCCAGAGCCCAGGGGGGTTGTGCAAGGACCAGGAGAGGAGGAGAGAGAAGGGCTGGGGGTGTGCAAGGGCTGGGGTGGGCAGAGCGAGCAAGACAGCCACGTGCTGCTAAGGCTGAGGGGAGCCCTCACATCTGGAGATCAATTAGCATCAATTACTGACTTCATTTAATTGCCGTCCAAGACGAACTTGTCATTTTTAGCTGAGAATTAATGGGAGACCTTCACCTCTCCCTGGCACCAGCCGCGGAGTCAACAGCGGTCACCTCAGCCCGCTAGGAGCCCTGAATCCCGCTTGGGCATGGGGCCAGGCAGGGGCAGGGAGCTAGTGGGGCTTCTGCTCTCTGGGCAAGCTCTGGCCTGCCCCAGGCCCAGCCAGCCTGGCCCACTGTAGCCCATGGCCAAGGTGGGGGTCGTGAGTCCTGCGGAGCAGTTCTTTGTAGCCTCTGGCTTCAGCCAGAAATTAATTTGCTGGGCTGAGCATGTTTACCTTTTCCCAGCAAAGCCGAGACAGTAAACAGCGGACCGGCGGCTGAAATTGAATTGATAACTGCATCAACGTGCCAGATAACGCCTAAAACAATACACCGATAAGGAAATTCGATTTGATTTGCTGCTGCGCATCAGATTGGCCCCATCTGTAGCTGCCTGTAATCATTTTCAATTGCGTTGGGAAGCCTTATTTGTCCTTAAATATTTCTGTCATTTTTCATTGCTGGCGACAGATCCTTGGGCAGGTGGCAGGGGTGCGCTGCCTCTGTGGGCGCGGGGCGGCGGCCTGAGGAGGAGGGGCGGCGGGCACTTGTGGGGAAGGAGGCAGGGAGCAGGCAGCCGGGCGGTGACAGCTGTTCCTCCAATCAATCACGCTGTCGACAGCGAGGGACGACTGGCCGGCAGAAATTGAGTTTGCCTCACAGGGGACGATTGAGCAAATTAATAGCCCATTAGCCAAGCAGTGACCTGAGAAATGAAGGTGCAGGGGTTCTTGCTCACTCAGGCCGGCTGGGGTGGGGCAGGGCAGGAAGAGGGTTTGGGGAGGAGAGAACTGGGGAGGAGGTGTGGGAAGAGGAGGGAGGGCCATGAGGGTGGGATGGGGAACATGCATGTGGGAGGTGGGCTGGGGAGTAGATGGTACAGGAGGAGTGATGTCAAGTGGGAGAGGTGGGCTAGAGATGCAGACAGTCCTAGGAGAGATGCTGGGAAAGGAGGGGGTGGAGGGGGCTCTTGACCATCTTCCCATCACGCCCTCTGGGACTGAATACCATGCCAATAAAATCCTCTCCATCCTCGCTCCCTGGATACTCCCTTTACTTCCTCTCTTCACTTTCCCGGAAACCTGGTATATTCCCCAGAGACACCACTTCCCGGCAGTCCTCTCCAGTGCTGGCTGTTTTTCTTCCAACTCCAGGTTCCTCAGGCCAGGAGGTGGGGTCAGTGTCTTCCTTAGTGCTCACTGCCGCTTTCAGACCACTGCTTCTCCACTCATTGGGCTCTGAGCGCAAGTACCACGCTGCATCCCTCATCACTGTTATCCCCCTTCTCCACATCTGCCAAGGACTTTGACACTCACCTGTCACCCCGAGCCCTGTCACTGCCCTGACCTCCTCAGCTCCTGTTATTTTGTCCTGTATTCCACATCCCCCTGGAGAACCTTGTCAACAACCTAAATTGCTCTGTGAAAGAACTCCCTCTCCCCCGGCCCTCTCATGGCCTTGTGCCCATCACACTTGCTTCTCTCTCTCTCCCCTCCTCCCACCTCCTGAGACCACTTACTCATGGATTCTAGCCTGGACCCCAGGGCGCATCACTGCAACACCCTCTTGTCAACATATTCAACCTCTTTACTTCCTTTGCCTTCTCTACAACCCAGCTATTCTCCTTTTTGTCTCAGACACACAGGCGACTCAGCGCAGCTGGGGAAAATCACAAAGCCACGCAGAGATGTGCCAATAAAAATTCATAGTTTCCAATCTCAGCACTACTAAGCAATCCTCTTCAGTGCCCTTGGTCAGCTCTGTCTCCCCTTCCCACAGAGACAATCCAATAATATTTTACTGTTTCGAGTCCCCCTCCCCATCTTCTGTCCCTCTTTCTAGGTGGCGTCACTGCCTACTTCACTCAGAAATTTGAAGTCCTTAGGCACAAATTCCCTCAACTTCCAGACCCAAACTCACTTCCTTGTTTCCTCTTCCAGTTTCAGGGCAAGAGGTTTGCACCGTCCTGTTTCAGCTTAATCCCTTCTCCTGGACTCAGAATCCCATTCCTGCCCACATTCCTCGGGAAGCTGTCCTGTTCTCCCCTCTCTCCTGCGTCCTCCCCTTTCCCTCCTCATGCTTCCCTCCATCAGCATATACATTCTCGAGTCTCCCCCGTTACAACAGTACCAACAATGCATCCCTCTCTTTCTTATGGCATTAGCATTGTAGCTAATGCCCTTTCCTTCTACTTCCCTTTTCACCCAAGATGCTCCAGGGAGTCTTGCTTGCTGTCCATACTCCTTTATCTCCCAAGCACTTATAAACTCATTGCAGTCTGATTTTCATCCCCCTCACCCTACTCTCAATCAATCTGCTCTCAGTCAGATCCTTGATGGTCATCATTTGCCAAATATGATGGAACTGCAGCTATATTCATTTATTAATTCGATAAATATGTATTGGGTGTTTTCCATGTGTGAGGCACTACACCAAGGTCTAAAGATACCACGAAATCTATGTCCTTATGGAGCCTGCAAAGCAGTGAGGAAGCATGCAATAAAATAATTTTACAAATAATTGTAACGTTGCAGTTGTGTCAAAGAGAGGTGAACAGGGTTATGGGAGCCTACAATATGGAGATCTGCCCTGCTCAGAGGAATCCAGAAAGGCTTCACTGAGGAAGAGACACAAGATGAGATGTGCTGGATAAGTAGGAGTTGAATAGTTGAGGAGGAAGGGAAGTGATAACATTGATCAAATGCTTACCGTGTGCCAGGCATTGTGCCATTCCTCACCACCCCCTTCATTTTATAAATGAGGACACAGAGGCATAAGAAGTTCTGTAACTTGCCATGGTTACCCGGTAAGTGGTGTTGCCGGACTTTCCACCCAGGCAGTGCTATAATGGAGCCCATGCTCTCAACCACTCTCCTTCCTCTGATGTCAGCTGTCATCCTCGCCATCATCCACTCCCCTCTCTGCACACTCTCAGCGTGATCTCTACTCTGGTTTCATTTCCTCAGTTTGTACCTCCAGTCCTGAACCCTATGTATCACTGTACACCAGATTCTCTACGTGGATGTCCCACAGGCTCTTCAAGCTCAACGTGCCTGAAACAAGACTTATCTTCCTCTAGACCTGCCCTCCTCCTGTTTTTCAATTTCAGTGGCTGGCACCAGCACCCACAGAATTCCCTAAATCAGCAGTCCGGACTCTTACTCTCGACTCAGGCCCCTACATGCAGTAAATCAACATCGTAGCTGTTTTTACCTCCTAAGTACCCCGGAACTATCCTCTTTTCTGCAGTGCCCTCGTTCAGGCATCATCATCTCCAGTCTTTACTCTTAAGTTTCCTAATGCATCTCTCTCCCCTCTAATCCATTTCTATCTCTACAGCTAGAAGGATATTCCAAAAACACAAATCGGATCCTATCATTCAGCTACTTAAGACCCTTCCTTGGCTCCCAAAGCCCACAGCAGAAATCCTGAACTCCTTATCAGACAGTTTCTCTCCAGTCTCATATCCCTTCCAGCAATGCTGTGTGCTATGTATGGCTGGACAAGACCTAGCTGTTCACTTATAATTCTCACTGCCAATAATGCCCATGACATCCATCTCTCCGTGGGCAACTTGTAACTCCTATTCATTCTTTAAGACCACACTCAGACAATACTTCCTCTCTGAAGCTTTCCCTGATAGGGAATTCCTCTTTTTCATGTTATATTTCTTATATGTCTACACCTCTATTATTGCGCACATCGGACAATATTGCAGTTACTTCTTTATCCATCTGTCTCTCCTGGTAGACTCTGAGCTCCTTGAGGGCAGGGAAATTATCTGACCCATCCTGGTACACCCAGGACCCTGGAGAAGGTCTGGTACAGAGTGGTAGTGACTGTTGAATGATTCCGTGACCCAGTTAATGGGAGGAGGACTTAAAGGGACAGAAGGGGAATGTGCAGAAGGGGAGGGAAAGATGGGGTGGGTGGGGGTGAGAGAGGTGGGAAGAGGGGAAGGAAGGCAATTGAGGTGATGTTGAAAATTCCTTTTGCTTAAATGAAGCCTGGCTTTCATGGTCAATGAGAGGCAGAGGCCGCAAGGGCTTCAAAAGGCAGAGGCTCTCAAAAGACAGAAGCTCCATAACTGCTGCCCCAGAAAAATACCAAGTGTTCATAGACTTGGTGGGAAGAGAGTGGGCAGTGGCCACCAGACAGTAAAATCCCACGTCTGGAAACACTGACAGACAGACATACCCACCAGGACAGGCAGATACCCACGTGCTCAGGGAGGGTCCCCAGCAGCCTCCCCTGTCGCAGGGCCCTCTGCGGCCTCTGTGCTGTCCTGCCACCCCACCTGGAACCCCTGTTTGCTCTTTCTCAGCAATTTCCCTACCCGGGAAAGCTCTAAGGGTTTCAATTACTGGCGCGTGGGATTTAGTGCCCTGGGCTTCTCTGACTGGAGATTTATTTGAAGGTTTAGTGTCGTGGAGAATTCACGTCTTCGCTCCCAGGAGCCCAGCTTCCGTCCTGAGCCCCTAAATCAGGAACCAAGATGGGCTATTGTCACTTACCGCATTAGCCTCGTTAGCGGACCAGGAGGGGTGATTAATAGCAAGGCACACACAGCCATCCTGCTCGCTGGCTCTGCCGCTGCGCCTGACCTGGGGAGGGGGTGGGGAGAGGCTGAGCCTACTCCAGGATAAGTAAGGAGACAGGGCTAGAGCCCCTGCCCCTGCCAGGCAGGGCAGTCCCTGTGGCCCTTCCAGATCTGGGGACAGTTCAAAGATTAGCAAGCCTAGCCAGAGACAGCCCAGCTGGAGGCCTCTGGGCCTGACTCGTGGAGGGGGCAAGAGAGTGGGTGTGTGCGGGAAGGTGGGAGGAAAGGGTGGGTGTGTTTATTTCAATTCCCAAGTGCTCTTTGAGTGCTTACTTACTACGGAGGCCAGTGTGCATGGGACACAAGGGCACACGGAGAGAGGGAAGTATGGGGGGAGGGGTGAATGATGGAGGTTTCTATGAGAGAGAGAGAGGGGGAGAGAGAGAGAGAGGTGTATCTCTGTGATGAGGCAGAGAGGAATACCTGTGGGAGAGGAGTGCATATATAAGGAGAGAGATGGTGGGAGAGAGAAGAGTGGTTGTGTGTTTTCTCTTTTTT
This sequence comes from Monodon monoceros, assembly GCF_005190385.1. Classification (NCBI taxonomy): domain Eukaryota; kingdom Metazoa; phylum Chordata; class Mammalia; order Artiodactyla; family Monodontidae; genus Monodon; species Monodon monoceros. The sequence continues at coordinate 144,607,909 of NW_021703774.1, forward strand.
CCTTTGTCTCTGCAAATTCTTCCCTCCATAATCCTTTTCCCCCAAACTTTGTGGAGTCAGGCTAACCTGGGTTTGGTTTTCAGTTTGGGGTACTTCATGCATTTATTTATCTGTTCATTTACCAAGTTGTTACTGAGCATCTACTGGCTTTTACCTTTCTGTGCCTCATTCTTCTTACCTGTAACACGGAGATTAATAGGGTGGTTATGATAACTCAGTGATGTAATTTATTAAAAAGTCTTGTGAGCGCACAGAATCAGGAGCAAGATGTGCCCTGGCACCAGGGGGGGCGTAAGGACCAGAGGGGGGGGTGTCAGGAAATGGTAGTTAAAGAGCTAGGGCTCCCCTGCCAATCCTCTCTCCCTCTCCTCTTTCCATCTCTCTTCTCTCTCTCCATCGCCCTCTCTCAATCACAGCTGAGCCATAGTATTAATTATTAGAACCAATTGACTGTTTAGACGCTGATGTTTTAACTAATCACCACTAATGCAGACACTGGTGGGCAATCACAATCATTTGGTTCTCAGGCAAACCCCTCTTCAGAGCTGAGAGCGGACTAGAGGGGCATCCAGCGATAACTGAGATTTGGGAATGACGGGAGGGGGGATGACTGCTGCCCAGAAGGTGGCCCCTCTCTCGATCCTGGTGGCCCTGGCCCAGCAGCCTGGCACCCAGGGGCCCCTCTGGACCAGCCCGGTCCCCTGGGGCGAGTCCCTTGAGCCCTGTCTTTGAGGTGGGCTGGCTTCCTTCCCCATCCTCTTACTCCTCTGCCCTTTGGCCTCAGCCTCCTGCTTTAACTTAGAATTCTGTCGTGGGAGTCTCCTCCAGCAGCCACCACCCTGGACCAGAAATAGTCCAGCAACTCCCCTTCCTTGAGCTGCTTTTCAATTGTTGTAGCTCCTAAAAGCCTGCTTCCAGGAAGAGTTGTTTAGACAAAGGTTCAAGTCCCACTGGGGCATCTGCTGGATGCTGATTGGGTTGGGAAGCTGCACCCTGCCCATTTTGGCTGAGGACCTAAGAGAAGAGTGCAAACATGCATTCTGTGCTGTTGAGTGTGGAGAGAACGCCAGGGCTGGTATGTGACCTGAGTTCTATGTGCCTGAGGACACCTGCTCACCTGTCCTGCCTTCTTCACACGGAGGCCCCAGAGCCTCAGCCTGCACATAGCCCTGCTCCACCCTGAGGCCCTGGCCCATCCTACACCTGCTCTAGCATTGCTGGGGAAGCCAGACCCCCAGAACTCCGGAATGCCAGCTTCAGGGTGGAGGCCAGGCAGAGCAGGACCATAGGGTCCAGATGTCCTGGAGGGGGCAGCCTAGATGCCCGTGGCCAGTAGGTGTCGCTGTGGCTCCAGCACTGGGAGGGGTTGTCAGGCAGGGGGCCCTGGAGCAGGCCGAGGGGCTGGGTGTCCTTTGGCCTCTCCCACCCCTACCTCGGGCCTTCCTGCTAGGAAAGCTTCCCCAGTGCTTCTCAAACTGGAAATGTCTGTGGAACACTTGGGAGTTCATGTTAAAATGTAAATTCTCATTCCATAGCTCTGGAGCCCATCGCAGGGTTTTGCATCTCTACCGAGCTCCTGGGTGAAGCTGATGCTGCTGGTCTGTGGACCACCCTCTGAGGACCGAGATCCCAACCTCTATGGCTCCCTAGTCGGGGGACACTGACTCTGCTCCCTTCCAAAGCCAACGCTCACCCTCACTCCTATTTCCTCAGTAAAGCTCCCAGAGCAGAGGCCAAGGGTAACTATTAGGGTCCCTCTTTTTGGAGATGGGCTCAGCTGGATTGCATGAAGCAGGCAGTTTCTAGGGAAACCCTGAAGCAAAAGCTAACCCCAGCCCTCTGAGTCAACTCAGCCCTACCTCCTAGCTCAAATCCTAAACTTCAGTCTAAACTTGAATCAATCCTAATTCCCCCTAATAATCCCAGCTACCACCTTCAGAGCTATATCTCGATGCCAACCTCAGCCCAGTTCTCGTGCCCCCTTAAGTCCAGCTTGTGCTACTCGTTGCTTCAGTTCTATCCCAAGACTGAACGTCCTCTCTGATAACATCCAGGTCCTCTGCTATCCTTTCTTCTAGATACCAGCCTGAGCCAGGACAGGGGGGCAGAAGGATCGGTGGACATATGCCTCCAACAAGCTCATCCAGACCTCAGCAATGTTCAGGCATTTGCCCCCAGGCAGAGAGAAAACGCAATTCAGCAGTCCAGTTGAGAATAGACATCCCACACTCTTCCTGGAAGGCCCCTTGCTGTTGGGGAAACATGTCTTACCCCATGTTTTCTGTTCTAAGGGCTCCATTTCCTGGATGTGGGGTAGGTGGGGAGGAAGTATGTACACTAGCCCAACCCTGATTGCAGGTGAACAGGGAGGATGTGTGTACGTGTGTGTGAGTGTGTGGGGTGAAGTGAAGAGAACGGTGAGTGGTGGGGTAGGGCAGGCAAAGCACTCACCAGGGCTTCTCTTCTAAATCAAGTTTTCTCTAAGGAGACTTCTTCTTTCCCAGCCCCATCTACTCTCCAGCCCTCCTGGGCACAGCAGAGGCTGATTCTTGCAGGGGTGATAGTTATATGACCTGGACTATAAGGATTTACCCCTTCCAAGTCTCACATGCTGTGATTTTCTAAGTAGGAATGCAGTTTTAAATAGGAGCAATCTGGCCTTGCCCTGGTGGGCTACCCACCGTGACCCACTCCCCAAGTCTGGAGTAGAGGAGATGGGTCCAATCAGAGAAGAACCATCTCTCACACTGAGGCGTCGTGTAATAAAAAAAATACTCCTGCATGTACCAAAAAAAGCCCGCCCCCGCCAACTTACAAATATCTCTATTTAGGAAAACGGTCTCTGCATTTATAAAGTACTTCTACATTTACAAAATATCTCTATAGTTTCATAAGTCACTTTCTCATCAATCATTTACATAAAAAAGATCCTTTGAATACCTTGGGAAAGTTACTTAACTTCTCTGTACCTTAATTTTCTCATCTGTAAAATGGAAAGACTAAAAGTACTTATTTCACAAGGCTACGCTTAAGTAATTCGAATAGTGCCTGGCACATATAAGCCCTCTTTGTCAAGTGTTTGCTATTATTACTATTAATATCCTGGGATATTAAGCACCTTAGATAGGGACAGTTTCTTTAGATAGGGAAAGGTAAAAGTACTTGTCTGTTGCTAGTAAGCTTAAAAGTGAAACTTTTGGCTCCTATAGTCCAGTGCTGTGTTCTGTCGACTACACTAAAAACATCTGGCCAAAGTAATCCGTATCAGGAAGCAAAGACTGACTGGGTAGGACTGTAGGTACAACGGTCTCCTGCCCACTGCTAAGTCTAGTACATGCGAGGGAACAGGCGGGGGGTGGGGTGGGTCTCGTCTCCCTTTGTTGAATTGTGGGAATTAATGGGGGTCTGTGTAGGGGGAGGAGACTGGGTAGCCTCTGTTCCTGGATCTGTTCTGTGGGTGCCTACTGGGCTTCCATGACCCAGAGGAGACACTGACCATGGCAGCTCTGGACCCAGTGCCCCCACCAGAAACATCTCCTCTCCCCTCAAGCTTGTGGCCTCCTCATCTCTTTCCACATTGGCATCCCCTCCACCTCCGCTCTCTGCTTTCTGTCCTGGTGGCTCAGTCGTAGACAGAATCCCGGGGCCAGGGCTGAGCTGAAGGTAGGGAGTGGGAGTTAGGGAAGAGCCTGGGAAGGTGGCACGTGAGTTCCGGGGTCAGACAGACCTGGTCTTGAAACCCAACTTTGCACTAGTAGCCATGTACCCTTTGGTACCTTGATCTAGCTGAGTCTTCATTTCCTCATCCCTAGAGACTGAGGGTGATAATACTGGCACCCAGGTTGCTTTACCAAGTGAATGAGAAGAGTGTGCAGAACCTGAAGCTCAGAGACTTGCACAGAGTAGGTCTTGGCATGTCTTCCTGACCTGCTGGGGAGCATCTGTGGGCCTGGGAGTGCAGGGGGACCAGGAGCCTCGGGAGGCTCTGCCCAGAGACTCTAGAACCCCTCCTTCCGGGCGTGCCTAGCCCTCCCCCAGGCATAGCGGTCAGCAGTCATCAGGACAACACAGGCCAGTGTCATGAGGAAGGCAGCTGCGTGGGGGGTTGGGTTGGAGGTTATGTGCAAAGAGGGCCAGAGTCAGCGGGGCAGCTGGGAGGCCTGGCCAGGCACAGCCTGGTACCAGCTGCGCCACGGGCCTCTGAACCCAGCCTCAACCAGCAGGCCCTGGCTGAACGCCACGGCCCCAGGCTCCCATGTCCTAGTTCTCAGTTCTAATTGTGGAGCGGGGCTGAGGGAGGATCTGGGTGAAGGCTACCATGGCTCAGGCTGGAATGCTCAAGGGAGACTCTGCCCTCTCTCCTTCTGTCCATTGGTCTGTCCCTTCCTTTCTCTTTCTCTCATTTTTATCATGAGCAGTTCCAAACTTAGTCCCGGAACACCCTCAAAGTTTGGGAGCCTGTGCTCTGGGGGTTGTGGAGAGAAGTGCAGCCCAGGCTCCAAAGCTCTCAGGCTGGGCACAGCAGATGCCACTACGAGGCTGAAGTGAGAAGGGCTAAGGGGGACAGTGAGGTCGCAACGCACAGGAGCGGAGGGCTTCCTGGAGGAGGGGGTGCCGGAAGTCTGGAGTGTAGGATGGCAAGAGAAGGAAGGGTGGAGCCATGACCAAGACAGAGGCTGAGAGATGGCCCAGCAGGGCCAGTGTGTGGCTGGAATAGAAGGAGGATGGAGGGAATACTGGAGTCTGGGAGATAAAGTTTGCTGGGGGCTCCTCTGGTCCTTTGTTCTGTAGGCATCAGGGGCCCAGGGTGCGCTGTGAGGCAGGGATAACACGGCCTTGGCATGTCAGAGCCAGGAGGACTTATAGACCCCCTCCATGTTATTGAGCCCTCTCAGCGTTTAGACAGGGAACTGAGGCTGGTGACTAGAATAGCCCTTTGTGGAAGGGCATGTCTTGACCATGTCTGTAACCACACCCTAAAAGCCGGTCCTGGCCCAGCACAAAGCGGCCTGAGCCTTGTGCTTGGTGAGGGAGCTGGGATTATTACCCCCATTTCACTGAGTGGGGAACCCAGACTCAGAGGAGTCAAGTGAGATACGGGAAGTCCCACCGCCAGCACATCATGGTGCGGGGACCTGAAGGGCCCGGTTCCTCAGCAAGGCCTGCGGGGCGCTCCCGTGGAGACCACTGCGTGCCCGGCCAGCTGCCTGCCTCACCGCTTCTCGCCCTCACACCGATGCTCTCGTCACAGAGTTCCTTTGGTTTCTCAACCGGGCCATTTCCTCTCACCTTTGGGCTTTACACTTTGTTTCCTCTGCCTGGAACACCTCCTTTCAGAGCTCAGCTTCAAGGTGAGCTCCTCTAGAAGCGGTACCCTCCGGACCTTTGGGTTCTGTGTCCCCATAGCCTCCCAGCCTCACCTGCCACACTGTAATTACACGTTACTTCTCTATTTTCTCAGCAGGCCTGGCGCAGTGGATGATGTCAAACGAGAGAATGAGTGGAGGGGTGGCTAGCGTCTGCCCCGACCTTCCTATCTCTGCCTCTGGTGTCAGCAGCATCCCTCCCCACGGACCCCTGAGCTAGCAGCCCTGGGAGAGCGGCTAGGCTCCAAGGACAGAGATGGTGCTGATACGGTCCTGGGCCTGCTGGGAGCAAGCATTCCGGAGGGGGCTGGTGGAGAAAGCAGAGACTCACTCGAGCTCAAGTTCAATGCAAGACCTATCCTAGAGCAGGTAGTCCTCAGGGCCACGGTGGAAGGCCCCATTGGGTTGGGAAAGCCCCAACCTAAAGGCTGGGAAGGGGTCATTGAGAGGAAGGTCCCAAAGGATAGGGAATACCCAGCTTCATGGAGAGCAGAGGACTGGAAGTCTGGGAGCAGGGGGACAGGTGAGCAACGATGGACAGAGGAAGGCATTCAGCCCCCTAGCTAGACTCCTTGTCCAGCAGGGCCTAGGCTGCCCACCCTACCACGGGGATCATGTTGGTGATTGTCCGAGGAGTCTGGCCCTTCTAACATGAAGAGTGGATGAGCTGGGATGTTATAAACCATGCCTGAGAGTGCTAGCTCCAGGTGCCTGCTCCCCAGCTTGGGGCTTCCCACAGGAAATGCATTTTCCGAGGACCATGCCCCATTGGAGGGGCCAGCACCCTCACGGTCACAGAGCCACACACATCGGCCCCATTGTGCCTTGTCCATCCTGGTCATACCTCTGTCCTCATATCTGGCTTTGCCTTGGGCCCATGACCTTCACCTGTTTCTCCTCCAGCACTTTGCCTCTTAACTTGTACCAGGGCTCACAGCCTGCACACTTATCCTTGAAGCCTTAACTTAAACCAACTGATTGTGTGCACCCCTTTTCCCTGCACTGTACCACCACCAGACCGGGAGCTCCCTGAGGGCAGTGGTCTGATCTTAGAATCATCTTGTTCTTTCTGGTTCCCAGTGTAGATGTTGTTTTTAATATATATTAAATTTAACTATTGGGAGAGACGGAGAAGTGTAGGACACGGGGATGAGGATTTTGACTTTTTTAAACCTGTTTTGTCACACGTAAAGAGGAGACAGTAATCCCGTCGCCTGTGACTCTTGAGAAACATAAGTGAGATTAAGGTTGACGTTACTACACGTTTAGGAGGTGGATACTCTTCTTATCTCTGTTTCACAGATAATCACACTGGGGCTCAGAAAAGCTTATGACTTGTCCAAGGTCACACAGCAGTGAAGTGGAGGGGCTGGGATTCAAATGAATGCTCCCCCAACTGTACCACTCTCTCTAGCTTCCTGGGGCATGTGAGGTTCCGTTGGAGGTCGGGATGTGTAAGTCGTGTCAGGGAGTCAGGAAAGGCTTCTTTCCTGGGTTTAGAGTTCAACCTGAAGCACCCAGCCCGGCAGAGTGAGTCAGAAAGGAGAAATAGTGGGAAGAGGCATGCCTGAAGCCAGGGGACTCTTCAGGGAGAAGATGTGGCCTTGTCCTCTCCTTATACATTCTGGGAGAGGAGGTGGCCTCGGGCACCAGAAAGGCAGTGTGAGGGCTGGTAGAGAAGTGCATGGTGGTGAGGGAGGCCTGAGGTCACAGGGTCTGAAGGTGGGAGAGCCATGGGAGATGGCTGGCAAAGGTGACTCCGTCCTGCCCCCGTACTCTTCACACCCTGGTCCCCCAGGCAGGGATGGGGATTGGCCACCTGCCACCCTCCTCACACCTGGGCTGGGGCCCAGCCCCTAGGCAGCCCTAGGCTCCAGACACCTCTGCCCCTGGCCCAGCAGCAGGCCCAGCTGGCTCACCTTCTCAATCAATACTGCGCTTTTAATGGGCCCAGCCACCAGCACCAACCAGGGGCATTAAATGTTAATTATATCTATTTGGATTTGAAAAATTTTATTACTCCAGTTAATTATGGCTGGAGTCATAAAAAGGTTTCAGAGTGAAAGGGCTGCCTTATTGGGGCCACTTTCCCCAAGACGGATTGGAAAGGAAAAGAAGAAATAAAAGCATCTGGCTCAAAGGGCCGGGCACTCCATACCCACCAGGCTGGGAGCCCTGGGCTCAGGACCCGCATCCTCCAACTTCAGGTGAGCCTGAAGTGCGGCTCACCCGCCCACAGTGCAAGGGCCCGGAATACTGGAGACGCCAGTCCTGGGAGGGCAGGGCCGCGGCCCCAGCCTCAGTGTGAGTGGTGCTGTCAGTAGAGAAGGGTACCCTGCCAGTGGAGGCTGCAGGGAAACTGCAACCCTGCTGAGAACAGCCAGGCTCTTTGCGATCTGGGATTGCAGGATATGCCCAGGGCTCCTCTCCAAGTGGTCCTAATACTGGGAACTCCTCCAGCCCAGCACCCCACCCTGGCCTGGCCCCACCCAGCTCAGTCTGATTGCTTCCTGCTGGGCCGCTTATGATTCACGGGCCTGACCTTGGGCTCTAAAGCGTTCCCTCCAGTGGGCACAGAGGCAGGATCTACAGCCCTGGGGTCAGCTGTAGGCAATGACACACACAATAGCTGACTCACAAGGGTGCCCCATTCCCGGCCCACACATGACTCTCTCTTGCACACACAGGTACACACACACACACCTTGACAGAGACAGGAATGCCCATGCATGCCTAGGAGCTATCTGCCTCATGCATCCGGTAATGGGAGTTCCATTTGTGGAACAAGTGCTGTGTATAAGGTGCTTCGCAAGCATTTGTCTAAGCCTTAATGCTGATCCTGTAAGGTGGAAGCTACTGTTACTCATTTTATAGAAAAGGAAGCAAGCTAAGGCTCAGGCAGGTTAAGTGATTTGAGCACATGTGCCCTACAGGAGAACCAGCTCTACAGAGAGCCCCACACGCTAACTGTTAGCCAGGGAAATAGTAATTCCACGGGACAGCTGGGCTGCAGCACCCTGGAGGGGGTCAGAGAGGCCAGACCACCCTCTCTCCCTCTACCCCATCCGAGGAGCTGGAGGCTGGTTCAGAGGGAGAGACAATCCTCCAGAGGCTTACTTGCCCCCCTCTTCACCCTGCAAGGTGGTAGAAGGGGGAATAAAAACCAGGAGAGGAATGCCTTAAGCCAGAAATGAGATTGGAATTTCAAATTGCATAAACTTTTAAAAAGCAGAAGTAATTGGGAATTAGCAGGGGAATTTGCCCATACTGTTCAGGTTTCAACTACCATCCAAGAAAGGGCATTTGACAAGGTAGAGCTGGTAAAGGTTGGAGGGGGTAAAGATTTCAATTTGTACCTCTCAAGTTGAGCTACTCAAGGAACTGTTTTTATAATCATTGTTGTCACTATTACTCTTGCTGAGACGACCACGTAAAAGGAGCGCCCCCACTCTTCTCTTCAACTCAAATGCCATTTCCCTCTACTTGGTTCCTTCTATCTACCAGGCCTCAGAATCTCTGCCTTTCCTCCAAAACCAGTGCCTACTGTCCTCTAGAGCCGTTCCCACTGCCCCTGGAGGGGCTTCACCCTCACATCTACTCGTCTCTGACTCTTGGGTGCTGCCCTTAGGTTAGTCCTTTCTCTTCCCCTTTCAAACTTGTGTGTAACTTCTCTCTTAAAATGGCCAGCCCGGGCTTCCCTGGTGGCGCAGTGGTTGAGAGTCCGCCTGCCAATGCAGGGGACACGGGTTCGTGCCCCGGTCCGGGAAGATCCCACATGCCGCGGAGCGGCTGGGCCCGTGAGCCATGGCCGCTGAGGCTGCGCGTCCGGAGCCTGTGCTCCGCGATGGGAGAGGCCACAACAGTGAGAGGGCCGCGTACCGCAAAAAAAAAAAAAAAAAAAAAAAAAAAAAAAAGGCCAGCCCTTCCCTTGATCTTGCTGCTCCCTGTCCCTCCCTCCCTTCTTAATCTTCTTCCGGCTTCTCATCTGCCTCCTGGAATAAGGGACCTCATGGCCTCCTTCTCACAGCATCTGTGGCTTTCCCTCAAGGCTCCTGCTCTGCCACCTATCCTCTTCCTGTCCCTCCCTCCTCTTCAGTGCACCTGACTCCCGTATTTTGTCGCCCCTTCCCAGTTCCTCCGTAACTCTTGTGCTCTCTGCTCTTGGAGAATCTCTCTTCTTACCCTCGAGGACTTCAGCTTCCCCTCCCAAACCTGCCTCTAATTAGATGTCTGTCCAGAACTCCATCTGAATTGTCAACTGCCCAAAGGACATATCCATGATGGAAATAATTATCTTCTCTTCAAAATGGCTCCGTTTCCTCCACTTCATTTCTATCTGTTAAATAACTGTTGTTGGGCTTCCTGGTGGTGCAGTGGTTAAGAACCCTCCTGCCAATGCAGGGGACACGGGTTCGAGCCCTGGTCCAGGAAGATCCCATATGCCGCGGAGCAACTAAGCCCGTGCGCCACAACTACCGAGCCTGCGCTCTAGAGTCTGTGAGCCACAACTACTGAGCCCTCGTGCCGCAATTACCGAAGCCTGTGCGCCACAACCACTGAAGCCTGCACACCTAGAGCCTGTGCTCCGCAACAAGAGAAGCCACCACAATGAGAAGCCCGCGCACCGCAACAAAGAGTAGCCCCTGCTCGCCGCAACTAGAGAAAGCCCGCGCGCAGCAACAAAGACCCAGTGCAGCCAAAATTAATTAATTCATTAATTAATTAATTTGAAAAACCCCAAACTATTGTTCTGGTCCCCTAGCCTCCCCAAACACAGAACAAACCGATTAAATGAACACATTGAGCAAAGATTTTCCAGGTAACTACCATGTGCCAAGCCCAAATAGCCCAGGGTGGTGGGAGTGAGGGGGAGGCAGGAAAAATAGGGAGGTAGCTGATGCCACTGAGAGTGAAGGCTCTGGAATCAGGTAGATTTGGGTCCAAAGCCTGGCCCGACCACTTGCCAGCTGTGTGCTATTAGGTGAATTATGTAACGTGAATGTAGCTAGAGCACTTGCTATGAGCCTCCATAATTCACTTCACCCTCACAACCATCTTCACAACGATACTATGATCATTCCATTTTAGAGGTCAGAAAGCCAGGCTCAGAGAGGTTAAGGAACTTGCCCAGTATGAACCCAGGTGGGCTGGCAGCCTGTGCTTATGCTGAATTTAACCTCTCAGGTTCTCAGTTTTGTTCTTTTTTGCTTACTATTGTGTCACCAGCATCTAGGAACCCATTAAGTATCTGTTGGGTGAAAGAATACAAATAAAGGAGTAAAATACACTTATTGGACTTGACAGTATATTGTATTTGAGTAGTTGCTGGATCTTGGCAAGAGCAGGGTCAGGGAGCAGCAGGGACATGCGTGAAGCTGCAGGGGTTTAAGGAATCAAAGGGAGGGAAAGAGTGGACAAGCCATTCAAGAACCAGAAGGAAGGAGCGAGAGTGGCACGGGGTTGTTTTGCGTAATGACTATTGTGTGTTTCTTTTCAGTGTTTGGAAGACAGTTGGGGCTCCAGAGAGAGGAGCATTGCTGGAGCTAGGCCTCAGAGGGGACATGAGGAAATGGGATCCCAAGCACCAGGAGAGGGAACAATTCCTGCCCACGGGGGACATTAATCTGTTGGAGGGAGAGATGGGTTAAACGGACAGAGGCAGCCTTACTACGGAACAGCTGAGCTAGAGGAAGCCTCAGGGGCTGGGGAGCCAGGAGAAGGGAGATGCCTCCGTACGGCCATCTTTGCTGGGAGCCAGGTAGCCTAGAGAGCAGGTAGGTACCTGAGCTTTTTTCTTCTGCTTTTCCCCAGGATGCCTAGAGCCAGCTCTAGAGAGAGGGGCTTGGGTGGCTGGATTAGAAGTGGCTACTTCTGGCTGTGTCAAGACAAGCCTGCAGGGAGACTTACACCTAAGCCCCAAATCCCAGTCGTGCTGGTACCAGCAAACTACTAAGGGACAGTAGCAGTCTCTGCTGGGGGAGCCAACTTCTGTTTCCAGAGTTGGAGCCAGCTAGGCTTTCTCAAGTGAAGCAATAAAAGAGGAAAATCAACATCCCAATGATCTTGTTTATGGTGCTAAGTAAGCTGGACAGCTTAATCCCTTCGAGGTTAATGAATTTACAACTTGCTTTGGAATTTGACAAGGGCCGTAAAAGCGGAATGAAGCTCTGGGCGGCTCCTGCCCTAGCGGCGGCTTAGGGTTAGACTAGCCTGGCCTGGCCGGCCCTGGTGAAGGAGGGGAGAAGATTTCAGTGGTGGGTTCATGGCCAATTGTCTGGGTTCTGAACTGAATGGGCTAAGGGAGGGACCATGCATGGGCCAAAGGATACTTTCTGTAAGCCTGGGGCAGGCCGGACTGAGCTGGAGCCCCCAGGCCCTCAGGACCTCTGCATCTTGGGCAAGTCATTTAACCTCTCTGAGCCTCATCTGTAAGAGAGATTAATACCCTCATCTGTAAGAGAGATTAATACCTTCTACCTCCTAGTTCAGCTGAAAGGATGAAAGGTACTGCATGTAAAGAAATGAGCATTAGTCCTCAGTAAGTGTTAACTATGTAATTATCATTTTACTCTGTCTTACTTCATAATTTGCTGTTTACTTTTCTATGTCTCTCACCATTTATCCATCCATTCAGAAATCCAATAAATCTTCATTGAGAAGTTACACTGGGTGCCAGGCCCTGTGTCAGACACAATTTGGTGTGAGAGGCACACACCTTGAAACACATTAAAAATCAAGGGAGGCCAGTGCTGGAGAGGAGGAAGTACACGTTACTCTGAAAGCACAAAGAAGGGAGTGACTAAGCCGCCTCTCTGGTCTAAGCCAGTTTGAATAATGCCTTGTACTGATAGAGTCCTTGGCAGGTCACGGAATACTTTCATGTGATTAATTCTTTTGATTCTCACAACAATCCCATAATGATCACAATTTCTAAATCAAAAATTAGAACCCAGTGTGACCACCTGGTGTGATAATAGGTCGAAACATTTGGAATTGGGGCAGTTTAGAAAATCTAGGACGTGTTGAGTTTCGTAAGCAGAGAGGGAAGGGATTTCTAGTATCTCTGTGAACAGTTAGGAAAATGAAGCTAAAATTGTCAGTGGGAGAACGGAGACTTCATCTCGTTCATTCACTGATTACTTTGTGAGGCTGCCAAGGTCAAGGTCTGTGCTGCTTACTTCTGGGTACACACGCCGAATACAGAACCTCGCAGAGATTAGGGCCTCGATAAATGTTTCGTAAATGAATCTTTGTATAAATGTATCTATCTGCTGCTAGGAGCAAAACTCCTCAAAAGAGATGTCAATAGTCATCATTTTCTCTTCCTTCCCTCCAATCCTCTCTTGAAAGTGCTCTTGCCAGGATGGCCAAAGATGCCTGGTTTACCAGTTCCGATGGTTAAGTCTCTGTAATCCTCATCGATTCTATTGGCAGCAACTTCACTGTAGATCACTCCCTCCTTCTTAAACACTTATTTCACTTGGCTTCCTTTACAACACACTCTCCTGTTTTCTTCTTGCCTCACTGGACGCTCCTTCTTAGCCTCCTTGCTGGAGACCCCACCTTTTCCCATCCTCTAAACACTGGAGTGCAAGAATAGATTTAGGAGAAGGTGTGCATGAGTGTGTGACTGGGCTGACACCACAGTTCAGGGTCCAGGGCCCTCTCTGCTTATGGTGCGGTGCTGGTTTCTCAGGCTTCCCCTCAGGGAGTATCTCTTTCCTGTTCCCCTCCTCCTACCTCACTGGGCCCCAGTTTTAGTGTTTTCAAAGTCATCTCTCTTCCTCTGTCTGTCCTCATTCTTCTACTCTGACACTAGACTTCTCTGTGATCTATTGGTAACTCTCAACAAACAACCCCAAAGCCCCAGGATCAGGCTGCTCCCATTTAGCTGGGAAGGGGATCACCTCTCAAGGTGAGTGCTGAGTGCTTTGTGTATGGCTCATCCTTGGCCACACCAGTGCGGACAGATACTGCCCGTTCCCGTAGACCTGGCTAGTGGGCTTAGCCGCTTCATACCCAGAGACGAAATCTAAGAGCATACGGAACACAAGAGTGGAGTAAGAAGACAGGCCTGGGCCCCCACTTTGGCAAAGAGGAATGAACAAAATACTAGGAGACCCCAGGTTCTATCCAGGGTCCCCAAGGAAGGCCCAGGATCCTGCCCAATGTGGCCTCCCAGGCCTCCTTCTCCCCCCACATCCTTCACCTCCTCATAGCATCCACTCTGTACTCTCAGCTCTTTCTCCAGAGCCTCTCAACTCTCATTCCCTCTGCCCGGAGAATGATACTCTTAGAAAAACACTGAGGCTGTGGGTCTGTCTTTCCCCTTCCCATGCACTCCAGACCCCGAAGCCAAGGTTGCCTGGCCAGAGACTTCATTTTCTCTGGATCCCACCCCTCCTTACTCCTCAGGCATGTGCGAGAGGGAGCTTGGCCAAAGCAAGGATTCCCTGGCTAGCACCCTGGGGAGTCCTTTTGCTCTCTAGGGAGGGTCCCTGTGGGCTCCACCTGTCCAGCTGGCCCTGCTACAGGGGACAGGCAGTTGGGACCCCTCCTGCAGGCGTAGAGGCTGAAACAGGCTAATGAATCCTGATGGGAGAAGTGACCTTTTCCAAATGCCACATGTCATTGGATTTTATATCACACAAGGACAATGTGCCATGGGTATTAAAATCGTTTTTCCAATAGTTATATATGTGTGTGAGTGTGGTGCACAGCCTGTATGACGAGAGGAAAATCCTAATGAAGATGTTCTCAAATGAGCCTTCCCTCCTCAGCCCCAGACAGCCAGTCCTTCAGGGCACTCTCTGCCTCAGCCAGGGTTAGGCCCTAGACCTCAGCTCTTGAGCATAGGTAAGCCTTTCTCCCATGAAGTTCCCCTGGCCCAGACCCTGGCTCTGGACCTGGCCTTGGTTCCACTTCCTGGCCTAGGAAGGTCTACCCAACGTTAGAGGAAAAGCAAGACCTGGAGGAGCCAGTGACCCACCCAACTGGTCATCCACCCACATGGTGGTAGCAGACCCACCATGCTGGTCTTCTCCCCTGGGTCTCCTGGAGAAGCTGGAGGATGCTTTGGACAGGAAGGACACATACCAGAGAGAGCAGGCCAGGTGGCAAGTGCGGTACTCAGGCTTTCAGAACTCTGAAGGCCAGGAGAGGCTGGACTTGGAGCCAAGAACCCCAGATTATTCTGTTTAAAGCCTCAAAGTTCTCAGGGTCCAGCCCATCTTCACAATACCCCTGACAGGTGGCCCGCCTAAACACCTCCAAGGCCAGGAGACTCCAGGCATCCCCAGGTACCATGTCTGCTCTGGAGAGCTTTGGCTGTTTAGAAAGTTCACATAGAGGCTGAACTAAAATCTATTTCTCTGGAAGTTCCACCTACTGGTCTGTATATAACTCCTTGGGCTCAGACAGAAAAGGTTTGATCTCTGTTCTACACAATAGTCTTTTGGGAATCTGAAAACATCAATAATGTCCCCTGATGTCTTCTTTTCTCTAGATTGAGCATTTCTAGTCCATGGTTCCCACTAAGACCCAACTTCAAGTATCATAACCTATCGGCACTCCAGTTCTGTTCCACTGAGAATGTTATGTCTGTTTTCTATCATCACGGTAGGAAAAGTAAGTCTGTATGATAAAGGGGAAAAAAGCAAGCACCCAGAGTCAGAGCCCAAGGTTCAAAATCTCAGCCTTGTTATTTAACAGTGATACGAATTTGAGGAAGGTACTTCACCTTTTGGAGATTTCATTTCTCTATTATAACACTAGGTAGAGGAACAACCTCCCCGTTGGAACAAGTTCTTCAGGATGTGGTCCAAGGACAGACCAGGATCTTAGTGGAGACCTGCCCAAGCAGAGGAGGTCCACAGAGGTCCTAGGATGAGGAGAGAGGCAGAAACAGCAAACAGTATCCACAAACAGCTGCTTGTCCCAGACAAGCGCCCAGAGTTAACTGCCCCAAATCCTGGTAAATAGCTTCAAACACGCAGTCTGTCCCCGTTCCTGCCCTTCATGCTCAAATGAGCCCACGGGTAAGAGGCTGCTTGTCTCAGTGATGGAGCCGCTCCCCTTGCAGGCCCCACAGCACCAGTACTCAAGTGTGTAGGCTCAGGCTGGGGCTTCTCAAGTCTGGGGAGAGATTAAGATCCAGCCTTGACCTTCCTGCTGAAGCAACTAGTGCTGATTCCCAAAAAGCCTCTGTGTCTTCGGCTTGCTCAGGCTCTTCAGTGGTCTGGCTTTGGATCTTGGTCCAACCACTCGCTAACTGTGTGATCTTGGTCAAGTCACCTAACCCTCCGCACCTGTTCCTTCACCTGAAATATTTACCTACCTCGCGGTTGTTACAAGGCTTATGTGGTTTACGCGTATAAAACACTTGGAACAAAAAATATTGGGCACACGGTAAGCATTCAACGATATTAGCTATTATTATTATTATTCTGCTCCCAGGACAGCTGTGAAGGTCATGGGTGCTAAATAATAGGAATTGTGTCATTCTTGGCAGACTGTCAAGTTCTGTGTTCTGGGGGGGGGGCGGTGATTAGAGCTGTTAATCAGTGCCTAGTCTCCCACATTGGATGTAGGCCCCCAAGTTAATCCGACCAGTGCAGGGTGAAGCAGAACTATGTGTCCCCTCCATTGTTCTGGGATCCAGATGATACCAGCTGCTTGTGGGTAGCCATAGTACTTGTTGAATTCTTCTGAATTTACTATCAAAAATCCCCCTGAGCTTCTTTAGCATTGTCTCCCTTCCCTCTGCATGTACTCAAATTCAAATATTTATCCTGGTTGCATTTCATCTGGCTGGAAGATTCTACCCCTTCTTTGAGCCAATCAAGATCATTTGATATTCTGATTCAGTCATTGTTCCTCCTAGGATCATGTCTTCTGTAGGTCTCATCAACATGGTTTCAGGTCCTTTGTGATATTCCATAGCTCAGAGCCAGCAGAGAGAAAACACAGCCTCTGCCTGGCAACCAGGTGTCTCAGTCCTCCTTGTTCACCTGGTTAGTTCATTCTCACCCTTCAGGACCTAACTCCAATGTAAACCTTCCTTGAGAACCCCTGGATTAACATTTAGTTTAAAAAACATTTGTCAGAACACTTTATACCTACTCAAAAGGCTATAACCAAAAAGCTAGTAACAAGTGTAGGTGAGGATGTAGAGAAACTGGAACCCTCATAATTTGCTGGTGGGATTGTAATTTTCACTTGGTATATAGTCAAGAGAATAGAAAACATACTTCTACACAAAAACATGAATGTGGGGCTTCCCTGGTGGCGCAGCGGTTGAGAGTCCGCCTGCCGATGCAGGGGACGCGGGTTCGTGCCCCGGTCCGGGAAGATCTCACGTGCCGCGGAGCGGCTGGGCCCGTGAGCCACGGCCGCTGAGCCTGCGCGTCCGGAGCCTGTGCTCCGCAACGGGAGAGGCCGCAACAGTGAGAGGCCCGCGTACCGCAAAAAACAAACAAATAAAAAAAACCAGACATGAATGTGAATGTCCATAGCAGCATTATGCATCATAGTCAAAAAGTGGAAACAACCCAAATGCCTTTAAACTGATAAATGGATAAATAATAGGATATTATTTGGTCATGAAAAGGAACGAAGTACTGACACATGCTACAGCATGGATAAACCCTGAAAACATGCTCTATGAAAGAAGCCAGGCGCACACAAAAGAACGCATATTGAAGAATTCTGTTGCTATGAGTAGGCAAACTTATAGAGAGAGCTGTTCAGTGGTTGCTTAGGGCTGTGGAGGGGGAAGAGGGGGACTGACTGCTAATGGGGTTTCTTTTAGGAGGGACAAAATGTTCTAAAATTAGATTGTGGTATTGGTTGCACAGTCCTGTGATTATACCAAAAAAAAGCAAAAAAAACAAAAAACACTCTACCACACATTAAATTGTACACCTTAAATTATATGGTATGTGAATTATATCTCAATAATGCTGTTAAAAAATTTTATCAGGCATCTACTACATGCTAGATATTCGTTGCAGCAGGGCTAGGGTGCTGGGAGAGAGATTGGGGAAGGGTGGTAAGGGAGTGTTCCCTGGAGTTAATGATTCATGAGCTCTGTCTTTATGGAGGAGTAGAAATTAGGCCAAGAAGTAGAGACAAGGGTACTCTCAGCAGAGAAACAGTAGAGCAAAAAGCATGAGGTTTGTTGTCAGACTGCCAAGATCTGAACCCTAACATTTACTAGCTGTGTGACCTTGGTAAGTTACTTAGCCTCTCTGTGCCTCAGTTTCTTCATCTGTAGAAGGGGGACAGTTGTAGCATAGAATGGACAGTATATTATATAGTCATATAGTATAGTACAGGTCATGGTGATGATGAAATGAGTTAACTTATATAAAGTGCTTAGAACATATAGAGACAGATCCATAACAAGGTCTCAATACATACTAGCTATGTTGGCTATTGGGTTCAGCCTGATTTGGTGTGAAAGGATAAGACATAGAATGAAGGGAGATGAGGAAGGAAAGGTAGAGATCAGACCACAGGGAGACTTGTATGCAGGCAGGGGAGCATGATCCTGAGCAAGAGGAGGTAGTCCTCTAGGAAAAAGAGAAGGAGAGAAGAAAGAGTCTAAGTGCAGTTGAAGAGAGAGGCTCAAAGTTGAGGGATGGCACGTAGGTGTCCTTTTTTTCTAGATAAAATAGGCTGCAAGAGCGATAGAGGGATAGAAGAGGGTCAACGCGGAGACGAAGATGATTTGGAAGACATGTCTGCAGAGTTGTATAACTCTGGGCATAGAGATAGAGCATGGCAACGGTACAGAGTCAGGGCTGTGCTGAGTAGGGTTACAGGGCAGGTGCAGCGGTGAGTCTGGGTAAAGAAACAGCAAGCAGGTTTTACACTGGGAGAAAATGTTAGAACTGGGTACTGGAGATCTTGATGAGGTCAAAGAGGAGGTATTCAACTGTGAATTAATTTATTCAATTATTCATGCCCTCATGCAAACAATATTCATTGGAAACCAGTCATGTGCCAGGGATACAGGGGTGAAACCTGACGGATGTTGTCTTTGCCTCTCGGGTGGGAGTACTGGTGTGAAAGGGGAAAGCATAGTTTGCTGGAGTGACATTTTCAGAGGTAATGCAGTTTTATCTAAAACCTTTTATCTAAAAACCTTTAAGTAGCTTCCCATTGTATATCCAAACTTTTTGCCATAGGCTATGAGGCCCACATATTCTGGCTTTTTGTTGCCTCTCTGACTTCTTCTTGTACCACTTTCCCCTTTCTACATCCTAGCTACTCTGGCCTCCTTATCAAGTCCTATTCCACCCAGTTCTTTCCTTTCTTAAGATCCTTCTTTGCATGTCTGACTCCATTTCATCTATCAGTTCTCAACGTGAATGTTACATGTAACGTGGAGTCCTTTCCTGTATCATCCTATATAAAGGAGTCCCTCCCACCACATTATCTTATCATACTATTTATTTCCTTCATAATACATAAGATGCTCTCTTAATTATCTTGTATTTCTTCATCATCTGTTTCCTGCCTCTAAAGCAAAAGCTCTTTGACAACAGGGTTTTGTTCACCACTCTGGTGCTGAGAACAGAGTAGATGCTTACTAAATATGTGTGAAATGAATGAATGACCTTAGATCAGGGATGGACAAATAAAGTGGTGGGAAAGGTCACTGAAGCTAAGGTGATCAAGACCCGAGAATTGAGGTACTGGATGGCCCATCATTTCACGGGCTCTGAGATCCCTAAGATGAGGGAAGGAGATGGGGTACAGAAGACTGATACAGGTATAGATGTCGGGGAACAACAAAGAAGTTGGTAGATTATGAAGATAGCAAGTGATACACGGTCTAGCCAATTGGCAAGAGCTTGAAGGGAAAGGGGATTTTCTTTTTACACGGGGGTAGACTCGTGACAGTCTGGAAGTGCTGCAGGAGAGGAGAATGAGGCTGAGATCTTGGGAGAATGAATGGCCTCTATTAAAGAGAGCTGTAGGAGAAGCAGAAGCCTTTGAAGAGAGTTGAATTTCAGTTAAGTTGGGAAGTAGAGGGAATATTAAGAAGCCAAGGTTTGTGGCTTCAGGTGGCAGAGAGGAAAAACTGGGAAGGGAGGTGGCTGTGGGTAAGGGGAGGGAGTGCACAGTGGTTTGGGGATGAAAATACAGGGGAGAAGCCTGCAGGGGCTTGTACCTGGGCAGTGACCAAGGAAGACTAGGACGTGAAACCCAATAGGAATGACAATCCTAGGCTTCCACATGGAGCTTTGCGATCAAGATCATTGGAAGGTTGGAGTGAGCTCGCTTTGCAGGGTCAGAGTGGTGCTGTCGGAGACAGTGTTACTCAAGCAGCCCCGACTAGTCACATGTCTGTTAACGTTCTCCCAGCACCTCGCTTACCTCCATGTGCGCACGGAAACTTGGCAAACGCCCAACCCCTTACCCTCTCATCAGCTCCTGGGGCCTGTCCCCACTGGTTTGCAGTCCCCATCTTTGGCCCCTTTCCCAGAAGTGCGCCTCCAGCAGGGAAGGCAGAGTGAGGTGAGGTGAAGAGGCTGACTGTGACTTTAGCCTGGCCCCGGTCAGCCAAACTCGCCTGGCCCAGCCCAACCCAGCCCCGCGGTCAGCACAGCCACTGTCGGCTGAAATAACAAGTCAGAGACGAAAAAACTGGCCAGCCCTTTTTGTTTACTCAGCTTTTTTCCCCCCCTTTTTCTTTGGACAATGCCCTGCTGGGCTGGGGCTGTCCTGCTGGGTTGTTGCTGGAGCTCCCCTGCCAAGATGGAGCCCAGCTGCTCAGCTGTTTACAAGGCGAATCCGGTTTACGCTGGGGCCCATCCTGTTCTGGCTGGGCCAGGAACTCGAGTCAGAGCCCAGCCAGTGGCCTCTCTCAGCCCAGAGTTCCTCAATCTCTATCTCAGGCTGAGGAGCAGGAAGGCTGAGGGGATCCTACGTGCCTTAGGGCCACGGATGGCAATGTCTCAAGAGAGAGTGAAAAATGGAATAAGACCTGGCCGCATAGCCACACTTCTGCCCTAAGCAGCCCCTGACAAAGGAGAACTGCTGGAATCCCATGGCCTCCATCTCTGTTCTTTCAAGTGGTGAACTTATGACAACAAAGATGGCACTCCTCCCCCCCATTCTTCCTGGTAGCTAAGGTCTGGGAACTAATCCCTGCTTTATCTACCACCTCCCTCAAAGCTGCTTGAGGATCAAAGGAAATTATGTATATGCAAAGACTTGAAAAGCATTTGTTACTATGATGAAGTGATCTATAGTAATTCATTGAAGTCAAATAGCTGAACTCCAGGGATGAGGATCAAGCCCCTAGATTGGCAGCGGTTCAAGGCAGGGCCCTTGTCCTAGTCAACCAGGTGGCCCCAGGGCCCATCATGGAGCATGACACATAGTGGGGGCACAATTATTCTATTTATTAAGCAAATATTTCTCAAGAAGCTCTCAGACGAATGGGAGAGACAGGTAAGAAAAACACAGTGAGAGGGACTTCCTTCATGGCACAGTGGTTAAGAATCTGCCTGCCAGTGCAGGGGACAAGTGTTCGATCCCTGGTCTGGGAAGATCCCACATGCCGCAGAGCAACTAAGCCCGTGCGCCACAACTACTGAGCCTGCGCTCTAGAGCCTGCGAGCCACAACTACTGAGCCCACGTGCCACAACTACTGAAGCCCGCGTGCCAAGAGCCTGTGCTCTGCAACAAGAGAAGCCACCGCAATGAGAAGCCTGAGCACTGCAAGGAAGAGTAGCCCCCGCTCACCGCAACTATAGAAAGCCCGCACACAGCAATGAAGACCCGATGCCAAAAATTAAATAAATAAATAAACGTACTTAAAAAAAAAAAAAGAAAACAACCCAGTGAGAGCAACGCTATGGCTGGGATGAGTGCAGGGGCCTGAGCAAGTACAGAGGAGGCACCTCCCTGGACCTGGAGGTCAGGAAAGGCTTCTCTGAGGCAACAGCGTCTAAGATACAGTAAAAAAACGTGCTCATTAAATGAAGGAAGAATGAACTTGCGGAATCCCTAATGGCGGTGCAGGGGCACGCTGACCCGGGTGATCTCTCTTATTCTCTTGTCCTCCCAAAATAGTACTGAAGGGTGAGGCCTTAGGCTCTCAGGCACCTGGAGCCAGTGAATGGCTGGATCTGTCTTCCCTAAGTGAATTTATTAAGGAATGATGTGAAGCCTTGGGAAGCTTTTGCCTATGCTACCCAAGCTTCTTAAACTGGAGCATGAAGGGGCTTGAGGTGGTGTACTTATGGACTACAGGAGGCACAGCATGAATATACGTTCTCCTGGACTTAGCACCTCAGCCTTCTCAAGGGCAAGCAATTTAAAGCTTGGTTTTGTCTGAAGTAGGAGTAGGGAAAAGTTAGTTTTCCCAGAAAGGAAAGCCCAGGAAATGGCCTGCAGGTGGAACAGCATGGTCCAGCTGGGGAAATCTAAGAATTATAGTATGGCCGGAGGGGAGAGCAACTCTGAGGGGACACTGAGGGATGACTCCCAAGAGGTAGGCAAGGGTTAACTGATGAAGGGCCTGGTAAGCCCAGTTCTTTGTCCTGAATGGGGATATGGTCCCACGGAGGCAACTGCCATCTATATTCTGTTGATTCTAATTTTTATGTTTACCCTGTGACTCTCTTGAGAGTATCAGACTCTTACATCCAACTGTCAGTGGATGTAAACTCCTTAAACTCAAACTATCCAAGAGAACTCCTCCTGATATCCTTCCAAACTTCCAGACTCCTAGTTCAGGCTTCTGCCCTGGTTCGTAGTGAAGGTCTACTCTCCATGATGCCCACCTATAGTTTCCTCCCATGGATTCTGGCCTCTTCTCCTCTCTCTGGCCTGTTGTCCCCATGGACTGATAGCTTAGTAATGATCCCATGGTTTTCCTGGTCCTGACATCTCCCCACTTTTTTTTATTGAAGCATAGTTGATTTACAATGTTGTGTTAATACTACTGTACAGCAAAGTGATTCAGTTATATGCATACATTCTTTTTCATATTCTTTTCCATTATGGTTTATCACAGGATATTGAATACAATTCCCTGTGCTATACAGTAGGACCTTGTTGTTTATCCGTTCTATGTATACCACTTTGCATCTGCTAATCCCAAACTCCCAATCCATCCCTCTCCCACCCCCTGCTCCTTGGCAACCACCAGTCTATTTTCTCTGAAATCTCCTTTTTTTGCATGCAACATTCCATGTGCAAGCTCTGGACAAATATGACCAAGCAATTCTCCTTCTTCAAGCCCTGAATGGATCCCCATGCCCTCAAGATAAATGAGATGAAGTTCAAACTCCTTAGCACCTAACTCACAGAGTTCTAGTGAAGGGCAAATGAGATAATGCATGTAAAGCACTTGGCACACCACCTGATACATTTTAGGCATTCAATTAATAACAGCTATTATTACTATTAAATAATTTAATAATTATATAATTTCTATTATAGTGTATTATAATTATAGTATAAGCTCTCCCACCCCACAACATGTGTTCTGCTGCCTCTCTTTCTCTTCAGTCTTCTTTCATGCTATTCTCCCACATGCTTTCCCCCCATGAGGTCCAAGAAAACTCCTCTTTCAATCCTCCCTGTACTTGTCCATTTCATCCAGTGTGATTTCCACCTGGAGGACCCTTCCCTTTATTGTTTACTTGGTGAACTCCCCATCATCCTTCCTCAGGAGCATCTCTCCAAAAGCAGAGCAACAGGACAAAATTCTATGGACAGACGTTTCTCTTAGACGGCATGGGTACTTGATATTGTAGAGAAGAGGGGTGAGAAGGATCCTCCGTGGTGGTAGCCGATGGCAGAGATCAAAAGCTACTCTTGTTGCAGTGAGTCACAGACACCAAGAGAGCTGAGAAGTGGCTGAGCCAGAGAAGATCAGCCAGGCAAGATGGCTGGCCTTGCTGCTGTGGAGGCCGGCTGCGCAGGAGGAGTAGAAGGACCAGTAAATGGAATGTTGCAATGTCCCAGGGAGAGAGTCAGGCTGTCATTTAGTTGACAAATGTTACTGAGCACTCACTTTGGGCTGACAATTTATCTGTGAAAGAGGGGCTCATCATTTAGCAAGGAATCAGACGAATACACAGGAATTACAGTATGGTATGATAAATATTATAATAGCAGTGGTGGGGTGCCATTGAGGCATGAATGTCAAAAGAGTTCCTTCTCTAATGAATTTCAGGGTGACAGTCACATGCAATAAACATTCACGAGCACCTGCTCTGTGCCAGGCACTGTGCTGGGTGCTGAGGACACAGAGGATACAAAGGTAAATGAGACGATCTCTGCCACCTAGTGGGAGGAGACAGTCAAGGTAAAAAATGCCACAAAGCGGGGCTTCCCTGGTGGCGCAGTGGTTAAGAATCCACCTGCCAATGCAGGGGACAGGGGTCCGAGCCCTGGTCCGGGAAGATCCCATATGCCACGGAGCAACTAAGCCCCGTGTGCCGCAACTACTGAGCCTGCGCTCTACAGCCCACAAGCCACAACTACTGAGCCCATGTGCCACAACTACTGAAGTCTGCGCACCTAGAGCCCGAGCTCTACAACAAGAGAAGCCACTGCAATGAGAAGCCCGCGCACCGCAACGAAGAGTAGCCCCTACTCACTGCAATTAGAGAAAGATCGTGCACAGCAACGAAGACCCAACACAGCCAAAAATAAATAAAATAAAATAAATTTATTTTAAAAAAATGTCACAAAGGCAGTCAAATGTCACATGTCCCCAAACTGCCTCCTCTTCCATTTAATGTGATAGGAGTCATTATCATCTAATTCCTCAAGCTAGAAGCCTGGACATTATCTCTGACTCAAAGATTTATGTTTTAGATAAAACATAAAACATCCTGTAGAGGACGGATTAGAGGGAAAGGAGACTGGAGGCAGGGAGACCAGCTGGAGGCTGATGCAGTAATTCTGCAGAGAGATGATGGCTCTGGCCTGGATTAGGCTAGGAGCCTTGGAGATGGAGGGAGGTGGATAGATCTGAGAGCTATTTAAGAGTCGGATAAACAGAATTTGGAGATTGGATGTATGAGTGAGACAGGAAGAGTCAAAAATGATCCCAGGTTTCTGGTTTGGACATCTAAGATTATGGTGCCATTTAATGAAATGGGAACTAAAAGAGGAGGAAAATGAGACGTTCAATTCTGCAAGGACAGTCGTCCTTGGTATCCACGGGGGATTGGTTCCAGATCCCCCACGGATACCAAAATCCACGGATGCTCAAGTCTATTATGTAAAATGGCGAAGTGCAGTCGGTCCTCAGTATCCACAGATTCTGCGGTTGGTTAAATCTGTGGATACGGGACCCACGGATACGGAGGGCCGGCTGTATTGTGCTTTAGACATCTTTATGGGGAGATGTCCAGTAGGTGGTTGGAAAGTGAGTTGGACCCTCAGGAGACTGATTTGGATTGAAGTTAAGATTTGGAAGCCATTGACATATTGGAGTAGCCCTTCCATGGGTGTGTTGAGATCACCCAGAGTATGTGCAGAGAAAAGTGGAGCAAAAATTCATTCATTCATTTAATAAATTTATTGAGCACTTACCATGTCCCAGGTACAGTTCCAGGTGCTGGAAATATAACAGTGAACATGGAACTTACCTTGTACTGGTGGAGGTAGACAATCAACAAGTAAAAATACAATAGGAGGTCAGAAAGGGACAAATGCAATGAACAAAAATTAAACAGGGAAAGGAGGTGCCCAGCATGATGGTAGGCGGTCAGGGAAAGGCTCTCTGAAGAGGTGACATTTGAGCACATGTCTGAATGAAGTGAGCAACAGGACCATGGGAATCTGTGGGAAGAGTGTTTTAGGCAGAGGAGCCAAGTTCAAAGGCCCTGATGGGGACTGTACTTGGTGTCTAAAGGAGCAGCCAGGCTATGTGGCTAGAGCGAAGGGAGCATGTAGGTGAGTGGCAGGAAGTGGGGGTGGAGAGAGAGCCAGGGGCCAGACCATGGGTCCTGCGGGCCCGGATAAGGACACTGGACTCTACTCTGTGATAGGAAGACCTGGTAAAGTTTGGAGCAAGGGATTAATCTAATCTGATTTATGTTTTAAAGGATTACTCTGGCTGCTGTATAGAGAACAGATTGTAGGAGAGAGAGAAAGGAAGCAGGGAGACTATTGCAGGGGTACAAGGAAGGCTGATGGTGGCCTGCGTTCCCATCCAAGCAATGAAGGTGGTGAGACGTGGTCTGACACCTTCCCATTGGCTGATATAGCAGGTTAGTAAGATTAAAAGAGGTGCCAAGAATCGTAAGTGAATTAGAAAGGAGGAGCCTTCAGTTTTAGTCTCTGCTCAGACAGAACTATGTGGTCTCAGCTACATTTTCTGACTATTCTATACTTCACATCTGTCAGCCCAACAAACACGTATAGAGTGCCTACTGTATGCAGGCCCTGTTCTAGGTGCTGGGTGTTCAACACTGAATGGCACTGACAGAGAACTTAAATTCTAGCAGGGGAGAAAACAAGCCATTTCAAGAAGTGATAAATGTTACCCCCCAAATCAATCATAGAGAGTGACAAGGAAAGGGATGAGTAAGAAAAGTCCCCATGGAGGCGCCATTTGAGCTGAGTCGGGAGTGGGAGCTACACCCCTCGCTGGGTCTGCTTCCCAGCATTGCTGGGTGCTCACTGAGGCAATGGATGGAAGAGCACATCAACTAAAGCAGTTACAAATAATGGTCTTAACTTGGTTCAGCTCTCCTCCCCATTACCCAAAACATACACCCATCATTTCTGTTAAGACCCGAACACCCCCCCGGGCCACCCCCCACTTCCTTCCTTCGTGCTAGGATGGCCCTCGGTCTTCCAGGAGCTCTTGGTACCTAGGACCACCGCCAAGAGCCATCCCACAGACCATCGTGGGTCTGAGCTCCCCCTGGGGCCCAGGGCAATGAAGGCATAAGGCATGTAAGTCAATGACTATGGAAAGAAAGGTCTAGAAAGGAATGCCCTTTCTGTCTCCTTTTCTCCTCTCCGCTCACCTCCCCATGGTGTTCTTTCTCCCTTTCTCTCTGTTCCCTCTCAGCAGCCCCCACGCCTTCCTGTTGGTCCTGGGTAGCTGCTGCCTTTGGAGGTGATACAAAGATCCTGGGCATGGCCAGGGTGGGGCTTAGGCTAGCAAAGCCATGGCCCTGATTCCTCCATCTCCACATTTAAGAACATCTCTAACTGCTCCTTGGATAGCTCAATTAGTAAAGTGAATATATTATATAAAGTCTAAAAGATTAAACTATCATCGTCAGCCCATAATTTCATGAAGAAGTCAGGGGACCGTATC
The DNA here is from genome assembly GCF_005190385.1 of Monodon monoceros. Classification (NCBI taxonomy): domain Eukaryota; kingdom Metazoa; phylum Chordata; class Mammalia; order Artiodactyla; family Monodontidae; genus Monodon; species Monodon monoceros. The sequence goes on from NW_021703774.1 coordinate 144,634,589, forward strand.
CCTCTTATTAACTCTATAACAAATGTGATGAAAATGTTCAAATAGAATGTTAATGCAATGTTACGTGTAATTTTCCCAGGCGATTTTCTGCTGAAATATTTCTTTATTAATAGTAATTGAGGGTATAAATTATGAATGAGGTGATTTTCTCCTTTCAGTAGGAAAGACGTACTAATGGCAATAATTCTTTATAATAATTTTTTGGGAGAGTGGGGCGGGGAGAGAGGCTAGTCTAAAAACAGAAAAAAGCTCCTTTTCAGAGTCTCCCTTGGGGGGACAATGCCTTTGCTGCAGTCACCTCTCTTTAGCTCCACACCCAGACTGCCCGCAAGTGAAGTCTTTGGTCTTCATCAATTTTCCAAAAACCTCAAGGTCTGTTTGGAGGGTAGAAAGGAAGTTTTTGCCTCTAGTCCTGAAACGGATTAAGTTCTGAGGCCAACTTTTCTGCCTAGAAACTGTTCTGCCAACAAGACCAAAAATCCAGGCTCCTCTGCTGAGCTTCCAGACCCAGTCAGTCTGCACCCAAACAGCTTGTGTAGCATCCTAGAATATTCAAGAAAGAATGGCCTTCAGAAATCTTTCCATCTAATCCCCCCATCCCATTCCATAAATGAAAAGAAAAAAGAACAGAGAGGGGAGATGAGTTATTCCAAGTCACACAGTGTGTCTGTGGGAGAGATGCAACTCAGCCCAAACGACCTTCCACACGCCTCTCCTCTCCTGCCTCTATAACTCCATCCTCACTGGTCCCCAGCCTGGGCATCCTCCTCAACCGTTAAGACCAAGCTCAGATGCTGGGGCCCCCTTGAGTCATGGGCACATTTCTCATCAGTCAGTCACATGGCCTTGAGTTCTCTCTGTCTCTGATTGTCATAGGTCTGGACAGAGCTCCAGGAGTGCAAGGGCTGTAGAGAAACACCTTCCAAGTTCTGCAGAGTGATTAGACTAGTGCACTTCTCCAGGGTCTTTCTTCATCCAGGGATACTCCATTTGGTATTTGCCCATTCATTTATTCAGCAGATATTACACAAGCATCTACCATGTGCCAGGCACTGGGGTTACAGTGGTGAATTTATCCAACAAGAGTTAAGGTGAATTCAGTGTTCTCAAGATCACAGGGAGGAAAGTCAAGAACACGTACACAAATGTCTATGTGAAATAACACGTGTAAATAACACATACTTATGTCATCTCAAGTGTTTATTAATATTATTAAATGAGGAACAGCCAGGCAGCCGGTGTGGCTGGAGCAGAGTGAGGGTGGGAGAGGCAGCTCCTGCAGGACCTTGTGGCCACAGTAAAGGTGTTACCCTAAGAGGAATAGGAGGATTGGAGGATTCTCAGCAGAGGAGTGGCACGGTGTTAACTACATCGGGAAAAGGGGACACTTGACAAATCACTAGTTGGATGTGGACATTGAAGGTGAGGAGGGAATTGAGGATGAGCTGAACTTTTGGCTGTGCTGGCTGAGTCCTGGTTCACTATGGCACCATTCACTGAGTTAGGGACACTGAAGGGGGAACAGACTTGGGGACAGATGGCAAGTTCAATTTTGGGCAAGTTGAATCTGAGAAGCGTGAGGGTCAAACAAGCAGGGATGCCCAGGAGTCTAGGTGGAGTCTGCAACTGCAGGGGGAGGCTGGGCTTTCCAGGCTGCTTTTATCAGGGACCTCTGGGCTCACAGGCTGGGTTCCATCATCTGTTTACACGTCTGTTTCTCCCTGCTAGACTCGAGCTCCCTGTGGCAAGAGTTGGGCCTGGTTAACCTCCCACCTTCAGTCACCAGCGCAAGGCAGGTTACACAGAGCACTGAATGAGCAAGTGAATAAATGAATAAATGAATGAATGAATGAATGAAAGGAAGGAGGGAGGGATGTAGAGCTATGCTTATGCTCTGGAAGGCTCCCCTGGGGTCCTGGGGGCCACCTCCGAATCTCTCTGGATTGCTCCTAAACAAAGGTTACACACCTCCCTACCACCCTCCAACCTAGAAAGAGTAGGCTCTCTCCAAGTCTCCTGAAAGATCTCGTGAGAAATGCTGTTGATATTAATAACCGCCATGATATGGGCATTCTTGATGTTATTCCCAGGGCTCAGTCTGTTACTGCTGTGACTATTTGGCCCCTCCCTGGAGCAGGAGATAAAGTCTCCTTCAGGTCCAAGACTCTGGCTAGGGGCTATGTGGCCAACTTATGTCCCTGCCCCAGGATCCTGCCCAGCTGGGAGTCTCACCACATGTCCTTCCCTTCACCTTCTGCTGTGTCCTCATCCCACACAGCTGGTCAGAAATGGGGTCACTGTAAAATGCAAATCTTGTTTTGTTCCAAATAACACTCTTCCAAGCCTTCTGTTTGGACTCTTCCTGGTTCCCTAACCAGAATCCATAGCAGGAACATCCCACCTCCTGCACCCTGGTAAGGAATCCCGGCCCACCCACTTGATCCCATTCTAGAGAACCCAGACTTCAGGAGAGAAGCCTGACAGCCTCCTGGACACACTCCAGAATAATTCTCTGCTAGTTCTCTGCCCTTCACCATCTCTGGCTTTGTCTCCTCTTTTGACCCAAGAACCTTAGGAATATTCTAGGAGTCCTTGGCAGGGGCAAGGGCCTGGGCCTGTATAACCAGGCAGGCTCAGCTTTCTGCCCTCTGAAAACAATAGGAGGATGGGATGGGAACTAGAGCTATGTTAGTGATGTTCTCTGAGCAGCCATCATGACCTCTTGACCAGAGGCCACTGGGGTGACCTCCAAGGGCATCTCTGTGTCTCCCCAGGCAGGGCCCTGGGGCCAGGTGGCCAGGCAGAGCTCTAGAGGTCCTCCTCCCTCCCTCAGGGAAATCTATCCATTAGCAGTTGCCCTCCAAATTAAGGTAATGTATGTGCTCCCCAGACCCCCTACTGTGTAACAGCCAGCCCTGAGTCTTCCCCAGCTTCTATCTCAGATCCATACCACTTATCTGGAGAGACCCCATCCCCTCTTCAATAGAGGTCATTTCCAGACCAGAAAAGCTCAAGTCTAGCCCAAAGCAGCCTTGATGGACAGGGGGAGATGGATCTAACAGGACGGAGACCCCCAACTCCTAAGCCTATCTGCTGGTCCCTTTCATGCCCCACAGGCCCGGGCCTTGGAAACAGGCAGGCTTAGCCAGAGAGGGACAGGGACTTCATCTCCCCACCCCCCCCCGCCCCCACTTAGTCTTGGCTCCCCAGGGCACTCTCCTCCCACCTCGGCCCCCTTCCTTGTTGAGCCAACAGCTCGATCTTGATCTCTTGAACGGGAAGGTCGACTCCGGAGGGGCCTTCTCTGAAAGCCAATGCTAATCCGGTTAAGGGCCAGGCTGGGCGCTGCACTCTCTCTGTAGGACCAAGTGCAAGTGAAAAAATGTCAATTACCAGATGACAAAAAGGGTCCCTGCCCCTGGGGAAGGGCAAGCTGGGGGGAGGGACGGGAGGGGCACAGTAACTGAACACCTTGCCGGAAATAGCTCCTATCAGTCCACTTAGGGAGCCATCAGCCCCGGCAGATTTATGGGCAGCGTATGCCCCTCTGATAGATCGGACTATTTAAAGGCAGCCGAAGCCTCCATTTATATCAATGTGGAGCAGAGAGGGAGGGTGAGAGGCTGTGAGGTGGGGAGTGAGGAGCAGAGACGGGGACCCAGCCCCGAGGTGGCATATCGTCTTCAGAGAAGAGGGGAGGCCACGGGCCGGTAGGGTTGGGTCACACAGTGGGATGGGAGTCTCGGATCAAGTCCCACTGGCACCGGGGCAGGGGCGTGGGTGGAATGGAGGGTTTCACAGATCTCCCATCAGCATCTCCGTCCGGGTCCTAACCCAGGCTCTGCCAGCCCCTCCAGCTAAAATGGGTAACTTGGGCTAATACTGAAGTGGAACTCCTGATTGGATTTCTCCAGCCATGGCCCCCACCCTCCCCAGCTGCGGGGCATGCTTGCCCTCCGTACAACCTCCCCCTTGCCTGGGCCGAGGGAGAAGGAAGGGGTAATCGCGTTAGGCTGGGGGCATTAGCCGCTGAGGAATGGCCTGCTGCCTCCTGCCTGCTTGTCCCCAGCCTGCACTTCCTGGGGGCAGATTAAGCAGCTTCCATCGCTCTCTGGCTCTGTCGGGGCCTTCCTCCCTAACTCCATTACTCCTGGGCTGAGGTGCTTGCCCGACTCATGGTGGTCCCTCTGATAATTCACCTCTCAGGAAACTCTGCCTTTCTGACCTCTCACTGCCTCCTTCCTCCCTCCCACCCTCCCTGGGGTCTGCTTTCTCCCCAGCCTTCCAGATCTGTACCTAACTGGCCTTATCCTCTTGGCTCAGTGGTGAATTGCTGTCGCTTACCAACATATTCCTAGTAACAGAACCGACTGCTATCTGTCAGTTTGTTGGTTACCGATTCATTAGTTCATTCACTGAATGCTAACTGGGTGCTCTCCACTGAGGGCCCCATGCCAGGGACTGTGATACAGAGCTGATTCAGGTATAGTCCCTGTGCTGGAGGAACCGAAAATCGAAGGGCAAGGAAGCAAGGGAACAGCACGACCAAACTTGTAAAGATCACCCTGACCACACACGGGATGGACAACAGGTTGGAGGGGATGAGAACAGAGGCAGGAAGACAGGAGAGTGGTTCTCGTCCTTGGCTGCACAACAGAATTAACGGGGGAGCTTTAAAAATGCGGATGCCCAGGCCACATCAAGATCAATGAAATCCAAACCTCTGGGGAGAGATCCAGGCATCAGATTTTTAAAATATCTCCATCATGGGATTCAGACATCTAGCCAAGGTTGAAAACCACTGAGTTAGAAGGCTACTGCAACAGTCCAGGCAGGAGATGACAGAGATATAAACAGGGGTAGCAATAACAAGGGTGGGAGGAAGAGGAAATTTGAGACCTGTTCTTTTACAGCTATTTTTAACCATTAACATTCTCTGGTCTCCCATTCCTCCCACCCCCACCCCTCTTAGCAGATGACCTCAATTACAACTTCACGAAGAAACTGAGGCCATTGGATAAAACTGTGGGATTATAAATCCTGGAGGGCAGGCACCAGCTCTGAATCCACAGGAGCCAGTAGAGTTCTCCCAGGATAGGCATCTCATAACTGATGAACTAGCTGAATCTAATGGGCGCCTAGACCTGTGGGTCTCCAACTCAGGAGAGAAATACGAGGACATATGGATTGAGGAGCCATCAGCCCTGGGGAACCCCAAGGGTCTTGTGGAAGAAAAGGAGCACAGGAACAAGACTGAAGGGCACTCGGAGAGGCGGGAAAGGGGGTGGTGCTGGGCAAACAAGCCGTCAGCTTTCCGGTGCCCAACAGTTATCATTGCGTTTGAACTTCACAGAAACGCTTTGAAGTAGGTGCTCTATCTCTCTTTCACAGGTGGGGGTTCAGAGAGTGTAACTTGCCTCGGGTGTTATCAGGCAATTCAAATTCAGGAGCTAAGATTTGAAACCAGTTCTGTCCAATCTCAGGCATCAGTGCACTAGGTCATACTACAGGAGACAGTGGGGTCACAGAGCCCCGTGAGAGAGAATTTCTAGGACAAGGGAGGAGCCAAAGTGTCAAGTGCAGCAGCTTCCCCTCTTCCTGTTCACCTGGCCCCACTTCCCTGGAGGGCCTTGGACGAGGCACCATCAGGGCCAGGAGGAAAGCACCGCATCCCTCAAGCCCTCAGCCGTTGTGCACAGAGCCCGTTGCTCCACAACCGCTGTGCTGCTTCAGTCTCCCCTGCAGCAGGCGGCCCACGGCCCGGCGGCCCTGCTCAGCCTCCACTCAGCCCAGTTAGAGCTTGCTCAGAGCGAACGAGCGCAGCCTGGCCTTGCCCCTGCAGACTGAGGACCTTGCCAGGGAAGAAGAGGCTGCCTCTCTCTGCTCCAGCTCACAAAATCCTTCTTATTCGGTGAGGCCCAGGCCCCCAGGCCCATCATCCCCTTCCTGGTGAAACACTCCCCATCTTCTCCTCATTCCCCTGGCCTTGTCAAGTGCACCATTTTCTGGGTTCCCACCATAGCGTTTTATTCTTGCCTAAGAGAACTTCGATCACGTGTATTTGGATTACTTGGTAGGTGTCTGCCATTTCCAGCCCCAATCAGGTCACCAGCAGCCCAAGGGCAGGGAGCAAGTATGGCTCTTGATTGGATCCCTGGCTTCCTTCTGTGGTGGCGTTGGATGAATACATATTGATTGAATGAATCAAGAAAGTGAAACTCTAGGACAAGGCTGGAAGGGGCCGCATGGGGTGGAGGAAAGGAAGGTAAGAGAAATGAGGGCCCTTTGGATTTGTAACGGCTCCAGCAGGGAAAATGGCCCCAGGCTTTCCAGCGACAATATCCAGTCCATAGGAAGAAAGCTTTGGGGCGTAAAGGGAGCTGGCACCTGCCTTTTCTGGGCTTCTTTGAGCTAACTGTGTTCCAGTCTCCTTCAGGCATCCCCGCTTAGCCCCTGCAGCTGTCTGGGACCTGCTCAGGCTGAGGTGGAGACTGAAACAGCAGCTCGGAGAGGCTGAAGGCGCTCCTATATCTTTGCTCAGGAAATGGCCTCATAAAAGTGACAGGGAGACACACCTATGGATGCTTGTTAAAGTTTTATTACTAATCACCTCCAAAGTCAGCGAGGCAGAGGGAGGGAGTGGGAAATGGAGTCTTCAAGGCCTGGGAGCAGGTGTCAGCTACCTCAGCATCAGAGGCGGGGACTGCCTGCGGGTTGAAGCAGCCACAGCTCCCTGCAGCGCCTTCGACCCCCACATGGCCCTGGGTCCACCTGGATGGGGCACTGCCCCTGCACTCTCCCCCGCTGTGAAACGGAGATGGCTTCCTCCAGTCCCTGTATCCAGCAGGTCTCATAGTCAACCAATCCCAGTGCCACTGCCCTGGTCTGACGCACTCAGCCCATTGGGAGACGGCCCCAAATGGGCCCTGCATTTGCTCAGCCCCTCTAGACAACCTCTTTCACTGCTGCCAAGGGGACTTTTCCTCTTCGGTGACCCCCAGTGCCTGTAGAATGGTTCCAACTCCAGGGCCTAGCATGGCAATTCCTTCTGGATTTGGGCTTCCCTCTTTAACACCATTTCCACTACTTCCCTCATGGCTGAATGGTTTAAATTCCCCCCTAAATCCATGTTCTGTGTGCCTAGAAATTCCTCTCCCTGAATGCCTGGTAAACATATGCTCTTTTTTTTTTTTTTTTTTTTGTGGTACGCGGGCCTCTCACTGTTGTGGCCTCTCCAGTTGCGGAGCACAGGCTCTGGACGTGCAGGCTCAGCGGCCATGGCTCATGGGTCCAGCCGCTCCGCAGCATGTGGGATCTTCCCGGACCGGGGCACGAACCCGTGTCCCCTGCATCGGCAGGTGGACTCTCAACCACTGCGCCACCAGGGAAGCCCACATATGCTCTTTTTTAAGACTTAGCTCAAAAGTCTTCAGGAGGGCTTCCCTAACCTCTCAGTGCATTTACTGCACTGTTTGATAATTGTCTGTTTCCTTGTCCATGTGCTTCACAGACTATAAACTTCTCTAGGGCAGGATTCATGTCTGATTCATTTCTCCATCCCCAGGAGTCTGGCCTGGCATCATTGTTTGCTGAACGAAGGAATCCATGCAGAATTGTCATCAAGTTTGCTGTGCAGAAGGCCATATGCTACACAGGGGGAGGGACAGCTTGGGTTTTGCTCACAGAGGTAGCTCCAGTGCTTGGGCAGTGTCTGACAGGGAAAAGGAGTTCAACAGGTATTTGTTGAACAAGTGAATGAGGATTAAACGAGATAATGTGTGTGAAGACTCTCTGAAATGCTACAGATACTATTTTTATCCTTCTATTCCCACACGTTTCCTGCCAGTGTCCTTTTTCTTATTATGGTCACCACCACCTCTATTCTCCAGGAACCAAACTAATGAAGTAACGAAGGAATTTGAAGATATTGGAAGATCTTGGGGCTGATTTTCCTGTTTGAAAACAGTGCCTGGTCCTCGAACCACATCATGATTCTTCTACTATCTGAAAGGGTGGGACAGGGGTGCAGAATTTTCACTCACTCAATCAGCCACCAACTCAACCTTCCATGGAAGAAGCCCTCTTTGGAGCCAGGCTCTGCGCTAGCTCTGGGGGCACAGAACCACCCAACAAGTACCTGCTCACCATGAGTTCTCCCCACGTGTCAGGAGGGGATCCTGAGTAGTCAGTGGCTACAGCCTTTTTAAAGGCCACCCTACTCAGAGCTCTGAGCTCTGCTGGGGCTACCTGGATGACAGGAGCTGGGAGCCTGGAGGCTGTGAAGGAGCCATGGCTCTGCCTGGTCCGAGGGGCCCAGCAAGCCTCAGCTCCCAGCCCAGGAACAGCCTTTCCTAGAGGGAACTCAGGGCTGATGGAGCTGTAGGCAGGGGGCTGGGGGGCTCTGCCCGACGAGGCTCCCTCACTGGGGGCAGTGATGGGGCAGCTTCGCAATGCTTTTCTGTACGGGCCCACTCTTCTGACAAAGCACAGTCACCCTCTTGCCTTCACAGTACGCAAATGAACAGGGCCGGAGCTCTTCAGAAATTATGTGCCTGGGCAAAGAGAGTGACATTTGATGCAGAGAAGCTGGCATTCCCGAAAGTGGGCTGGAGATGCCTCGACCCCCTAGGGGCCAAGTCCTCTCCATCCACCTCCTCACAGAGATGGCAGCTTCAGCTGGCAAAGCTTCCTCACGACGCCGGGAGAGCCCCGTTCCTTCAGCTCTCATTTGCAGTGAGTCAGAGCTGTGGCCCCTCTTCCTCACCGGTGTCACCCACCTGCTCCTTCAGGGCCGGCCCAAGGTCTCCCCTGAGATGCCCCCGGCCTCGCCTGCTGTGCTTGGCCTCCCCTGCGGTGCTGCCCGCCCTCCCTTCCTCATTCCCATCTCCATCTATCTGTCTAACGAACATTTCAATAAGCCGAGCACAGCTTTTTCCACTTAATAAGCAGAGTGCTGACTTCATTGCGGGTTTGCTCTTCACGTATCTGTTCGGGGCCTTAAATCATTCCTAAGGAAAAAGCTTAGCAAAGGGAAACCTGGTATCCTGGCTACTGGCTGCTCCTGTCAGCACCCTGCCCTGCTGGAGTTGAGGGGCTGCTGTGCTTCCAGAGAATGGCACGAAAGTACAAACAAAACTCCCAGTAGCCAAGAGATGGGAAGGCTGAGGACTGAGGTGATGGGATGCTGGAGTGTCACCACTGAAGGAAGTTCTAGAAGCAAGGTGGAGGTGGCAGAGGAGGGCTGGCCTGGGGTGTTCTGCTCCCAGCTGGGGAGGAGGGAGGGCTGGAAATACAGTGAAGCTCCCTGAGAAAGAATGTTAAATGAACATCTACTATGTGCCAGGCACTGTGCTCGGTGCTAGGGACAGAAGGGTGAACAAACTTGTCATAGGTCCTGCCCTCTGGACTTGCTTTCCAGTAGGAAAGGAAAACACGAAACAAACAGTTGCTTAAATGTGGCTGCAAGCCACTATGGAGAACAGTATGGAGGTTCCTTAAAAAGCTACAAATAGAACTACAATATGACCCAGCAATCCCACTACTGGGCATATACCCTGAGAAAACCATAATTCAAAAAGAGTCATGTACCAAAATGTTCATTGCAGCTCTATTTACAACAGCCAGGACATGGAAGCAACCCAAGTGTCCATCAGCAGATGAATGGATAAAGAAGATGTGGCACATATATACAATGGAATATTACTCAGCCATAAAAAGAAACGAAATTGAGCTATTTGTAATGAGGTGGATGGACCTAGAGTCTGTCATACAGAGTGAAGTAAGTCAGAAAGAGAAAGACAAATACCGTATGCTAACACATATATATGGAATTTAAGGAAAAAAAAATGTCATGAAGAACCTAGGGGTAAGACAGGAATAAAGACACAGACCTGCTAGAGAATGGACTTGAGGATATGGGGAGGGGGAAGGGTAAGCTGTGACAAAGCGAGAGAGTGGCATGGACATATATACACTGCCAAACGTAAAATAGATAGCTAGTGGGAAGCAGCTGCACAGCACAGGGAGATCAGCTCGGTGCTTTGTGACCACCTAGAGGGGTGGGATAGGGAGGGTGGGAGGGAGGGAGACGCAAGAGGGAAGAGATATGGGGACATATGTATATGTATAACTGATTCACTTTGTTATAAAGCAGAAACTAACACACCATTGTAAAGCAATTATATGCCAATAAAGATGTAAAAAAAAAAACCACAAAAAAAAACCAAAAAAAAAATGTGGCTGCAAGAGGCAAGGGCAGGTGTTATAGGCGTGAATAATGGGGGCTGGGGAAAGCTTCCCTCAGGAAATGGGGTTTAAGCTCAGGTGCGAAAAGATTAGCTTGAGGCAGGTGCCAGGTAACCGGGGAGAGACCAGAAGAGTCCAACACTGACCACTTTCACCAGGGCTCTGACATGTCAGGTAGCTGTTATGTGTTGAGACCATGTAATGTAGTGACAAAGGACACAGACTTGGGAATAAGACACACCTGGGAAAAAATTCTAACTGTGAACTTACTAGCTGTGTGAACTTGGGGCAGTTATTTAACCTCTCTGTGCTTTGGTGGCTTCATCTGTAAAATGGGGTTAAAATACCTACCCTGTGGGGCTGTTGTAAGGATTAAACCTGATTCCTCAATATAAAGAATGTCTGTAAAGTACCTGGCAATAAACTCAATAAGCAGTAAACGCTGCTGCTAATAATACTATAGTATGTGTCTATTTCCCCACCCCCACCCCAAGCCTACTACGGGGTCTCTGAGGGTGTAGACAAAGGCTTATATGTTTCGTGTCTGACTAGACAGCGAGAAATGGAAGAGACTGCTATCTTACATGGTGCAAGGACTCTCCCAGAAGACAGCCCCAGGCATCCAGCCAAAGTTATGACCCTTGGAGTGTGTATGTATATATGGTTGGAGGACAGGCCATGGGACGCTGTTTTCCAGAATCCTCCTGGACCTAGTTGGCAGGAAGACTTCAGGGCAAAAGGGTACAGACTCAATTAAATGTGGGCAAGTGCAAGGCACTGCCTTTTGTGATAAACACATCAAAACCCCCTCTCCAGTGCCCGACTCTGCATGGTCAGCCACAGTTCTGGCAAAGGACCTGGAAATCCTTCTTCATTTAGACAGTTCCCCGAGGCTGTTGGCCAAAAGACTAAGAGAACCGTGAACAAGGATCTTAAAGAAGGAGCACACACTCCTCGAGGTGTCCAGCTGGGGCAGTCCTACCTGCAGGGCTCCGCTGTGTCATTCTGTCCCGTCCTGGAGGAGACCCAGGGGCTGCAAAATCTCCTTGGTAGGAAAGGCTAAACGACTCACGCTCCAGTCTGCAAATGTGAGGGCTGCTGGGGGACGTGCAGGAAATCACAAATGGTGTAGGGAAGGTGGCTGGAGACTTACTCATGAAATCCTGAAACCCTAGGCAAAATGGGTTTACCTTGAAACTTGAGCACATTTCGGGTGAACACAGGTGATTGCTGTTTTACACAGGGGCCAGTAAACTTAAGAAATTCATTATCCCAAGTTGTGGGTCTAGCAGAAAACATAAATGAATTAAAAAGTCTCTGGACAAGTTTATGAAAGACAGAGTCGTAGATGTCCCTTAATCAGGGTTTGTTCAGTGAATGAAGGAATGAATATGGATGATCCTGAATCTCAAGGCATTTCAATCCAATGCAATAAATATTCATGGAGCACCTACTATGACAAAGCATTGTGCAGGATGTAAACCTGAACAGTTTCTATCCAGAAGCTTACATTTTTATAAGAGGATTAGAGAGAACACTGTCAACACGGGGTGGACACAGTGAGGGCTGTAAGAAAAGTGCAGGAGAGTATGGCACTCAAAGAAGGGAGAGATTCTGTGGGGTTTGGAATAGGGATCAAAAAAGATTTTACGGAGAAGGTGATATTTGAAATGGGCCTTGAATAACAAGTTGGTTTTTAACAAGTGGAAAAGGACATAAAGGTATCCCAGAAAAGAGGGAATGACAAGTCCCAAGATTTGGGGGTGGAGAATAAAGATTCAGACAATGGAACAGTGAAGGGGGTGGGGAGGACAGAGAGAGGGAGAGAGAGAAGAGTTATTTGGAAGAGAACAGGGTAGTGACAGATGAACAACAAAGGAAAATCTGGGCTCCCCTAAGGAGAGTAAAAGCAGGGTCAGAATTCCCAAGGCAAGGCCCTCAAGATCCTATGACAATCAGGCCTTAGGCGGAAAGGGGCAGACAGGGATTCTAGTGGATCTCAAATTTGAGACTCGAAATAACTGGTAAGTTTTAGAGCTAAGCAGAAAGAAGCTCCTTCAGCTCAGCCCCTAGAGAGATGCAGAGTGAGGCCCCATGGTTCACCATTAGTTCTGGGATTGTCTTGGCCACTTCCAGTCTCCTGGGGTTCTCAGTGGGCAAGGACAGCTCAGTTATGCTCTGAGCTCCCTGGGTACTCCCTGCCTGTCAGGCAACATTTATAGACGGGAGCTTTGGTTAAAAATGAACATTAGGAACAGCCAGGAAGAGACACGAGAGGCAAGGAGATATCAATTGGCCCAGCCGGTCTGGAAGAGTTGTAGTAAAAAGAGGGCAGGTTTAGCAGAGGACAACAGGCAAGTCTCAAGACAGAGAAAGGAGTCATTTGTTCATTCAGGTTGTCATGAACTGGCTCTTTATGGATCGTGTTTTATGTGCCAGGCACTGTGCTAGATTGAAGGAAACCTGTTTTTAAGAAGCACATGGTTTGAAGGGGGAGAAAAACATGTGAACAGATCTTAGAAAATGGTATAGTGATAGAAACATGTTCTGGGTAGAGGCACAAAGGAGGGAATGATCAGCAATATCAAGGAAGGCTTTCAGGAGGATGTGTCACTCTAGCTGGGTCTTGGAAAATGAGTAGGAGTTCAACATGTAGATGAAGGGACATAGGGCATTTTAGGCAGAGGAAATGAATGGTATGTGGAGTCACGGAGGTAAAAATAAATTAGTATTTGCAAAGGAAGTACTTCAGTATAGCTGGAATTTAGGGTATGCAGAGAGGAGCCGTAGCAGTTGAGACTAGGGAGGTAGGTGGGGTCAGATCATAAAGGGCTTTGAACACTAGACTCAGGAGTCTGGACCTGGTCCTACAGGCAAAAAAGAGCCATTGAAGGAATCAAGAAAGGGGTGAGAAATGGTTGGATTTGCAATTTAGAAGTATCACTCTCAAAAAAGTATGGAGGACGAATTAAGGATTCAGAATTGTTAAGACTAGCTAGGAAGCTATTACAGAAATCTAGGAGGTAAGTCAGACAGAGAAAGACAAATATAATATCACATATGTGGAATCTAAAAAAATAATGCAAATGAACTTATCTACAAAACAGACACAGACTCACAGACTTTGAACACAAACTTATGGTTACCAAAGGGGAAATATGGCAGGGGGAGGGATAAATTAGGAGCTTGGGATTAACATATACACATTACTATATATAAAATAGATAATAAACAAGGACCTACTGTATAGCACAGGGAACTCTACTCAATATTCTGTAATAACCTATATGGGAAAAGAATCTGAAAAAGAATGAATATATATATATCCATTCCGTTTTATATATATATATATATATATATACATATATATATATATATAACTGAATCACTTTGCTGTAAACCTGAAACTAACACAACATTGTAAATCAACTATGTTCCAATATAAAATAAAAATTAAATTAAAAAATTTAAAAAGGGAATTCCTTGGCGGTCCAGTAGTCAGGACTCCATGCTTCCATTGTAGGGGGCATGGGTTCGATCCCTGGGCAGGGAACTAAGATCCTGCAAGCTGTGTGGCATGGCCAAAAATAAATAAATAAATAAATAAATAAATAGAAATCTAGGAGGAAGTATGAGGACAGGTCTGAGCTAGAACAATGGAAGCAACGGAGATAAAGAGGAAGAGACCAAAACAGAGAGAAGAAGGGGTGGGGAAGGTTAGCTGGGAAGGCCATTGCCTTCTACCTACTTGCTATGAAATTCCAGCGCGGACCTAGGCTGGCTCCCCACATGGCTGCCGGCAAGGAACTGCTCTGTTATGGGGCCCCCAGCTGTGCCTCGGATGATTTCTAGGGAAAAGGTAGATCTTTCTGTCTCTCCATTCTTTTCTCAGCTGATTCCAAGCCCCCTACTTCTTGGGGCTAACATTGGAGCCCTTCACTCTACACACACTGAGGAAGCTCTCGGCAGGTTCTCAGCTCTTCAGAACAGGGAGCTTTGCCGAGTATGATTAGATCAAGAAACGTAATTTGAAACAGCTGCTAGGGGTCCTACTCAGTGTCAGGTTGGGAACTGGCGCTATGCCAGGGGAGGGGAATAACAGAGGAGTGAGGGCAGGTGGGAAACGTACTCCCTGCACAGTGATAAGAGTTCCTAGATTTTTGGCCCAAGTCCGTCTTCAGTGCCCACTGGGCTGCCAGAGCCCCACATTCTGGGCTTTGCCTCTTCAGAGGCTCTTGCTCTTTGTGCTGGGTGCAGCCTGAGTGGACGAGGAGAGCCAGCTCTGCTCATCTCCATCCTGCCTCCCTTCTCTACTTGCCCCTCCCGCTCTAGACACCGCCTTTCTCCATCCTGTCCTGTCCTCCAGAAGCCGACTTCCGCGCACTGCCTCAAGCACGCTTCCTTGCCTCCAGGATTCCTATTGGGTTCGACGCATGGAGGACATTGGAGGACAGGAGGAGAGAAGCAGTTGGGATAAATAATGTCCTGGCTCCTTCCTCCTTTTCTGAAGGTCACAGCTCCTAAGCACAGCTGCAGTCACAGCCACAGCTCTTTCTGGGATCTGGCTGATGCTCGGGCCAAGGGGTGGTAACAGCTCCCCTGCTGTGCTTCACGTTCTCTTTGTAAATAGTCCCTTCATTAAACTTTCCTCAGTTACTCCATTTGTGGACCTCTGTTCCTTGCTAGAACCTTGACTAGTACAAGAGGCATCTTCAGAGATATGACACTAGCTGGACATATATTTGTTCCAGCAAGTTCTCTTCGATCCCATCCTAGTTTGTCTACCATGGGCCTTTCAGTGTTATATTAATAAGAAGCTGCCTCTCCCTGCTGGGTTGACGGGCAGACTGTAGAGAAACCAAACAGAAATTTAATCCCATGTCCTTGGCCTGGGCAGCTTCTCATTGCTCTACTTAGATGTTCACTCCTACAGCTTTGCAGAGGGTACAATGGCTAAAAAGAAATTTAATTGAGACACAGAGAATGTCAGGACTGGGGAGCTGTATGGCTTGGTGTATTCATTCATTCTTATATTCAGCAAATATCTGTGGAACACTTACCATGTTCTAGATACTACGCTAGGCCCCGTGGATAAAACAAACAGTAAACAAAATATAATCCCGGTCTCGCTGAGTACACGGTTTTGTTGGAGAGACAGATGGGTAATCAGGCAATTATAATAAGATAACCTTATCAGAGGGGTGAACATGGCTTGATGTGGAAATACATAGAAGTGGCACCTATCCTAATCTCGGGGGGTAGGGCAGAGAAGGCTTCCTGGAGGAATTGAGTTTAAGCTAAAATCTGGGGAGATCTTGGAGGTGACAGGAGTGGAGGGTAGGGGAGAAGGGGAGGGAGGAGAGAACAGCATGTGCAAAAACAAGGAGTTGGAACCTGGTGCCTTGGAAAGCTGAAAGTAACTCAGTATGGCTGGGGTTTGTAGAAGGGGAGGGTGGCAAGAGATTAGGCTGGAAAGGAGGTAGAGACCAGACCCTGCCTGGCCTTCTAGAGTGTATTAAAGAGCCTGGACTTGGTTCTCAGAGCAATGGGGGAGGCCATTGGTGGTTTTTAAGTAGGGAAGGGATAAGATCAGATTTGTACTGAAGTAACTGGCTGCAGTGTGGCAAGTGGATTGGCAGAGGCAAGATGGGAGCAGGGAGCCATCTCAGAGGCTGATCCAGTAGCCCAGACAGGGACAGGGACAGGGACAGGGACAGTGAGACTTGATAAAACCTGGACTGGTGCTGGGAAGAGTGAGGAGAACAGAAGAGGCAGGGACTGCTCCCATTTCTGGCATAGGTGACCGGGTAGATGGGAAGAAAAGGAAGAGGAGGGGGAGCAGGTCTGGTAGGAGGTGGAAGATGAGTTTTATTTCCATTCATGAGGAGATGTTGAGATGGATATGTCTGGGGACAGCCTGAAGGAAGCCGGTTACAGGAATCTGCAGTTTCCACAATCACAAGTTCTGAGTTTGCTACTGAGCTTCTTTCTCTGAGCACCCTGAGATCGTCTTGGGTGAGGTCTATCGGAGCTGCCAAGCAGCCTCCATCCTTCCTGTTTCAATAGCCTGCAGCCTGTCCTTTGATGGCTCTCCCAGGCACTAGAGGGCAATGGCTCCCACTGGCACACATCAAACCAGTTCCAGCTCTGGGTCAGGCCCTTGGAGGGTGGTAAAATGGAGGTGCATGGCAGGAGGAGACAAAAATAAGACTTGGCTTGTAGAATGTCAGCCTGAGGAGCTCTAGCTTACGCAGCAGGCAAGTCAGGGAGGTGGACTGAGGCTTCTCAGCAGGGAAGGAACGTGGTGAAAGCGTAAGCTTAGGAGGCATGAGCTGATGGTGTTGTGCAAGGCGAGCAGGAGGTAGGAGACCAGCTGACCAGTGGGGAGGTTGCTACAACAACGCAGAGATTATTAACAGACTTAAAAATTGACAATATGGATAACGGTTTAAGAAAACGGGTATAATCATTCACTGTTGTGAGACTGTGAATTGGTATAACCGTTTTAGAATGCTGTCTATCAATATGTATACAACAACTTTTTAAAAATTCATAAATTTGATCCAATAATTTCAAAGGTAATTATCAGAAATTCTCAAAAATATGTACGTTCAAAAATGTTCATTAGTGAAAAGAAAGAAGGCACCACCTAAGTACTCTTCAAAGGGAAAATAGTTAAATATATTAAAATACACTAAACAATGAAATATTTTTTGAGTGAATGTTATGGCATGTGAAAGCTGTTTTTTAATTTATTTTTAATTTTAGTTTATTTTTTATTGAGGTAACAGTTTATAACATGATATAAGGTTCATGTGAACAACATTCTATTTCTATTTCTATATGTCCTACAGCATTCTCACTACAAAAAATTTAATTTCCATCCATCACCATACCATCGATCCCCTTTACCCATTTTGCCCCTCACCCCCTTCCCCTCTGGTAACCAATACTCTGTTCTCTGTATATATGTGTTTGTTTTTAATCAATGAAGTATTTAAACATCATTGGAAAAAGCGTCTTGGAAGCATACTTAATGGAATTAGAAAATGCTCACAACATTACGATAAGTGGAAAAACCATGATACAAGATGGAATGTAGTATCCCGAATTGAATCCTGGAACAGAAAAAGGGCATCAGTGGAAAAATTGGGGAGATCCAAATCCTGTCTGTAGTTAATTTCTTAGTTTTGATAAATGTACTATGGTGATTGAAGATGGTAGCATTAGGGGAAGCTGAGTGAGGGGCATACAGGAACTCTCTATACTATGTTTGTAATCTTTCTGTAAATCTGTGGCTAATATTTCTTGAGCCTTACTACATGTAAGGCATTGTGTGAAGTACCTTCCTTACATTTCATTTAATCCTATCTTATGAAGTAGATACTATTATAGCTCCTTTTACAGATGACAAAACGGAGGCTCAAAGTCACACAGTTAAGTGGTAGAGCCAGGATTCAAATTCAGATATTCCTGATTCTAAGGTCTGTGTTTTTGCGATGCCGCATTGAAAAAAGAAATGCAGTATCAGATGGTCACTAGTGGTTACCTCTGGGAGGTGGGAACATGTTTTTCCATGCCTTTGGGGGTGTGGGTAGGGAAAGGATAGGGGAAAGAATGAATAGGACTTGCTGTCTAATTAGGGATAGGTAGGTGATAAATAAAGTCAGGAATTGAAGATGGCAGTAAACTTTGGTGCTACTTCCGGAAGCATGGAAGATACGAGAGGGGACCAATTTTGGTGGGGGCTAGGGGAAGACTTGACTTCAGCCTCCACTCTGTGCAGATGGCGGTGCTAGAGGATATTGACTGTTCCATGAACAGCCTGAGTGATGGGCCTGCCTCAGAAACCTCGCAGCTCTGGGAACTATGGCTCAGGTTTGCCATGTGACGCTAGGAGAACACACACATTCAGGGATGGAGAGTGGGGATGAGATGAATAGGGGGCCAACCTGAGCAGGGGAAGGAAGCATCACAAAGAGGCCCAAGAAGTCCCTGAGCTTCACTGAGTTGCTGCTGAAGCCACCCACAGGCTCGGGGCTAGAAGGGGTGGCTGGAACCATCATTCATAGCCTAGCTATGTGATACTTGGGTATAGCTCCTATGGCCTAACCTCGGGGCTGCGACAGGTGGAGCACGAATCTGGGGCAAGTCCTGGGCAGGCACGACTTTGCTCTCTGGAGAGGTTCCTATTCCTACGGGTAGAAAAGTAACCTTTCCGGGGCTTCCCTGGTGGCGCAGTGGTTAAGAATCCACCTGGCAATGCAGGGGACATGGGTTCGAGCCCTGGTCTGGGAAGATCCCACATGCTGCGGAGCAACTAAGCCTGTGCACCACAACTACCGGGCCTGCACTCTAGAGCCTGCGAGCCACAACTACTGAGCCTGTGCGCCACAACTACTGAAGCCCGCCCGCCTAGAGCCTGTGCTCCGCAACAAAAGAAGCCCATGCTTCTCACATGGGCCAAACCCAACACAGCCAAAAATAAAATAAATAAATTTATTAAAAAAAGAAAAGTAACCTTTCTGCATCTTTTCAGAATCTCTGGCTCTCCCGATTTCCTCATGCCTGATTCTTCCCATCAGCTCATCATTGATGACAAGCCCTTAGATCTTCCCTATGCACCCAGAGGAGGAGCTTTGCCCTGAGGATGCTGTGAAATCAAGGGCAGCCACGAGCACTCGATGGCCTTTCCAGCTCATGCACCTGACACTGGCACCTGGGAGGCTCCCTGGGGGAATGTCTCCCTAACCCCAGAGACCTCCACCTGCCTCCTCATCAAACCCGCCTCACTCGGCTGCAGTAGGAGAGGCCAGACCTGGGTCCTCTGGGCTTCTTCTCTGGAGTAGCTTTGGGTCACTCACCCCTCTAAGACCCCTTGGCCTCCTGGCCTTGACAAAGGGACCATGGAGGGACACCAGCTAGCAGTCAGGAGGGCTCAGGCCTGCTCTTGTGCTCTCTTCTTGATCAATCTGCTCTCTTTCTGTCCCTCTGGGCCCTAGGGCCTAAGGTTGTCCCAGGCTTTGGCCCTGCAGGGGACAAACTCTAAACTTCCCAGCTGGCTCTGGGTCCCTGCAGAGCTGCGGGCTGAGGACAGGGCTCCTGTGGTAGCTTGGAGCCCTTGCTGCTTCTCTCCGTGGAAGTTGGACAGATGGAGCCCAGGCACAAGATAAATAAACCAATTAAATCTGAGAAAACACCTTCCTGCTATTTCTCTCCAGAGTCACTGCCCACCCCGGCTCAGAGTGAGGGTAGAACTGTCTGCGAGCTGAGAGGCTGGTGTGGGGACTCTCCCTGCTCCTGCCTGGAGACCCCCTCCGTCAGGCCGGCCCCTGTGGCTTGGTGTGTTTTCCTAACGTGGTGAACACATGCTGTCTCTGGAGGAGCACTGTTTTCCCTCCAAGGCCCTTCAGTCATGCTGGAGGGGAGAAGTAGGAAAGGCCAGGGGTCCCCCAGCTAAGAGGAAGAGAGAGAAAGGGGAAGGGGTTGCTAGACTGGGGAGGCTGAACTGGGAAGGATGGCAGATGAGGCTGGTCAAGGCTGGGGGGAGACAGGGAGTTCCAAGACTTCAGAATCTCGTGGCTGGTGAACCCCTCCTACCACCGGACACACCAGGGATCAGTCTAGGAACAATGCGAGGCAAGAAAGAGACGGTCACTCTTGGAATCCACTCCTTTTGAGAACCAGAGAAAAGGTGGAGAGAGAAAAACCCCACTGTAGAGGAAGCTTCCTTGGGTATGCTGTGCTTCCTTTACTTAAATTTGACCTGTGCTTAGCAACCATTGGGAGAGAGCCTCCCTGATGCAAGGCCTCATACCAGGTGCTGGGGCTGCTGGAACAGAGCAGACACCGCCTGGCTGGGGAAGATGGCCATGTATACTGAGCATTACAAGCTACATCACATCTGTCCTGAGAGAATATGATGGCACGAACAAAGTGCTTAGTGGAAGGAAGGGCTCCTTTATGTCTGGAGGGGTTGGCGAAGACTTCACAAAGGAAAGGACCTCTGAGCTGGGTCTTAAAGAATGATCCGGAGTGTCCTGAATAGATGTTGAATGAAGGCATCAGGGTGGGGAGCTTGGGTGGACTAGAGCAGGCCAGGTAAAGGGAATAGTGTGTGCAAATGCTTGGAGGCATTAGAGAGCTGGGATGTTACCCTGGGAACAATGAGGAGCCCTTGGAGGGTTGCAGGCAGGTATTGGAGTGGCATTTTAGCAAGATCATGCTAGCAGTGGGGTGGAGGTTGCGTGATAGAAAGACTGGATGGTGAATACCAATTGGGAGGATTTTTAGATAATATAAGTGAGACATACTGGGACCTGAACTAAGTCAGTAGCAGGGGCTCGGGATAAGGGGACATATAAAAGGGATGATAAGGAATCTATAGGATTTAATGACTGATGGGACATGGGGGATGTGAGGCCAAGAAACAAGAGAAAAAGGATGCCTAGGTTTCTGGCTTAGGTGCCTGGAAGGAGAGTGGTGCTCTTTAAGCTGAGAAATAAAGGAAAGAGAACAAGTTGTGTGTGTGTGTGTGTGTGTGTGTGTGTTAAGGCATGATAATGGCTGTTATAAGGCAGGTTTGCTCTAGGTGGAGATACACAGGATGTAGTGGGTTTATGAGTCCAGAGCATCTATGGCAAAGATCGCTTCAAGATTTCATGACTGGGTAATTGAAAGGATGATCATGCCATCAACAGAAATAAGGACTGCTGAAGGTGAATTATGATACGGTGGGGGCTAGATGATGGATTCAATTTCACGATGTCTGTGGGACAGAGCACTGAAGATATTCACCAGGCAGTTGGAAAAATGGGATCAGAGCAGCGAGAGGTCAGATTTGGAGCTTCATATTCAGGAGTCCTCTAAATAAAGATGAAAGCTGCAGCTGCAGGGACGGATGAGATCATCAGATTAAAGCATACATGGAGAGAAGAGGGTCAGAGACAGAACACTGGAAAATACCTGCTTTTATTTCGGGTGGGAGGAGGGCAAGGGCCAAAGAAGGAGCTGTCTGCAAGGAGAACCAGGAGTGTGGTGCCAGAGAGAGAGGAGGGTTTCCAAAAGGTGGCCAGCAGGTCAGCTGAAGAGATGCTGGGAAGGGCGAGGACTAAGACAGACTTGGGGATTCAGATTAATGACCTGTAACAGAACAGATTCAATAGAGAAGTAGGGATGATGGCAGCAAAGAACCAGTGGTGGGAAGTGAGGTGGTTAAGTATAAATAAACCTTTGAGCAGTGAGACAGTGAAGGGGACAGAAGCGCAAGAAGTGATGAGGGTCTACAGGATTTTTAAACGGGGAAAACTTGGTCCAGGTGCATTTCTGTGATACACACAAGGACACATCTCCATATTAGCCATCTCAAGGGGCTGTGGGCCCCGACCTGCCCATGTCCTGGGGTCTCTCGTGTTCACAGATTCCCCAGGGCCAGTGTGCCAGTGACCCTGGGGGAAGGGTGCCCCCTTCAGCCTGTGACACTCACCAACACCTTGATTCTTTCCTCCCTTCTTTCTGCCCTGACTCCTCTTCATTTCCAAAACAAACATCGATGGAACACCTATTACGTGCCATCTGCATTGGGTGATACAATACTGTACAGGGATTAGCGCAGGCAAGAAAGAACTGCAGGGGGAGACTGGTGAGGCGACCATAACAATGCAGTAGTTTGAACTAGGCAGTAGCAGGTGGGATGGAGGAGAGGAGGGTGGATTTGAGGGGTATGTTGGAGATGGAGACTCCAGGGCTTTGAGATTGACTGGAAGAGGGCCGAGGGGAAAGAAGAGGCTGAGTCTGCCTTAGAAGTTTCAGCTCTGGGATGCCAGTGAGGGGTCAGGAGTGATCCCTGAGGCCTCTCTTGCCTGCTTCTAGCCAGAGCTGGGTGCGTCACCGATTCTGAAGCAAGCACTCCATCTCGGGGTAACATGATCCTGTAACGCAGGGCTCCTCTGATGTGGGCTGCTTGCCTTTTACAGCATTAGGGGAGCAACATTTCATGGAAAATTCAATAAATCCCCCTGTACAGCCAGACGTCTGTAAACAATGGCTTCCAAATTCAATCAGGCTGGGGACCCGCAGCAGCATTTATGAGCTCTAACGTGGAATATTATATAGGGGAGTGAGTAGCAGGGGGCTGGGGGAAGGGACTTCCTGGAAGATGAAAGATCCTGTGTGGTTCCTGCTTTCAGAGGCTTACAGTGGAGTGATTCTCCAGGTAGAAGTCCTGGCCCTGGGAACTCTTGGGCTGGGCCTGGGGCCCCTGAGCCGAGGCTCTGGGCTTGGGGAGGAGGACAAGGGACTGAGACTTTGGTACTGGCTGTGATGAGGCTGAATGGTCACAACCACCAGGGCTGAGAGTCAGCTCCCCAGTTCCTCCCCCAGTCTGCAGGAGACGCCCATCTGAGCTGCCTGTGAGGTGCCATGGTGTGCTTACTGCCTTTGTCATGCGTGAAGGCCCCACAGCTTCAAACCTCCTGTTTATAAACCTTCCACCCCTTTGGTCCTCTGGCCTGGCAGTGATCTTCAGAGAACTATTCCCTCTCTATCAGGTTCAGATTGACCTTCACCTAGTGCAGAAGGAGGCAGGGGCAAGGACAGCAGCTACAACTCTGAGAGCTCTTCTGCAGCATGCTCTCTCAGGGAGGCTCCAAGGTCTCCTCCACTCTCTAGGCCCCCTAGATTTCTCCTGTCCTTTGCCCTTCGAACACCTCCACCCTCTGGCCGGCTCTCCCAGCCTCTTCCTCCTCTACAGCTGTTGCCTTCAAACCATCTGGCAGGCTTTCTCCAGCAAACCAGTGTGGGGCTTTATGGGGCAGAGGAAACAACAAAGGCTCTGGGTTCAAATCCATCCTTGTCATTTACCAGCTATGGATCTTGGATAAGTCACTTCCTCCTCTGAATCTCAGTGTCCTTATCTGTCCAGGGGAATAACATTAACTGCCTTGCAGAGTGCCCATGAGGATGAAATTGGACAATGAATGTCAAGTGCCTGGCGTTCTGGTATGAAGTAAGCATGCAAAACATGCCAGCTGCCTTCTCCACGCTTCTCCTCCTCCTCTCAAATCTCCCTTTCATAAAGCTTCAGTTAATCACCGGAAGCTGCCCTCCCTCCAACCAAAGGTACCAGTTGTTCCATTGGCTCTTTGCTGGTGTCCTGCACATCTCACAGGCCTCCTTTGTGATTCCTGTGCAGGCCTGATTGGAATCCAACAGGAAGAGCATCAAAGATCACAAAAAGCCCTGGCCACACTGAGAGGCTCAGGTAAGGGGTGGAGGCACCTCTGGGGAGTCCCGACACTGCGGGGCCTTTCTTAGATACCTGGAACGTAAGCTTCAGGAGGACAGGGGTTTCCACCTGCTTTGTTTATGACTCTATTCCCAGTGTCTAGAGCTGGGCTCGACACTTGGTAAGTGTTCATTAAGTCCTTCTTGAATGAATTAATTACTTCAGCTTCTCTCACCATTTTCCTATGGTTTCTCTCTGGTCCCAGAGGGAGAACAGAGAGTCTGCCTTCCAGAAGAACAAGCCACAAACCCTCCGGAAAGTCAGGAATCCTCTCTTCCCTCTAAATGTCCTTGGAATGCTGGCCAGGCTTCCCCGCAAGGAGCAAGTAGGGAGCAGGATCACTATCAGCCAGGATTCTCCTTGCCACCCGTTGCTAGAAACACGAGTTTGGGGAGGATGAAGGGAAGGGCGTGATTCTTGCAGGTGAGGTTTTATGGAGGCTCTAGCCTGGTCTGTATTCAGCCTTTGGAGATACTGGATATACAAGTTTTGTGAATGTGAACTGGATGTACACTCCCCTCCCTTTTCAGAGGACAGTTCCATACAGCTCCACCCCAGTCAATTTAAAACACGGGGCAAAAGGAAGGGAGAGGCTGGCTAGCCCCAGAGCAATCTTAAGTAGCATTTTAAAGGATTTATCACGTGCCAGCCTCTACGCTCAGCACTTCAGGCATCAACTCATTTAAACCTCCCATCAGCCTAGTATTATCCCCATTTTATCTATAAGGAAATCGAGGCTTAGAGAGGTTAAAAACGTGCCAAGATCACAGAGCCGAGCAGAGGAGGAACAGGATGGGATCCCAGGTCTGAGCAATGAACCATGACCTGCTGCTACTTCAGAAAAAGATGGAGAGCAGACCTGGGCTTGAATGGTTCTGGGGCCCCGGCAGAGACCAAGCATTCTCCATCTGCTCCCGCTTCGTCCTTCACCCCCACCTCCTCCAATTCATAGTGGGCAACTGAGATCGTTTGGGAGAGGTTATCTCCTCTGGGCCCCCAGACCCTGCTGGGCCTTCCTTGGGGAAGAGAAAGAAGGTGGGACGGGGTCCAGGGAGACCTGCTGCTCCCTGACCCCCGCTACAGATGCAAGTGGGATGCTCTGCTGCTCAGCTGGGACCAGTTCCAGCCAACTGAGCATACTTGCGAGAGGCCGCTGGGCAGTCGCAGGCTTGAGGCCGCTGCTTGCTCCAGGCTTCCAACGGCCCAGTAATCCCACCCATCTGGAGGGAGGAGGTCCTTTAGGATCCGTGCCAATGTTGACCTTTTGGTTTTCCATTTGGCCGAAGCGGGGGAGGGGGTCCAAGGAGACGGATCCCTGGGGTGAGATCTCTCCCCAGGGCCAGATATCCAGCTTCCGGAGCTCTGGGATTTACGCCTGAGGCAGTCAGGCAAAATGCCTGTTTCCCCCCCAGATATCCAACATACGATATCATGTCCCCTGCACACCCCAGAGACGTACCCATGGACATGCACACGCGGCTTCAACGTTGACTTCGGTGACTAGATGGGTCTGTTCTCCTGCTCTCTCTCCCCCTCTCTCTCCCTCTCAACTCCCCGCCCCCCCCCCCCCCCCCCCCCCCCCCCACCCCCCCCCCCGCCCTCTCCTTCTAATTCTCCCTGCGAGCTGCTGTAAGGATCAGTCCCCAAAGAAAAATGCCCAATTTGTCATGTCATGTCCAGCTGTTAACCTCCCGTCGGTAAGCCATGGGGAAGACTTACTTTCTCCTATTTATTTATTTGCTACTTGGACAATAGAAGGCCCCGGGCCTGCTGAGTTCTCCATAATAAAGCCACCAACGATCTCCCCCTTCACCCCTCCCCTCCCCCCACCCCCATGTCAACAACACTAGCCAACCTGCAGGTGTCACTGGGCATTAACCCCGGGCTTAACTCTGGCTCTGCTGAACCAGAGGGAAGGAGGAGGGGGGGGCGAGCGAAGGTGGGGGGTCTGACGGGGAGGTCTCTGCACAAAGAGGAAGGCCTGGGGATGGGCCGGCTCATAACCATCCCTCCGGAAAGCTCACAGTGCTGAGGCTGGGGGAGGGAGGGAGGGAGGGATCAACCATATAATGCGGCTCCTTCTTCCCAGCCTCCCCAGTGGTCTCCGGGCGGAGCCTGGGCCGGCGGGTGGCAGGCACCCGGGCTCACCGCACCTAGCAACACTGCCGAGAGACGGGGCCCTGCAGGAATGAGGCCCAGAGAGACGGGGCCCTGCAGGAATGAGGCCCAGTGCGGCTGGCCTAGAGCAGGCCCGGGAGGGGCTGGGGCAGGGCGGGAAGCTCAGACCCTCCAGACTCACACTCCCTTGCTCCTCTCTCCAGGCTCCTTTGGCCCAGCCTGATTTGCTCAGGTGGAAGGGCTAGCGATGCCCCCAGGCTGGGCTCCCCGTTCTCCTGGGCTGAAGAAGAGGTGGGGAGGGGAGGGGGAGGGGCTACCCTTTAGTCTGCTGCCCTTCCTTCTGTTCAGATGTCAGAGTGAGTTATGGATAGCACTGAAGTGCAGCCCCCGTGGCCTTTCATCTGGGGCTCCCCGCCCAATGTCGTCAGTAACACCATCCTCTCTTCCCGGGGACCCTAGTTTTCCTCCTGGACCAGCTGTGGAGCAGAGAGCACAGATTAGGATTAGCCAGAGTTGCGCTCCCAAACTGCCCCTACAGTGGTCCCCTACACTTTGGTGACCACTCCTCCACTCCCAGCATCTTCCCCATCCTGGGACAGACGAAGATGTTAACTTTGTTAGCTGCCTGCTCCACAGTAGGGGCTCACTGTTCTCAGAATCAAAACGGAAATAACTAGGAAAAGACAAAATCATGGTGACTGCAAAGTCGCCTCCAGGTTCGGAGGGCGTCTGCACGGGTTCCCCCTCTGTTCTTGGCCTAGTGCTGCCATCATTTGTACCGAGAAGCAGCTGGAGAGACTCTAGGGCCTGGAGGACCAGCGTACAGAGACAGAGGTCAAAGGCCATGGAGACCAGGCAGAAACAAGGTTAGGCAGGTTAGGTGAGTCAGTTAGTTAGTTACGTTAGTTAGGTCAAGCCCACACTCTCCTGTAGCACCAGTCCTGGTTGCCACAGTGCTGGAAGCAAGGACCACACTCCACCCGGGGATGTCAAAGGCTAAAATTTTTCTCAAGAGGGATTTCTCAAGATTTCATTTTATAAAATTACCCATATCCAGGAGATGCATGCTAAGAGGGCTGCTAACAGCTATAATTTTCCAGAGTGAGGCGACCAGAATGAGAAGGCATCTGACCAGACTGGAGATGCTCCATCACCGTTCAGTGTGAGAAGCATGTGAGACTCTCTGGAGCTGTTCCACAGTGCCCCAGAATGCCCTGGAAAACAGCAGCTTCCAGCAGGGGCATGGTTATGACCTGTCCAGCACAGGATAAGGGGAGCTTCTGTGGT
Source organism: Monodon monoceros (assembly GCF_005190385.1). Taxonomy (NCBI): domain Eukaryota; kingdom Metazoa; phylum Chordata; class Mammalia; order Artiodactyla; family Monodontidae; genus Monodon; species Monodon monoceros. Next base: position 144,661,524 of record NW_021703774.1, read on the forward strand.
GGGCAGGAGATGGGGCTATGAAATAGTTCTCTGAGGAGTCTTCCAATCAGTGCTCAGAAGTTATGATTCTAAAGACGTCATGATTCAGTCTAGGAGACAACGGGTATAGAGGAAGAAAATCCAGACAACCATGTGAGATGAACCTGGATTTGAATCCCGGCTCAGTTGATTACTAGCTGTGTGACTTTGGGTAAGTTATTTGACTTCTCTGAAGTTCAAGTTCCTCTTCCATAAAAGGAAGCACATAAACCTAACTAGCTCCTAGTTGTTAGGAGGATTAAGTGAAATAATCTAAGGGAAAACACCTAGAATTATGCCTGGTATATAGCAAACACCGCAATAAATGTTAATGACTGTCTCCTTTCTTTGTCTGAAACTTACCTGGTTCAGCCTTGGCCTCAACAAGGAAACCTGATTCATTGTACCCAGCAGCCACCACAAAAGGAGGATGTATTAGTGTCCCTGTTCATGGCGCTTGGCTTGTCCACTCAGAGTTTGGTCTTTCTCCCTCCTCACTTCCATCACCCAGAACGCCTCGTTCTGGACAGAGACGCTGCAGTGGCTGGTTTGTGGGGGAGGCATATACACATTTCTTATCTGGCCTGAATAGCAGGCATTAAAATGCATTTTGGTTCGCCTTCGCCCAGGACAATAAAGAAAAAAAAGGAAGCTTTAAGTCACTAATAAAAATCAAATGTAGGCAGTTTGCAGGAGTGATCAGCTCAGAGCTTTGCTGTTCTCTTGTTAAGGGTCTGGAGCCATAAATAACTTCCCCATAAGAAGGCAGAGGCGAGGGGGAGTGAGTGAGAGGGAACGCAACAACACCAAATTTTTCATTTTTCTCCATAAATCATTTCAGCATGCGATAATATTTGTTTTTTCTAATGAGTCTCTTGTGATCCATTCCAGGAGCTAACATCAGGGCCTGTCATGGGGTGATGTGTGGTACAGTTCAACGCTTTACAAAAACTGCCTGCTACACAGATTTTTTTCCTTTCTTCCTTATGCTAAGTATTCATGAAGCCCATTATTCTGTGCTTATGCTTTACAGATCCTTCCTTTCTGATCTTTCTCCTTTGGGTAGCTACTCTCTTGCTCTCTCCTGTCTGCTTATACTGAGGGGCTTTGCTGTTGCCTGGGAAGGAGATGTGGGCAGCAGGAGAGGAAGGGGGATCGGAGGTATCCTTGGGAAGCCATCAGGTGTAGACTTTGAGCTCGGGTGGGAAGGGGGAGCATTCTTCAAAATTCAACTGAAGCCAGTGTGGGAGGATGTCTTTTATAGGCTGGATTTCTCATGGCCAACTCCTGCCCACCCTAGCACAGTGGGCAGGACCACCTGCCAACCAAAAGCCCCCTTCCCCCCAAGAGAGCTGGCAGGTTAAACAGAGGCCAGATTCACAGGAAAGACTGTGCATACTATGCAGAAGAGTCTGGAGTTTAGCCTATAGCAAAGGGAGTCAATGAAGGATTTTACGAAGAATCAAATTTGCATTTTAGACTCTTCTGCTTGATGGGTGTGGACAGCAGATTGGGTAGGGGTGTAGCAGCAAGGAGTGAGATGGAAATCAGAAAATTTTGGAAGTGGTATAGTGATACAGATGAAAAATGATAAAATAGTGGATTCAGAAATGAGGGATTATTAGGAGAGCTTAGTAAAGCCCCACTCATCCTTTAAGACTGATTTTAGCGTTACCTTTTCTGTGAAATCAAGTCTACCTTCTCCAGGTTGGCTCACTAATTTCTCTTGGCTCCTATAATGCCTTTTTTGTATCTTCCTTCAAGCACTCATCACATTGAATCAGGACTCTTAGCCCAAGCTCCCTGAAGCTAGAGTCCGTGCTACCTTGATCCTTCTATCTTACCTTCCAATATGGTGCATGGCACATAAAATTGCTCAGTGGTACTTATTTTGAATAAGCACACAAACTAATGGACAAATAAAAAGAAGAGGAAAAACAGAACTATAGGTAGAAAGCTGAGGGTTTGGGGGCAGGTGAAAGAACAGGAGCCACCCAAGGAGAACAAGAAGGAAATGCTCAGAGTTAGGGAAGATCTAGGAGTGTCATGTCATGGGCTCATGGTGAGTCATAGGAATAGAGCTTTTGAAAAGAAGGCAATGATTTTTGGTGCCAAATGTGAAAGTGAAATTAAGGAAGACAAAGACAGAAAAGTGTCCACAGGATTTGGCAATTCAGAGGTTGTTACTGAGTTCGTGAAAGCAGTTTAATTAGAGTTATGAGGGCAGAGGCCAGACCAGCCAGGTCACCTCTGAATGGGAAGTGAGAAAGTGTAGACTAGCCTTTCAAGAAATGCAGCTACAAGGAGAATGAGAAAACTAGGGGTAGCTTCAGGAGATATACAGGATCAAGAGTAGTTGTTTTTAAGAAGGAGAGGGAGTTTAAAGAACACTTATAGGGACTTTCCTGGTGGCGCAGGGGTTAAGAATCTTCCTGCCAGTGCAGGGGACATGGGTTCCAGCCCTGGTCTGGAAAGATCCCACATGCTGCGGAGCAACTAAGCCTGTGCGCCACAACTACTGAGCCTGTGCTTTAGAGCCCACGAGCCACAACTACTGAGCGCACGTGCCACAACTACTGAAGCCTGTGCGCCTAGAGCCTGTGCTCCACAACAAGAGAAGCCACAGCAATGAGAAGCCTGCGCACTGCAACAAAGAGTAGCCCCTGATCACTGCAACTAGAGAAAGACCATGTTCAGCAATGAAGATTCAATGCAGCCGTAAGTAAAAATAAATAGATAAATAAATAAAAAAGAACATTTATAGGGTAAACCAGACAGAAAAGAAAGGGTGATAGAGGAGACACAGGAGAGAGACAGGTAGATCCAGGGCTGGCTGGATAACTGTTCCCAAAGAATACTGGTCAGTGTTTGAAAAAGAAGTCTTCAGTGACATAGGACAGGATTTTGTCCTTTGCCCTGTTTAGCACTTTGATCAACACCTTGAAACCATAAACAATATGGCTAACAAATTTATAGTGAGACAAGCTAGGCACAAGTCAACAAGATGGAATACAGAATCAGGATTCAAAAGTTACTTCCACGAGTTGGAAATTTAACAGAAAAAGGCAAGTGTTCTACATGTAGGTTAAAAATAAATTCTGAAAGTGTTGAAGAGTTATGTCTTCAGAAGAATTCATGGGAAGAAGACCTGGCAGTTTGGGGTGAATGTACATCTGCCAAAAGACTTCCAAAGGTCTTGGCCACATTAGCAGAGATACAGCGAACAGAACAAAGGAGGCCACTCACATCACAAGCGCAGTGGGAACACTCTGCTCTGATTTGGGCTTAATGTTGTTTGGGGGACATTGGTGACTAGGGCAGATTTGGTCAAGATGGAAAGGTGTCTTGAAATCACGACTTGTAATCATTGGTTGGAGAAGCTGAGGAAAGAATCATTGAGAAATGCGATAGGAATTCTTAAGTATTTGCCAGTTCATCATAGAGTAAAAAAAAAAAAATACATTTTCTCTGAAGAGACTCAAAGGACAGAGCTTTAGCTCCAGGATGAGAATTAAATAAAGGCACATTTTGGCTCAATATGAGGTAAAAAGTCAATGGATCCTCCTCTTCGCATGGGTTTTAGGATTCCTAAAACTGAATATAAATGTTGTGTATACGTGAATACGTATGGGGTCCATGAGTTTCCAGAAATTCTTAAAGGGGTCTGTGACACACACACAGGCACATACACAACCATAGAAAAAGGGAGACTTTTCTTTCAAGTATGGCAATTGGAGTGGAACCATGCTTCCAGAAGGAGCAGGCTTCCTGTTACCGCATATGTTCAATAGAGGTAGAAAGAGCTAGTTAAGCCTCTATCAAGTTTGGAGGTCTGATTCAGGAAGAGGGTGGTTGTAGACCACGCAAAGGAAGGGGTGTGTGTGTGTGTGTGTGTGTGTGTGTGTGTGTGTGTGTGTGTGTGTCTGTGCAGAGGGTTAGAAAGAGATAAAGAAGGCGGCAAGACAGAGGTAGTGAGATAAACACTGTCATGGGCCGTTTCCATCATGTACTCACAAGAGCATAATAAAGCCCTTGTAATATACTAGAACTTGTGTGGTCCCGGGGCCTAATTTGCATACTAATTACTGAGTGCAAATGGGACCGAGGGGCAGGGAGGGAGGGTGGGGGAGGCATGCAGGGAGCGAGGGGCCTGGACTGTTTGCTCTGCCATTTCATATCATGCTAACAAGCTAATCCGGCGTGCAGTTAGCTCCTGATATATAACTGCTCATTAGTATTATAATAAAGTACATGAAACAACCATAAAACGTTATATACTGCACAAGTGTTGTTTTCTTGCCAATTATCTGCAGGCGGATTTATCACCACAGTTGTTTCGAATTCCCCTTGGTGAGGTTTGGGCGGAATAAAGAAAGGTGTTGGTGGCGGCAGCAGCAGAGGGGGGGCCTCTTCGAGGGGCAGACCATGTGTTTCCTTAAGTAGCACTTACTGATGCGCCATTTCATGAGAGTGAAGCAACAAGATCCCATCCTTCCCCATCTCAGCAGCTCAGGAGGAAAGCGAGGAGGAGAGACCCGAGGAAGGCTGCAGGCCTGCAGTGCTGGGCCCCAGAGATACAGGGCCTATAGTCCTTTGGACAGCCCAGAACCTCCAACCACAGAAGCCTGTAACAGTCCCATGGCTGTTTTATGAGATCTTGTAAATCTGTACCACTTGCTCTCCAACCTTCCAGAGTGACCCAGTTCAAAGTAACACTTGCCTTATCCCCAAAGTGCCTACTCAGTGAGTTCTAGGGAAGGCAGCCTTATTCTGGGAAGATGTACTGGAGATCAGCAGTTCTGGCAGAGTTCCCTTCTGCCTCTGTGCCCTCAAGATACTCTGGAAACCCAGCCTCCACTCAGCGCTCTGGGAGAAGCTAAGAGTAAGTGAGGGAAGTCCCAGCTTTCCCAGCCAGTCTATTGGGTCCTGGCCACACCTCTTAAGGTCACTACTCCATCATCACCAGCAAACACAGGAAAGGCCGTAATAGTGCTGCGATCAGGAAACAGAGAAGGCCCGCTTCTCAGGTTTTAGATTTTAGGAGTCCCCTTATTTAGTAAGGAAGCAGGAAGAGGCTTTAGGGCCCTGTCACCCTTCTTCAGCCCTTCTCACTCCTCCCCAGGCTGAAGGAGGATTTGCAGAGTTCTCACTATATCCTCCTAGCAAGGTCTCTTTTGAATTGCCTACACCCAGCACATGGCCAGCTCCCAACAGCCGCACTGTCAGGAATGGGACAGAGGGTCAAAGAAGCCGATTCTTAAAACGGAACTCTCTGACTAGAAGCCTTAACTAGGCCCCATTCATCATCCCAGACTTGTAAGGGGACATCACTTTAGTAGTTCCCTTTGAGCCGTGGCAGAAGGACAGCAAGTCGATTCCACCTTGCTCTGTGCTGTCTCGGTGTACCAAAGGATGCACATGGGTATCAGGAAATGGATGTTGACTTCAGAGGCTGGAGATGTACCCCAAACAGCTATACTCCTTTTATTGATTCACAGTGGATCTGCTAATTCACGAATGAAATTCAAACTTTGAACACAACTGTCCTGGACTCTGGGCTCCTTCCAAAGAACCCTAATGGTAGATAAGGCAAGGCAATACCAGTAGGAGTTCCACAAATTTCTTAGAAGCAGAGGCCTCCTGAAGGGAGGGTATATCAGAAGCCCCTCCCTACAGGGAAGGAAGGAAATATGTGAAGCTGTTCCCTCTGTACTACCTCCCCAACCCCCATGAAGCCAGAAAGCTTCACACCTCCTAACAAGAGGAGACGCTATAACTCTCTTATGTAATCTGGACAACTCAGTCCTCCTTGGAATAAGAGTTCCACTTGAAGAGCTTAAAAATATGTCATAACCTTCTGTTCTAGATGGGTTCTTTGTTGTCTTAATTCTCTACACCCTTTAAATGTCTGAGTCAGATCACAAACGGACGGAGAAGGACCACTCGCCCATTTTCTAATGTCAGAAACATGCTTCGATGTACCACCGACTTTAGGCTGGTGCAATGGAGGATCACAGTTCTCCCCTCTGTGCAATTCCAAGTGCTATTTTGTTATTCTGGTGACAACGATGATGATGATGACGGCAGTATGATAAAGGAATGACCACCTCATTCGGGTTCCCAGATTGAAGGAGAGAACGGTGGGCCAAAGGGTCATTCATGTCTCTAAGCTATAGACTAAATACCGTTGCTCTGGCAGAGCCCAACAGCAAACAAATGGTACTTGGGATTTAGGTGCAACCATTATGTGAAGTGACTAAAGAATTTAAGTTCAAGCTCTTGAGTAGAGGCCACAAGAGCTTCCATGAACTGGTGTCCATCTCCCTCTTCAGCCTCATCTTCTGCGCCCTGTCCCTCACCCAAATGCCTCGGCAATGCTGAACTGGGTCTAGTTTCCCCGAACAAAGGATGCCTTTTTTTTTTTTTTTTAAGGCTCCGGACGCGCAGGCTCAGCGGCCATGGCTCACGGGCCCAGCAGCTCCGCAACATGTGGGATCCTCCCGGACCGGGGCACGAACCCGTGTCCCCTGCATCGGCAGGCCGACTCTCAACCACTGCGCCACCAGGGAAGCCCCAAAGGATGCTTTCTTGTACCTCTGCTTGTGCTCATTCTGATCCCTCTGCCTGGAATGGCCATCCATTTTTTTTCCACTGCCAACTTCTTATAACTTGGGTCTGGCATTATCTCCTGAGGAAGCCTCTTCTGGCACTCTACCTGAGTCTGATCTAGGTGGCCCTTTACATGCCTGTACTTAACCTCTGCCTTAGTCGGTAGCTTTCGAACTGTTTCAGGGCAGGTGTCTTACTCTTTGAGTCCTAGCACCTGGTACAGAGCCTGGCCCAGACCAAGCACTTAATACATGTTTTTATTTATTGCACAGTTTGAGATAACCAACTTGGACTGAAGCTTTCAGCTTACACAAATACCCCAGACCAGAGCCCTCTGGGGACTTTTGTTTACCATTGTTCCAGACAACAGCCACTAATTCAGCATGCGTTAGGCCCTCAAAGCCAGGGAGTCCCCTCCGAAACCAGAGAGAAGGGGCAAACGTCCATCTCTGTGATACTGAAAGCCCTCTACCTTCTTGTCATCCTCTTTCTCCTTCCTTTGAGACTAGTCCTTACAGGTGCAGGTCCAGGGACAGCTTCACCATGGCTCAGTCCTACTGAGCCTGGCAGGCCGCCTCTCCCATCCCTCCAGGATGCTGGAGCTCTACTCTTCCTCCCACGCCTTGGTCAATGGGTCTTCAGGGGCTGTTCAGCAGAAAGCCCCAGTCATCCCCTCTGCTTTGGGCTGTTCCCATTTGTAGGAAACTTAGGTGGACAGCAGGTGGGCTCTGGATGCCTTTCATGGGATTGTTGGGGGGATTAACTGAGATTGTTGATGCAAGGCTTCTAACACTGTGTCAATCACACAATAAGCACTCAAGCCATACTGTCCTATTCCTTCTTCTCCATTGAAAGGCACACTTATAATTAAAAAAAAAAAAAGAACATGGGCTTTGAAGTCAACAAAATTCTGCCTCTTAAAAGCTACTCAACCTTGGGAAATTTGCTTACCTATCTTAGCTTCAGTTTTCCTACCTGTAAAATGGAAATAATTATGCCCACCCTAGCTTTAATAAGGAATACAAATATTTGATAAAAGACATCAATATATGCATATATCTGAAGTGTCTACCCTCGGTATATAGTAGGGACTCAATAAATAGTAGAAGATAATAATAATAATAACAATAAGTGGGAAGGTCTGAATTTGGATCTAAAAACCTAACAGCATAGGAAAAGGGTGAAAGAGACATGACTCAGCAGTGAAAAAAGAGTTTGGGGTTTTAGTTGATAAAAAGCTCAGTGTGAGTTAGCAGCCAATATGATATTCACCTGCATTCACAAAGCAGTGACAGTCTCTTCCTGCTCTCCCTGGTTCGCTCACCACAGGCAGGGCAGGTCTGAGCACCATCCTTCGAGAGCCCCAAATAACAATGTATGTGAAGACCTATTGTAAACCATAGCACTTTCACACCTGTAAACTGTTCTGAATCAGCAGCAGCATCATAATAATAACAGAGAGAGAAATAATCTGTGCTGACTTCAGACGTGAGGAGACAGGACTGCAAGGGAGGGTGGGAAACTCAGCACCATAGAAAGAAAGGGGGAATCATCAGTTTGTAAAAAGGAGGCTGATAAAGGAAGAGGGAGCTGATTCCTGTGTGTCCCCCATGGGGAAAACCAAGAAAAGTGTTAGCTAACTAAGTTAGCTTTAACTTAGACTGATCATAAGATTTGGGCTCATTTTAAGAAAAGTATTTTCTAACAATCAGAGATATCCAAATAAGGACTACTTTGAAAAGTAATGAGCTCCCCCTCATAAGAGGTATTCAAGCAGAGATTGGATGATGATAATTGGTCCTAATAGAGGGAATTCAAACACGGAGGTTGGGATCAGAGCTCTTCTGACCCTGTAATGTCATGGCTAGAGGGGCTCTCTACCTCCTGTTCTCTGTCATCAAAGGGGCAGGGAAGAGTCGAAATCTTCAGTCTAATCACTCATCTGATATTCACTGAATATCTACCACATGCCAGGCCTTGTGCTAGGTGCCGAGAAAATAAGCAAAAATAAGGAAAAGACTTTGGCCTCTGAGCCCTTAGAGTCTAGTGGGGTTAACTGCTATGATAGAAGTCTGGCAAAGTGCTTTGGGTGCACAACAGAGAGGATAACTAGGTGCTTGGGACAGGGAGGGCCCTTGAGCCGAGTTTGGAAGAAATACTCTTATAGACGGAAAAGGGAAGTAAGAGTACAGCAGGCAGAAGGCACAAGATGTGCAAAGCCATGGAATCGTGCAAAAGCAGGGTATGTTTAGGGAAAGCTGAGGTGTATGGGAAATGGGACTGAGGAAGCACGTTGGGGTTGGATTGTGAAGCACTTAGGGCAACTTAGTGAGGACCTTAAATTTACCTTGAGGGTTCCAGGAGGCACGGGTGGAATCTAAGAAGAGTGACACTTGTATTTTTAAAAGATCGCTGGCAGCGGTTGTAAGAGGACTGAAATATTAGGAGGCCATAGGTAGTAGAAACACAAGCATTGAAGGATGACTGGTGACTATATGATCAGAATGTAAAAATGTATTTTTTTCTGATTGTAATAGTTATATATACTGACTGTAGATCATTTAGAAAATCAAGAGAACTCTAAAGAAGGAAACGAAGTGACATAATCCCACCACGCACTATGATATGTTGGCGTAATTCCTTCCACTTTTTTCTATGCATAGTTTTTACTTAACATTGTTTTAGAATCTCTGCTGAAATATTCTTCAAAAACAGACTTTTTTTAAGGGCTGCACAATATCTCATCGTATGATTGTATTATAATTTATGTAATGATCTCCTTGTTGTCAAACATTTAACTTGTTTTCAGATTTTCCCTGCTATAAATAATACTGCAATGATTATCCTTATGCATAAATCTTTGACCACATTTCCAATTATTTTCTTAGAATAGATTCCAAAAAGGGAATTACAAAAAAAAAGGACATGAATATTTTAAGGCTTTTGCTACACATTACAAAACTGCTTCCAGAAAGATTATACAAATATATAATTTTACTAATAGTATATAAGAATATCTGTCTAATGCCAACCTTATTAAATAAGCATTGAGCTTTATAATTTTAAAAGTTGCCAGTTTATATAGGCCAAATGTTATGTCATTTACTTAATTTATATTAACTTTATCATTTTAAAGATTTTTATATTTCTCTTGTGAATTGCTTGTTCGTGCCTTAGTTCATTTTATATTGAGCTATTAGTGCTTTTTATTGATTTGTAAGAGCTCTTTACATATTAAGGACATCATATGTTCTGCTAGGTTTACTGCAAATCTTTGTTTCTCAGGTGGCATTTTGGCATTAGCCTTTTATTTTTGTTATGATGGGGCTTTTATTGTTGTTGTATCACAATTTAAAAATTTTGGTGACTTTTTCCATTGTGTTTATGCTAAGAAGGTCCTTTCTTCACCAGATACATATCTGATGCAGATCTAGTTATGGCTCTATCCTTTGCATTTAACTTTTAAATTCATCTGGAATTAATTTTGATATGAGGTACAAGGCAAGGGACTTACTTCTCCCCCCACCCCGAAGATTTCTTTTCTTTTTAGGTAAAAGAGGACTGATAAAAGGAAGGGAAGAGGGGAGAATTCTTCCCTCTATGTTGAACCAGGTGTGTTTGTTTGGATGGTGCTTAAGGATCATTTAAGTTGCAGGCTTGAAAAAAATATAATAATGTCAGTTTTGAATATGTTGAGTCCAAGGTGCTCTGGGTTCACGGGGAGATAGTGAGTTCGCAGTTGGAATATGGGCATGACATTCAGGAGAGAGGCTGAGGCTGAGGCTGTAGACGTGGGCATCATCAGTGTTCAGATGGCAAGTGACACCACAGGCTTGGAGGAGCTCAGCCAGGGCAGATGTGTAAGGTAAGAAGAGAAGTGAAGCAGCGTACTCTGGGGAGCAACCCTGTTGATGGTGGAGAAGCTAGGGAAAGAGAATGAGAAGGAGTAGAGAAAAGCCAAAGAAAGGAGAAGCTAAGGAAAAATAATCTGAAGAAGAAAGAGGTGATCACAATATCAGTAGAGACAGAACACGGTCTACAATGGGAAGGGTGAATTGGAAATGGGGAAGTAGAGGGGATAAGAGTAAGACTGACTTTGAACAGGTTTATTAGTAAAAAGAAAGAGGAAGATGGGGCAGTAACTTGGAAGTGCTTGGAAGATAACATGAAAAGAAGGTTTAAAGGGGAGATTTGAGGGTGCTCGAAGGGAGGGAAAGGCACTGGTAGGAAGAGGGACATTTAAAATACAAAGGAAGAGATGGTGCAAGGTCTCAAGGGGCAGGAGTGCTGGGCACAAGAGGTGGGGGGATTAGCGCTGAGTGAAGATATAAAGCAGGGAAGGTGACTGCCAGTGCCAAGGAGAGGGTTAGAGGGGAGAAATTTGAGCCTGTTGGCCGAGATTCTCTCTGTAAAGCAGGAAGTGAAGTCATCTATGGAGAATGAGGTAAACAGAGGCAAGGAAGGACATTTTTTGAGAGAGGGAAAGGCTTAAGACAACTGCTGTGGGAAATGGAAAAGAGAATCGATTATGGAACAAGCCAAAGGGCTGGTGACATGCATTCAGGGCCTGGATAAAGTTGATACCAGGTGGATTGGTTATGTGATTTTCTTAGTCAAGCATCGCAGGCCAGAAGTCGAGGAGAAAGCAAGTGCGGATATGGATTTGGATCTGAAATGGGCAGACAGGTGGGGGCAGAAAGGCAGAGGGGTAAGGAAATTGAATGAAGAAATTCTTTAGAGAGATTGATCAAAGGGTCAAGGTTGGGTAAGAAAGGAAGTGAAGCTAGGAGAGGAATGATGGGCTTGTTAAATTAGGAATGGTCCAAGGATGGAAGGTCTAAATGAGGTCAAAAAGCAGATTCCGTGGGAGTGAGGAAGTGGAACAGATGTAAGGATAAAGGTTCTGGTTAGAAGGTGGAATTTCTGAGTTCGTGATTTCTGAGGTGAAGAAGTTCTAGGAGATGGTCAGATGGAGGGGGGCGGGGCATGCTCCTGTGGACTTCTGCTGGAGGAGTGAAGGAGAATGGAGTCGAGAATCCCAAGATTTGGATGATCTGTGTGGGCGTGGAAATTCCCAGGGTGAAGACGGGAACAGGGGTGAGCAGGGAGATGTTGAGCCGAGTGCCAGAGTCCCCACGTAGAGGGGGGATGTCTTCAGCAGATGACAGAGACTGGAAGGCAGGGATGGCCGTGGGAGTCTGAAAGAACGCGTGTGGCCACACAGGTGTCACTGCTTACCACACTAGGGGCTCACAGGTACAGTGCACACTTATTAGGCCGGCCAAAGCGGGGCAGCAGCTTCAAGGCCCCGTTGATTTGGTGTGTTGGTTGGTTCAGTCATCCACTCATTCAAAAAGGATTTGATGAGATGTGTCTGCTGAGCCCTGAGCACTGCACTCGGCGTTGTGCTGGAGCTGCCTCTTCCACAAGAAGGCACTAGAGCCAGAAGCCTTTCCCCTTCTTGCTAAAGGCGGCCCCACTCTCTCAGCAAGCTCCCGCACCAAAGTCCTGCCGCCAAAGCCAGGCGGGCCCTGACACGGCTGATGGTCGGTAGGGGATCTTCTTGTTACAGCTTTTTCCCCAGAGATAAATAGGCCACAGTAAAAAAGATTGCTACATCCTTTCAATAAAGATTTTTTTTTTTCTTTTCCAGACAGCTTGAGAAATGTTTTAAAAGCTTCTCACATTTCCAGTGAAACCCACAGAGAAGAATTTTGCTTGTTATCAGCCCTGGAAGCCTCTGATAGACGGGTGACATTTTTTTTTTCTTTTTCTTTCTCTTTTTCTCTTTTCCTTTTTTTCACCAGCTGAAGAGAGAGTCACAGTGTGTTTTATAACTGGCTCTCTGCATTTCAAAAGCTCAACGAGAGCTCTCTGCTAACCCCGATAAGCCTTGGGCTCTTAGCGTCTTAAATACCTCTGACAAGCTATACATTACAGCGCTAATAATTCGCCAAATTTGCGCCCATAATATGATATCTGTAAAACGTCAAGGGCAGTAATGCGATTAGCGGTCTCAAATGAAATATCGAACATTCAGCGTTTAGGTCCTGAATAGGGGGAGAAAGGAAAGGAAATCAATTTCAAAAGCAGGAGGGAAAAAGGCGATAAGCGTGTAATAAAAATAGAGAGAGACAGAGGAGAGATGCAGGGGAAGAGAGACAGGCAGAGCAAGACTCGGGAAGAGATATACCCGTCTTATATTCATTTTTCAGGCAGGTAAGAGATGTAAAAAACTTTTACAAATTAGTTGGAATGGGGAGCTGGGAAATAACATTTGGTCACCACGGCAACGGGATTTGGGTGGAAGGAGGGAGATGGGGGCTGGGCGCTGAGCAAGGGGTTGGCCAAGCCTAGGGAGGAGGGCCTTTCGCTCTCTGCCCCCAACAGCCTCCTTCCATAAAACACAGGAAGTTGAATTACTAGGAGTCTGAGGGTGGGCTCTCACCCTGCCCCCACCCACTCAAGGTGGGAGAGTCGTAATGGACTAATTATCTGGCCAGCAGAGGCGGTGGCGGCAGTCGCTGGAGAGAGGGTCTGGGCTGTCACATACCAGGCTCTAGACTAAATAACAACATCGCACACCTGCAGCTTTATGAGCCCTCGCTGAGAGGAGCAAGCCCTCCCCTCTCCTCTGCCCCTCCAGCTTCTCCCCATGCACTTGTGGTCCCCCACTCCAGGCTGCCTCGGGGGCGGGGGTCTCACCCTTGCTGAAGCCACGGCCCCCCGTTACTCCATCCTTGTAGCCTGCAGGTAGCTACACACAACGCTCCTTCTCTCGGGCCCTCCAGGTAACTGTCCAGAGCTGTCAGCAAGGTGAGGGGACCAGGCCATTAAAACACGCCATTCCAGAGTTCACTGGTGAGCAGGTTTATCTGCACCTGCAGTTACCTGTCTCAGGCTGAGGGAATGGCTCTAGGATGGGGCTGCACTGGAGCGTTAGGGCAGAAATTACTAGTGGGTCCTTCTAGGCTTGAGGGGACAGCCGAGGCAGGAACCCTGGGCACAGCTCTCTGCTTTGCTCCTTTCACATCTCTTCCTGATACCCTGCTTCACAGGGAGGAGCAGTTCTTTCTAAATGTGCTGTGCCTGCCCTTTCTGCACCACTTGGTCTTAGAAGTGACCCCATAACCCTGAACCTCCCTCTTTGGCAAAGAGATGAGACAGAGCTGCATCAGAGGAAGAGAGAAAACCATGATGGACGCCGGAGCCAGTGCCTGATCAAGGGGATGGCAGTCAGAAGAGTCGGACCACATCCTTCCCCCCTCTAAATGCTGAGTCCTCTAGTCCCACGGCCGCCCCACAGCCAGTCCGAGGCTCCCAACCAGGATGCAGGCCAGCTCACCTGGGCAAAGAGGGGCCGAAAGGTGGTAGATGGCTGGGGTGGGAGAAACGCCAACAGGCTGCCTGGGGCGGGCCCCAGACCCTTCCCAGGGCAGCCTGGAACGGCCATTACAGGGCCACCTCTTGCGGCACCACGAGCCATTAAAACAGGAGTGCTCAGGGAGCCATCAGCCCAGCACAGATGACTTCCCCAGATGTGGCGGTGGGCAGGATGTGGAAGCCCCCGACCTCAACCAACAGACAAAACATTCCCGCGCTAACCATCCTCGGAAACCCCACAGCCCAGAGCCCCTCTTACAGATGCTTTCTACACCATTTAGCAGGAGGCAGTGTTTATTTTTGAACATGTGTTCTTTCCCATCTCTCGCCTCCCTTCTCCCTTACTAGTCCTTCCATACCCAAAGCTACCCTCTGGATGGGCTGCTGGTGCTTGTTACTGCCAGGCTCCAAGGCCAGGGTGGGTAGCATGCTTTGTTCTGGCTTTGCTGTGTATTTCAGTGTGTGCACATGGCGCATGCTCACAACCACACTCTCACACACACACCAGTACTTGCTCAAACCTCCATTAGTGGAGTGTGTGTGCTACGCAAGCTCAAAGAGTGCAGGCTCTCAGAGGCTGCCTGTTTGTGAGCAAATCCTGAACGAGGCTGTAGGTTCCCTCCTTTCCAAAAGAGATACCCTAGTCAGAGATGGTTCCAGGGCATTACCTTCCTGTTGGGAAGGTGAGATCAGGGATGGAAGTGGGGAAACTCTTGGCCTGGAGCTGGGGACTGGGCTCTACTTGGTTCTCTGTCCACGTGCAGCAGCACAATGCTATGCTCCATTACCCTTTCCCCACCTTCCTAACTAGGGCCTCTCTCTTTTCTTCAATAAAATAGAATCCCCCAGTTCTTAAGTGACCAGCTCAAAATTTGCCTCCTTCAAGAAGCCTTCCTGAACTCAAATAGCCCAGAGTTCTTTTTCTTTTAGTAGACGGGGGGCTCGCATTTACTGGGGACCTACTGTGTGCCAGGTACCATGTTAGGCATCTTCCATGTTATTCTATTTAGCTTTCAGAACGTGCACAGACAGGAACACAGGCTCTGAGAACTTAAGTGATCCATCCGATTCAGCCAGCAAGTGGTAGAGCTGGAATTCAAACTCAGGTCTGAGTCAGAAATCAAATGCTCTTTCCATCATGGGATGGAGCTTCCCACATGGAAATGTTCTGCAAATATTTGTCACAATCCTTTCTAAAGTGTGGTCCCCAGGAAAGCAAACCACACCCAAGGGACAGTCTCGAGTAAAGAGTAGGCAGAGAAGAGAGACAATTTTTCTTAACAAAGCCCAAGTTTGCAGCCATCTCACTTTGTTGTTACATGTGTAGCTGGTGCTCAGCTTTTCTCAGACAGTCATTCTTCTTCTCACTCTGTTCCCAGACATATTGGTCCGTGGTGCTTGTTCCCTCTGCCTGGAATGCCCACTTCCTCAATCATTCACTCACTCATTCGTTCGTTTATTCTTTCCTTCATTCAGGTAAACAGTTGAGAGCCTACTCTCCTGGGAATACACTGGTGGGCAAAAAAAGACTCTTCACTGTGCATAGTGTAGTGGGTGATGGGCGTTAATCAAGTGACGACAGAAATAAACGTGACTCTGAAACAGTGAAGTTCTGCGAGAACAATCCATGTAGCTACAGACCAGGCTGGATCCCCATTGCACTCTGTGGTCTTCTCTACGGCATTTCACTTATGTTTAGCTACTCATCTAAAATCTGTCATCCCAGTAGCCTGTAAACTCCATGAGGGCAAAGAATGCGTCTCTGCGGTTTCCTGCCGTATGTCCAGTGTCAAGCACACTTGCTATTCAACAGCTGTTTGCTGAATGAATAATCTTGCTCTCCCTTCCTGTACTGGTGCAGGAGGTTTGGATCCAAGTGCAGGAATTTACATGTATTACATTTCACATTATGAGATCATCCCAGTTTATTAGGACAGCTATTCCTCAACTTACCATGTGGTTACATCTTGATAAACCCATCCTAGGTTGATAATATCCTAAGTCAAAAATGCATTTAATACAGCTACCCTACTGAACATCATTGCTTAGCCTAGCCCACCTCAAACATGCTCAGAACACTCACATTAGTCTACAGTTGGGCAAAATCATCTCACACAAAGCCTATTTTATAATGAAGTATTGAATATCTCATGTAATTTACTGAATACTGGACTTAAAGTGAAAAACAGAATGGTTGCCTGGGTACAAAATAGCTGTCAGTGTACTGGTTATTTACCCTTGTGATTGTGTGGCTGACTGGGAGCTGTATCTAGCTGCTACTGCCCAGCATCAGAAAGAGTGTTGTACCACATATCACTAACCCGGGAAAAGATCAAAATTCAAAATTCGAAGTATGGATTCTACTGAATGTGTATCACTTTCCCACCATCATAAAGTCAAACAAGCATGTCTTATAATTGTAAGTTGGGGATTGTCTGTATCCCAATACATTCCAATCCATCTAATATTTATTGAGTACCTACTGTTTACCGTGAACCATACCTGATGTTGAGGATACAAAGAAATGTGCACAGTCAGCCCTTGAGGAGCATACAGTCTTGTTTGGGAGAGAGCTGAGAAAAACAGTAATTCTAAACAAGTTGTTATGGCCAGAGTGATGCGGTAGCCCAGAGAACAGAATTGTTAAATTTGTCTCTGGGGAAGAGGTGTAGGGAAGACTTGAACTGAGACTTAAAGTTTTAGTTTAAGATGGACAAGAGGCAGGGGGGAGCTTTCAAGAAGAGGATGCAAATGGCAAGTAGGTCAGTGGACTCATGAAGGTCAGAATTGAGACTCACATAGATAGCTTCTTACACACACACACACACACACACACACACACACACACATCTTGGACTTTGGTATTTTCTTACCATTTTATTTTTCAATCTGAAGAATGTCTTCTTCACAGAAAATATGGTAGCTTCTGTTCATGTTTCCATTAATCCATTTTTCATACTAGCCATGAGTTACTTCTAATATATGTATCTGATCATGTCACCACCACCACCATCACCCTTCCCAATTAAAAACTTTCGATGGTTGCCAATTGTCCCTAGAAGTCACACTCTTTATTATGGCAACTGAAACTCTTCCTAGTTTGGTCCAAGGTTATGATTCCAGCCCCACTGTCTCTCTGCCCACTTTCCCTTCACACATGTGGCTGTGAGCAGTGACTTACATCTGCGTGTGACTTTCAGCTCTCTCTGTCCTCTCTCAATGGAGAGACAGAAAGGGGGCATGTGGAGGAGGTCCACAACTTGGGTGTCTCACTACTTTTCACAGAGCACCCTGCTCCCAACACCATAACTCCCACCTACTGAGCTATGTACTGTCCTCTGAATGCTTTTCTTTTCTTTTTAATCACTGGGCTTTTGCACATGCTACTTCCGCTGCCTGGAACACTCTCCCTGGCTTTTAGTCAGGCTAGTTCCTCCATCCTCCAGGAGGCGATAGATGGAGGCTTGACTTTCTCCAGGAGGTCTTTCTGCTTCCACTTCGCAGGTCCCACTGCCCCAAGTGCTTACTTTTACAATGGCACTAACCACTTTGCGTTTGAACATGTCTTCTTACCCATTTCCCTCACTTGACTTTATCTGATTTATTGTCGCACCTTCAGCACCTAACATAGTGCTTGATATATACTAAGCTCTTAACAGACATTTGTTGGTTGAGTGATTAAGTGAATAAATGACTGAATGAATAAACTTCTCATTGTTCCTGAAACACACGCCTATTGGTGACTGTGCCTTTCTCTATATGTCATTCTAAAACTAAACTCTTCATTCCTCCCCACCTGCCAATAACTCTGCTCCTCCTCTCCCTTCTCCACCTCAGTAAATGGTACCTCTGCCCATTTGCTCATATTAAAACCTGAGAGATTCTCATGGCACATTGGTTGGCTCATTCATCATTTACTGAGCAGCTACCCTGTGCCGGGCACTTTACTAAACAGTGAAGAAATGGCCCCTAGCTTCACAGAGCTCACTGTCCAGTCAGGATTGAGTTTCCGAAGGATCCTCTCCATCTCATCTCTGAAACAAACTCTAGGAAGACCGCTGCCTGACTGCCCAGGCTGGATCTCATCCCCATGAAGGCAGTATGATGGAGAAGAAAGTGCATGGGCTTTGTTGTCAGGAAGAGATGGGTTTAAATCCAAGCTCTTCTTTATCCTGAACCAGTTTCACTTGATACTCCTTTTTAACGAAAAACATATCATATTTTTTGGGGGCGGTACACGGGCCTCTCACTGTTGTGGCCTCTCCCGTTGCAGGGCACAGGCTCCGGACACGCAGGCTCAGCGGCCATGGCTCACGGGCCCAGTTGCTCCGCGGCATGTGGGATCTTCCCGGACCGGGGCACGAACTCGTGTCCCCTGCATCAGCAGGCGGACTCTCAACCACTGCGACACCAGGGAAGGCCAAACATATCATATTTTAAAATATAACATACTGAATGCCTGCTCTGTGCTTGGTACTATGCAAGGTGTTGATGATTCAGTGGTGAACAAAGAGAGAGAGGGCTACCTTCCTAGAGCTTGTGCTTAGCGGAGGAGACATTAAACAGACACACAAATAAATATACCACTACAATTTTTCAAAAAGATAAGAAATAGAAAAATAGGGGGAAATCTGTTTTAGAGTTTTTAGAACTCTCTGGGAAGACTTCTCTGAGGAAATGACATTTAAGGGGAGATCTAAAAGATGAGAAGGACCCAGCCATGTGAAGGGGTCGGGTAGAGTGAGCTGGGTGGGATGCAAAGACCCCAAGAGGAGAGAGTCAAGGTAGACAGGGAGCAAATCTTGCTGGGGAAGGACTAAGGGCCATGTATCTTAAAAGGATTCCTGGGTTGCCAGGTGGATTGCAAGTGGCAAGAATGGAAGAGAGAAATCAAACAAGAAGACTATTCAAGAGTGATGATGGCCCGATTTTTAGGTGGTACCAGAGAAGCTGGGCAGAAGTGGATGCATTTGAGATACATTTTAGAGGTAGAGTGGTCGGGACTCAGTGATGCATCAGATGTGGGGCTGAGGAAGAGGGGAAGGTCAAAGAGTGATTCTGGGTTTCCAGCTTGAGCAAGTGGATGGGGAGGTGGCATGGGAGGGGTTGAGAAGGAGCGGGTTTGGTGGGGGAAATTACTGCAGCATTTTGGATGGAGTGTCTGTTAGAGATCCAAGTGGTGGTGGTTAAGTGCAGCAGGGAGCTTCAAAGAGAGGTAGAGTTACAGTGGGAATGGAGGACAGGAGGGGACTGAAAAGTGAAGAGAGGGTGAAGGAATTCATTCATCTCTCTGAACCACATCTTAATTTAGAAAATGGCATCCATAACATGAGATGAGATCATATAAAACCACCTGGCACATAATAGCCACTCAATAAATGCTGGTTTCCTTTTCCCTCTCTTCCTCCCTCTCTCTATTTTATTCCCATCTTCCTTTCTTTTAGTGACCCTTCAAGCCCTTTCCCTTTCTCACTCTTCCTGTACATGGCACACAATTGTCACAAAAATGAGGAAAGTGAACTTAGGAACTGCTAAGCATATTAAGGAACCGAGAGCCAGGATTAGTTGACTTAAAATTGATGTCTTCAACAATCATGCTATGTCTTTCGCTTGGAACACTCTGCCCTTTGCTTTTCCTCTGCTTAGCAAACTTCTCTTCCTCCCTAAAGAATCATTTCAGGCTTTGCCAACTCTGTGGAGCCTTCCTTGAGGTCTAGCTGATTAAGGTGCTTGCTTCTTATAGGTGGTGCTGCATCTTGCTTATTCATCTAACTTAGCACTTATAGTATATTGAAACAATCTCTTTGGATGGGCTGTCTCCTAGTGAACTATGAATTCCTTTAAGCAGACACTGTTTTTAAACCTCTGTATCTCCAGCATTTAACTCAGACTAGGCAGTCTATTGAAAAAAATGTTGCCTGACTGCCAAGAAGGCTCTGAGATTCCATAATTTTAAGCAGAAAGTTTAGATGAGTGAAAAAGCAAATACCACCCATATTGCTATCCTTTTAGGAGGTTATGGTGTAACAGCTAACATCATGTCCAAGCGGGTCAGACGAGAAGGGTTTAGCATCTCATCTTCAGATCAACACGCTGCACTGACTGGCAAGCCAAGTGGTACCCAGAGGCACCTGCATCCAAGTCGTTATTCCAGATCCCAGTGAAAGGACTGTATTTTAGGAAAATGCATGTAATTTACGATTTTAATATTCCTAAGCAGAGGTAATATAGGAGCACAAGGTTACCATCTCTGTGCCAAATGCCAGAGGAGGAAAATTCTGTGAGCTGCAGCTGTTACCCTAGACTCTTGGATTGTCTACAGAGCTTGGAGAGCTCCAAGGTTGTAAGAGAAACTTTTCACATTTTGTGATTTTCTTGGATGGAATGACAGCCATTTTTTTTTCTTTTTTTACAATCTCAATTCAGCCTATAAAGGGAAAACAAAAGGGAAGTGACTCAAATTAAATAGTAGGTCTGAGGGGCTTTCACCAAATACGAAATGCCTGGAATAGAGTAGTCATTCCATAAATGCTGGAACAAATAAATGGTTTCAAAACCCTGAATGCCTCAGTTTTTCTTTAAGAACCTCTATTCTGACCATAAGTGACCAATTCATCTTCCCCACTCCTAGAGCACGTCAATCCTATGAATCATTTCCAACACTACTTGCTATTACCTAACTCAGTGCTGAGCACATGGGCCACACCCTGTATCATTCAAGAAGCATCCACTGAATTGTACTGACTCGACATCATCTCAGTGACTACCACAGCTCTAGAAGCATTGTTTCCATTTGATTCTAGACACTGATGCCCTTCTCCCACCCCCAGCAATGCTCACCCAGTGTTCCGGATTCCCCTGGTGGTCTTGGAACCTCCTGGGTTGCCTGGGTTGAAATTTTCTTCAAACACTGAGGTAAAGTGGGGAGGTCATAGAATGCTGCCTGGTCCTGTTGCTGCTACCTATACACCCCCATTCTACACCAACCTCCTGCACTCTCCTTTCAGAAAGGGTTCCCACCTCCACAGCAACTCCCTGGCACAGCCCTTGCTGGGTCTCCCCTATCTAACTCTGTTTGTTCCTCACGACTGACCGTTTCCCCAGGGCTGGCTTCTGCTCAGCCCAGCTCCTAGCCCTTGCATTTCTTGACTCTAAGCTCTACCTCGCTGGCTGAACACACCAATCTTCACAACTGGAGTTTGAGAGGTTATTGCAGAGATTGTGCATGCAACTAGTGAAGGGTGAACTTCAGAACCTCTAAAGCCACTCCCCAACCTGAGATTCTGTGATTCTGGTACTTCACCTCGAGCTCATGTGAATAAAACATTCAATTTAGTTTCATTCGTGTGTCTTGTTATTATGTTAGTCAAATGGGATTTTTTTTTAGAAAGATCAAAAGTAGACTGATAGCTGACTAGTTCTCGTCTTAGCCCCTACACTTTGCCTAAATCCAAGTAAAACAGGGAGCTGCAGTATAAGTTGCGGGCTATGAGTGGACCAGCCTACACTGGGAATGGTCACTAGCATCAAAGAGTTGATTGGAGTTTGACTGTAGAGATTCTAGTACTGCTCACAATGAAGAAAGTCTTAAGCATTCTCAACAAGGGATGAACACCTAATAGTCTCGTTGCCCTGCCACCTCTGATGTCTTCCTGTCAGGCCACATTTCTAAAAAGCAATGAAGAATCAATTTTCTGAGTATTCTAGTACCTGAAACAAAAGTCTGATTTATCAGCATTTTATCCTCAGGAAGGCATGGTCTTCCAACCCAGCTCCTGTCTCAAAAGAATTCGGTTATCCTGGGCCACCCAAACTGGAAGCCTGCTATGTGCTGGGCACTGAGCTGGGTGCTGGGATTATGGCCCTGAACGAAATAAACAGAGACCTGCACTCAAAGGGCTCACATTCTGGAGTGGGAATTAGACACTAAACAAATAAAATTACCCAATCTATTACTTGGTCTTATTTAGGGCTACGAGCTACCAGGATAAATACTAGAGGCTAGCTGACTGTATTGAGACTGAACAAGCACTGTTATGGCCAAATTACGCAGGGTGGCCTCTTATATTACTGGAATCATTCTCTTCATTCTCTTAGGCTCTTTCTACTTCAGAAAGAGAAACTTCCAAAGCTGAGCAATGCCTCCATTTGAGTAAAGGAGAAAGCGGAAGGCACTGACAATGCAGAGATAAAATGCACATATACCTGCAGGCCAGCTGCATGTCCGTGTGTGCATACACACATGTACACGCACGCATACACACACTGGCAGAGGAAGGCCCGTGAAACATGCCCTGGGGGGAAGAAGAGGAAGAAAAAAAATGAAATCCAAACAGTCTTTTTCACCCCGAAAACATATAATTTTGTGTAAATTTTTACTTTAAACATCTCTCTTTTCCTGAGCTGTGATATGGGCCCTGTCAAAGCCAGGGCCAATTACTGCCATTAGGTTCCCATCATGTCACTACTTCTCCCCCCGTCAGGAAGGCCCTCGCCTCACAGGCCTATAATCTGCACTCACTTTCACTCCATCACTTTCAGAAGGAACAAAATTGTTTTGTGTGTTTTTTTTAAAAGGGCTTTATTTGGCCCCTGTCAACTCTGAAAAGAAGAGAGAGAAAGAGAGAGAGGGGGAGAGAGAAAAGAGGAGGAAGAAAGATTGTTTAAGTGTTTAACTGTGAGATTGCCAACAGGAAGCAGGATGAGAGGCATCCCAGTTCCCCCAAGGGTCCAGGCTTGGGGGCCCCTGGGACAGTGGACCATGGACCTCACCATTGACTCCCCTTTGGGGGGAAGTTCTTTCTGCTCCTAGAAGGTTCTGATCTCACAGGCTTAGAAGACTATCCGAAGACATCATCAAAGAACAGCCTGGGGCTTCCCTGGTGACGCAGTGGTTGAGAGTCCGCCTGCCGATGCAGGGGACACGGGTTCGTGCCCCGGTCCGGGAAGATCCCACATGCCGCGGAGCGGCTGGGCCCGTGAGCCATGGCCACTGAGCCTGTGTGTCCGAAGCCTGTGTTCCGCAACGGGAGAGGCCACAACAGTGAGAGCCCCACACCCCCCAAAAAAAAAAAAAAAAAAAAAAAAAAGAACAGCCTGGCTGTGAATTGCCAAACCAGCTACTAAGAACATCTGCCACAGGCTCCAAAGTGGGGTAACCTTTTTGGACTCCAAACCCCCTAAGGCACTGACTGCAGTGGGGATAGCTGTAGGCCAGAGAAGGCCCTCAGGAACGCTGAAAATGGTGTCAGCAGAGGGCAAAGTGGAGGCTGGGGGTTGGGACAGGTGGGTTGGCTCAGTCCTTCCCTTGGCTCAGCCGGGATGTCCAGACCCTTGCCTTCTTCTCCGCAGGTCGACCTACTGCACCACGAGCGGCTGAGCTCACAGTGGGTTTCCTCCCACTGATGGAGGCTGAGGCCCCTTGCACCACCCGAGACAGCTGCTCTTCCTACACTGGAGCTACACACACCTTTCTGAAATCTGCAGACGGTATCACACCGCTTGCTCGGCCGGACAGGCCCAGCATGCCTCTCCACTCCCGCCGCCTCGGTCGTCACTTAGCCAAGCTAAACAGATTTCGTTCCTTTAATCTTTCCTCATTAGCTGGCAATCTGGAAAGGAAACAAATGCTCGCCCCATACAGGTTCAAGCTGTTGCTTTAACCTTGTAAAAGCGTGCAGGCGCTGGGGCTGCAGAGTCCACGGGATCATTACCATGAGAAGCCACTCCCTCTCAGCCTGGCCCCTCAGGGCCCTTCCCCTCTTTTTTGGAAACCACTTCAGGGTGTCAGCGTCACCTCCCTTCCAGGCCCAAGAGCTCCACACCCAAACTGTGCACGCAGCTCCCAGAGCAAGGCAGCTTCTGGGGCCTTCCTTTGGCCTCCTGGAAGAGCAGGGGGAGTTCCCCCTCAGACACATTGATTTGTTCCAACCTGGCCCCATCGCACACATCACCGGGCGCTCACACTGGTGACTTCTCCAGGTCCCCGTGCCGTTCCTCAGCCACACCCACCTACCAGCTTCTTCAGCTGCATGCAGTTTTCTCCCAGCCCCAAATGAGACCTCATTAAAGAGGCTCAGAATCCTCTGCTCACCGGGAGGGTGTCCCTCTCCAAGAATGGATTCCCTGCCATCGATCTTTCTTCTCTGTGCAGTTTTCATTTGCATACCTACACCACTGGCGAGAACCCGAACCTGTTTTAACAACTACCACTTGTGGCGCACCCATTACAACACATCTGTTTTTCTGTTTCCAATCTGATCACTTAGTGTTATTGTTTGGTGTGGTTTGGCCCTTAGGTGTGTGTGCGCGCGCGCGCACACACACACACACACACACACACCCCACTGAGCTCGATTCTAGTTTTCTCCCCAAGATGACAGATATCCCACCCTCCGTTCTTTGTATCTATCTCCAGACTGACTGGGTGAACAGTTGTAGGACTGTCGCACCATGTTTTAGAAGACAGGAGTCACATCGTTTCACTTCCCCAGGCTCCTGATGGCTCCTTTTACTTTCTGTGATTTTCCGGACGTAATTATAAGTGATCCCATCAGCTCCCCACTCAGCACGTCCCCAGAACACCAGCCTTAATACCCCGTGATGGATGTCATCCAGGCTTGCTGATTTGTGAAACCTTTACATTTTCTGAGGATTCTCCTACCTGCTTTCTATCAGTACCGATTTTTGCACAGTCTGCATTTACTTCCTAATTATCCAAATTCCTTTTTGTCATTTTTCTTCTTAAAGATGGATCTAAAAAATGAGCCGAGTATCTCTGCCCTGTAGGAGGTATGATGGATCTCCCACTTCTCTTCATTTATTAGCGGTCTATATGCTCGCTGGTCTTTCCCCCACCTTTCCCTTCCCCTGAACCTCAATATACTGCTAAACATGTGTATTCCCTTTAACCCTTCACTAGTTCAAGCTTCTCTCCATTTCCTCTGGTTCACCCTCTTGCTCACAGTCCCAGGATCTATCCTCTGCTGCTTCCTGAAGACAATCCCTTTATTTTGCAGAAAACTAGGGTGACGGCCTCACCCGAAGCGATTCTAGCAGGCAAAGCCTCTTTTTTTCTCTTACACTTCATCACACCTGGCTACAATTCTTAGCGTTCTTCTTCTCCTCCTCAGGGCTCCAAAAATGAACTGACATCTTTGAAATACAGGGGAGAAACTGAAGTCGGCTGCCTGCTTTCCTTGCCTCACCTAAAAGCCCTCAACCATCAGTGATGTTCTCTCCCACCTGCTACCCTATAAATGTTCTCTGCACCATTCATGCCTACTGACTTCCATTATGGGATTCGAAAGTAATTTTCTAGATGTCAAAGCGAGATTCTCACCTGTACTTCTGGGAGAACTTGGTTTTCATTTTGCTCATTTTTTTCTGTGAGTTGCTACCTTTCCCCATCCATTCATTCATTCTTTCAACGCCTGTTAAGTCCCTGAGTGCCTACCACAAGCACTGGGGATAGGGTAGTGAACAAAGTGGCAGGATACCTGCTCTCACAGTGCTTAAGGTCTAGTGGAGGAGAGACATTAAACAGCCCCAACTCCATGTATGACTCCAAACCATGATCTGTTATATCAAGGAAGTACAAAGTGCTATGAGAAAGTATAATCCGAGGACAGGATTTGCTTTCGGAGGACAGGAAAAGCTTCTTTGAGCAGTAAAATTCACAGACAGGAAAGGCAGGTGAGAGTTGAATGAAGTAGATGCTAAGATGCTGAAAAGGAAAGATTGTACATTTGATGAACCAAAGGAAAAGCAGTTTGAGTGAACATAGTCAGTGAAGGAGAGAGGGCCCCGAGCTGAAGCCTGAGTGTAGCGTCCTTAACTGAGCATGACTTACGAGACAAAGAGCGGGCTTGGGAGGGAGGATGATGCTCCATTGTGCCCTAGGAGGGTTGCAACAACTCGTTTCCATATTTGTTTCCCAACATCATCCTCCCCTGTTGCCTTGATGAAAGCCAGGGCTGGTGAAAAAGCAACTGAAACCATTTGGGTTTATTCCCTCTTTTGCCTCAGCTAATTTGAGTGGCCTTCCTCATTTTCTCTCCCGTCAATGGGACTCCGTACTTGGCTAACAGAAAATGCACAAGATGTAATTTCATGAATCAATTCTATTCTGAAGTCATGATAGGGGGAGGAGGGGTGAGAGTTTTGGGACTTTTGGGTAGGGATGGGCAATTTGAAAGAGGCCCCCAGGTGATTTGATGTGCCATCCGAAAGATGCCCTATTTTTCAAAATTAACCTCTCTTGAGTCTCAGTTTCCTCATCGTAAAAAGGATTAATCCCATCCATCTATCTCACACACAAAGAGAAGACACACGAATCCTCTGAAAACTACAGACTGTTCTTCTCATTATGGCAAGAGAAGTCTTCGCCACTGGGCACCCAGGAAGAGGTGAGGCCCTGAGTGACGAAGAGACCAGCGGAGCCTAAGGAAGATCTGCTCCCAGATCCCAGGGAAGGCGGAGAAGGCCGCGTGACGCAGCACTGGGGATGCAAGAAGTGTAAAACCTGAACTCTTGGGCTCTGATTTCTGGCCGTGTTATATTCTGGTTATATTCTACATTGCCAACCGGACAGGGCCGGAGAGCCCTTTGAGCACATCTGGATCAGATGTCTGAAGTGAGTCCTTCCACAAGTGCTCTTCCGTGTTCTGGGGCACCCATCCCAAGAGGTGAAATGAAAAAAGCAGCCCTTTTGAGGAAAAGAAGGGAAGATGTGTAGAGAAACAGGGACAGCCATTAAGGGGGTAATTAAGGGGGAAACAGGGTTCTTACTGATCAGCACTGTCTTCCCTCCACCTGTTGACACTGTGCAGCTCTCCCCATCTCTGCTTGGGGTGTGCCCTCTGGGGATACACGCACAAACCCACTCTATGCAGGTGGGACCTCGGGCCGAGGACACCAAGAGCTTCTGGGGATATTCACCAGAGGACAGGGTCCCCTGCTTGGCCTGAGGAAACAATCTCACCGCTCCCCACCCCCGCCCACCCCTGCCTCGGGAAGAAAGGTCATTCCCTCCTCCTCGCCTCCACAGTAGCTTTTCAAAGGTTAAATTCAACCAGCCTGCTCCACCCCCCCCCCCCCAGCCCACCGCCAAACAAGGGAGGAAAAGTTAATTGAAAATGCTGTTTAATTTTTCAGCTCCAGTGGATCCTACCCCAGCACAGATGGCTCCCCCAGGACTGTCTGTCCAGAGCCCATCTCCACCATCCATCGCTCCCCCCAAGCATGGGGGCAGAGGCACAGCCAGCAGTG
This sequence comes from Monodon monoceros, assembly GCF_005190385.1. Classification (NCBI taxonomy): domain Eukaryota; kingdom Metazoa; phylum Chordata; class Mammalia; order Artiodactyla; family Monodontidae; genus Monodon; species Monodon monoceros. Next base: position 144,688,803 of record NW_021703774.1, read on the forward strand.
GCTCAAAGGGAGAAAAAAGAAGGGGGAGTGTGTGTGTGGGGAGCACCTCCACACAAAAGAGCATTCTGAGCCCTTGGTTCCCTGGCCCAGAGAACAATGCTTCGGACTTGATCCTTTCATAAAGAGAGTTTCTGGTGTCAGGAGACAGCCGCCCAGCGCCCAAGCTGCCCGCACCGGCCACTTCACTGCCCGGCACCAGCCGCTGTGCTGGTGGGGCTTCATTCCGCGCCCCCCTCTGCGTCCAGCTGGAAGTGAGCGCGGTACCCACCCCCACCCGACTCGGGGCCTGCCCGCTACTTGTTGCCCCCTAAAGGCTCTGACAGGGCCCCAGAGAGGCCAGCCAGCTGAGATGAAAGCCTGGGACTCTAACTGGATTACCCCAACCAGCCCCGGGACTAAAAAGGCCAAGAAGCCCTAATTAAAGCCATCCCCCTGCCCCTTGCCCCCCACCCCAATCACCGCCGCCTTTCTCCTTTCATCCCAGGTTCTCCACTTTGTTCAAATTTCCGCTACTGATGAGTTACTAGGCTCTGGAGAGGTGGGGCAAGTGGAGAGAAGTACAAACGCTCTCAGCCTCCTACAGCTTAAAGCCAGTGGCTGGCAACGCACTTGGGCTCTGTTGTCTCCTCTGTTGGAGAAACCCTAGAGAGGGAAGAAAGGGACGGAGGTGAGCGAGCCAAAGAAGGGGAAGGGATTGGGGCTGGAGGGCGAGAGGAGACCCCAGGTGCTGGTTGAATGGTGTCCCACCAAGTCGGGGCACAGCCGAGTTACCCGTCGGGTGGAGAAAGAGCAACAGTGATTTCCTTCTCCGTGGAGAGCTATGGGGGCCGAGGGGTCTCTGCTACCCTCTTCCCCCCTCTTTGTACCCCCCCAGCTCTCCCCCACTCCCACCTCCTTCTCTCCCTTACGCAGAAGTAGCCGCTTGCCTTTGGCTAGAGAGCACGTGGGGCTAGGTGAGCCTCCCTGATAAACCTGCACATTTGTTCTGGGGCCTGTATTAATCCATTATCTCCTTTTGATCATCATGATCATCTCACAAGGTGGGCATTTTTGCCTTCGTTTTACAGACAGAACTGAGATCGAAGGATTCCAAGCAACTTCCCTTTCCACAAGTTTACTAGCACCCTCCAAGTTGGTGGAAAGTAAGAGCACAGACCTCCTGACTCCTGCTTCAGTGTTCTCCCCTCTGCCCTGAGGTCTAGAGTAAGCCAGAGGGCCCTCTCCGGTGACTCTGGGCCTGATTTCGGGACAGGGGGCAGAGGTTTTACTTTTCTTGGACCATCCCAGCCTATGGGGCATTGCCAGAGGCTGAGAGATGACCCTCGGGGCAATGATGACGGCCAGCAGTGCCCACCTCTGGGAAAACAAAAGGCTGAGCCTGCGGGCCCCATGGCACCTGCCCTCTGCTCCGTTCCACGGCCTGGAATGACAGCCTTCCTCTGTAGGACACACGGCAGGCGGGGCCAGAGGTCTTCCTGCCTGGGTGTGATGGTACCAAGAGAAGAGGAAGAGAGAGTCCCAGTGGCCACTGGAGGTCGTTTCCCTGTCCCACTGTCAGGAAGTTGCTGGCAGACCCAGTCCTCCTACACACCTACCCCCTACTCCTCCCCACGCCATGGACCACTGCAGCCCTGGTGGGACTATCAAGTTGGTGAGGTGGGCCCTAAAGAGAAGATTAGTGTCCTGGCTCATGCCAGGACCTAGCTTCCTTGTGTGAAACGAAGGACACCCACCTCTGAGCTGAGATGCCCGGGCATTGCTTGGTGTTGGGTCCAGGCAAAAGAAGCCTCCTTGTTTCTGTTTATTCTTTTGTTTTGTCTTGCATGCTGCCCAGAGAAGAGGTAAGAAATAGGAGTGCTTTTTTAACCTAATTTTCAAAATAAGGGGGTAAGACGGGATACCTTCCTGAGGTGTCAAGGGTGGGGAGAATGAGTCTACCAACCAGAGAGGGGCGGAGACTGCGCAGGGCATGGGGGGAGGGGAGGGGAGAGGATTGGAGGGAGGTCAAGGGAGAAACGAAGAAAGAGGAAAAAAGAAAAACCCAGCAGTGCGCCATGTCGCATTGTTCATGCTCAGCCCTTCAATTTGCTCTCTGCATTCTCCTGCCGTGGGGAGAATGTTACGCTGGCTTAAGGGACAAATCAGACACAAAATAAAGACCAACGCTCAGCAGTAAAGCAATTATCGCAACATTTTATGCCAGGACTGTTCCTTTTGAAGGCAGCCTGGTGCTACCCGCATGTACCTTAACCCGTTCCTAATAACCATAAAGTTACCATTATTTACGGTACAAGACATTAAATAAATAATGCAAACTCAGGCAGGCGAGCAGTCGGTGCAGAGCTCGGCAAGAGGGCTTCCCCGCTGTGGGCCAGCCGCAGGGGTTAACACTGGATGGAAGGGACGCCCATGGCACCCTGTCCAGACTTTACCCTGCCCTCTCTCCCAGGTGCCAGGCGGGGCCAGGAGGGCACGGGGTCCAGCTGGCCAGGAGAAGGGAAGGGCAGAAATTAGACGAGGCCTGATCCTGAGGCTCACCAAGAGGGAATCCAGCCAGGACAGACACAGCCCGTGGACTGGGCCAGAGTTCTGTTTCCTTGATGTTGGAAGGACTCTCAAGGAGAGTCCCTCCTCCTGGGAGGGAGCCAGGACCTGGAGGATCTCTCCTGAGAAGGTGTGGTAAAGAGGAACGAACAGATCTGGGTTCAAATCCTGCTGCTACTTCAAGGCTAGGCAACCCCACACAGCAACAGACTTTCCACACCCCAGTATCCTCATGGATCAAAGGGGAAATAATGAGTTTACGGGGTGGCTATTAATTAATTAATTGGCCGCGTTGGGTCTTTGTTGCTGCGCGTTGGTGAGCGGGGGCTACTCTTCATCGCGGTGGCTTCTCTTGTTGCGGAGCACAGGCTCTAGGTGCACAGGCTTCAGTAGTTGCAGCACGCGGGCTCAGTAGTTGTGGCTCGCGGGCTCTAGAGCGCAGGCTCAGTAGTCGTGGCGCAGGGGCTTAGTTGCTCCGCGGCATGTGGGATCTTCCCAGACCAGAGCTCGAACCCGTGTCCCCTGCATTGGCAGGCAGATTCTTAACCACCACGCCACCAGGGAATTCCTGTAAATTGGTTCTTAAAGCTACTGTGTGTGAGCCATTCAAGTCCACAGCCTTGGGCAGAGGGGCCCAAGAACTAACCAAAAGACGGGTGCAGGGCTAGATTGGTCCACTGGCTTGACTTCCACCCAGAGCAAGTTATTTTTGAGGAGCATCAGGACTGTCTAACCAAGAGTAGCAATGTTGCTCAGCATCGCTAAAACTTTAGGGAGCGCCAGAAACATCTGGAGAGCTTGTTAAAACACAAACGGCTAGGCCTCACACATGGAGTTTCTGGTTCAGTCGGTCTGGGGTGGGACCTGAGGATTTGCGTTTCTAAATTCCCAGGTGATAATGACGCTGGTGGTCCAGGGCCCAGGCTTTGAGAACACTGGCCTAGAAATCTTCCTTTAGTTGACATCCCAGTGGCCTCTCTTCACCTCAGATCTGGCCCTAAAAGATGAACTGAGGACCTCCTGGTGGAGGCGGTGGTGGGGTTGGAAGTGGGGAGTCTGGGATTACTTTTTGGCTACAAAACAGGTGAAGACTAAAATCAGAAAAATACTTTCAGTGGGGCATTGGATGAAGGGCAGCACAGCTATGGACATTTTCTAGCACATTAATTTGTGTGCACACAAAAATGGACACATTCCTCTTTCTTCCTTAGCCTGGGTTTGGGATCCAAGCCTTTTCTTGCTTGGTGGGGCAAGGTTTCACATCTGCAATGCTCTTCCTTTGTAAACACTCCAAATGCACCAAAAAAATTGAGACAAAAATGTGAATGTAGTCTTAAAATTTGGTTCACAGATTTTTCTGTAGAATTCTCTTGTCAAATGAAGTTAGATGTAATTTATGTTACAGTATATTATGTGACATGGGGATATTATTATTATCTCATTGGATTATAATTCTTTGTGTACTGTTTGTTTTTCTATTCTAGACAGTGAGCTCTTTGAGGGCAGGGATAGTTCTTCTTCCCTCTGTGTCTCCGAGGGCCTGGCACAATGTCAAGCTCAAGGAATGCTTAACAAATATTTAATGAACGAACATTTGCTCCCTGAGGACGAGGCCTAACACTGTGTGCAGATGTAAAGGAATGATCCCATGCCCCAATTTTCTTCCTCTTTTTTTTTTTTTTGCGGTACGCGGGCCTCTCACTGCTGTGGCCTCTCCCATTGCCGAGCACAGGCTCCGGACGTGCAGGCTCAGCAGCCATGGCTCATGGGCCCAGCCGCTCCGCGGCATGTGGGGTCCTCCCGGACCGGGGCACGAACCCGTGTCCCCTGCATCGGCAGGTGGACTCTCAACCACTGCGCCACCAGGGAAGCCCTCTTCCTCTTTTTATGAGAACCTTTTCTTTTCATGTATTTCCAGGCTGGAGTTCAGGGATTGGTCTGGGCGAGGTGTCATGGCAGGTCTATAATCCATGGGGCCAAGAACACATAATGGTTCCTTTTGGAGAACTGACCACCCACAGGAGATTTCTCCAGAAGGATTCCCCAAACACAGAATCATGCCTCCAGCCTTAGCCAGGAGACTTACAAAAATGCGTGTGTGTGTGTGTGTGTTTGCGTGTGTGTGAAGTTCAGAGAGGAGACGGATCCGAGGACTCTGTGTTATTTGTGGCATCAGTGGTACTGCGCCGGGCAATGCCAGGCCCCCACAGCCTGACCTGGAATTGCAGATCTTTAGCCTGTTTCATGGCTATGGCTTCTGCATCCCTTCTTTTTCTCCTGTTCCAAAGACTGCAATAGCTCCACATTTTTCTGTTATATCTTTGGAGGAGTTAGGGTGCAGAGGAGGGTCAGCAGAGGACAAAGGCAGTGAAAACAGCTGACTCCCACCCTTGCCTCCCCTCTCTGCCAAACCTAAGCCTGCGCTTGTCACAAAGTCAGTACGGGCAAATGCACTGCTGCTGTGATGGAGTGGGGTGGGAAGGAGGGGAGAGAGGGAGAAAACTTCGTTCTTTGCTGGCTTAAAAAGTCAAAGGCTCTGTAAGGCTTGCAGAAGGAAGAAAGAAGTTGCCCTGCTCTGCCCCACGGTTCTTCCCTTCCCGCATTCGTAGTAACCCTGATGCTTCTCTGAGTGGCAGGCACTCCTCAGCCTGGTCCCGCAAAGGGAGATGGGACCCTGCTCCTTCTCCGCTCTCCCATCCCAGCCTTTCTGCCAGCCGGGGTGTCCCACAGCTGACTGGCCTGCAAGCAGGACTCTATCTTCAAAACCCACCCCCTCCCCCTCAACTTTAGCATTAACCTTTCTCTCTCTTTCAACAAAAGCCAAACTCTTTCAAAGCCAATCTGATTGAAATTCAAAAACTTTCTAGGGCCTCTGCACCACTCTCTACTCCTCCCCGTATTGACAGCCGCTTACCAGCTCCTCCCCAACCTTCCAACCCCTCCCCCCCAGCAATGTAGAAAATAGCGGGACAAAGGGCTCTCCCACCCCCTTCCCCCCTGCACAAGACTCTCCCTTTGTATCATTGTATCACTTCAGGCTGGTGGAAGAGGAGAGCTGGCTCTGGGCTCTCCATTGTCTCTCACCATCCCCACCCCCACTGCCTTCTGCATCTTGGGGGCCTAAAGCTGGGCTCAGCTTAGTTGGACAAACCAAGAGAAGTTGGGGCCTCTGTGGGGAGCTCAAGGCCCACCCTCTGACAGGGGAAGAAAAGAGCCAAGAGCAAGTCTGGGCCCAAAGGGCACCAGGCCCCAAGGCTCCCTGACTTCACTTCGTGGACTCCCGGTGGACCTAGCACAGCAGACCCTGGCTTGCTCCCTTATTTTCCTGGACACCAGATGGAGCTCCTCCCTCCCTCCTCCCTCTTTAGCTACTAACTCCCTCCTTCTGCAGCAGAAGCAATTAGAATAGTCTGGAAGGCCCTGGGGAAGGGAGGGGGCCCAGGTGGTGGCCAGGAGGCTATTAGAGAATAGAGAAAGACAGCCTGGAAACACCTCCCCAACCAGGGCTGCAGCCACTGGGGAGGAAAGACCTGAACCATTTTCAATTAATTAATTAATTCAACAAGTATTTATTGAGCACCTACCATATGCTCATTGGGGAAACGGCCACGAACAAAATAAAGTCCCTCCTCACAGAGCTTACATTTTAGTGGGCAAGGCCGATGATCAACAAATCGAATCATAATATTTCAAGTATAAGTCTATATAGAGAAATAGAGCAAGAAAAGGGCAAAAAAAAAAAAGAAAAAAGAAAAGGGGCAAAGAGTGCCAGGAGCGGGTTAGGTTATGGGGGGAGGGGTGGTGGGCATATCGTGAAAGGCCTCTGGATACCAGAATTTAGACAGAGACCTACAGGGAGGGGGTGTCTGGGAAAGGAGAATCCAGCCTGAGGGAACAGCAAGAACAAAGGCTCTAAATTGTTGATTTAAGAACAGAAAGACTGAAGCAGAGAGATCAAAGGGCGGACCCAACAGCATGAGAGAGGAGCAGGGAGGCCAGATAACGTGGGGTCTTTGAAGCTTTGATAAGGGGTTTGGATTTTGCTCAGAATGAGTAAGAAGTCAGAGGAGTCAGAGGATTTGATTTATGTTTTAAAAGGTCCTGGGGCAAGGGGAGAAAGTGGGAGACCTTAGGGGACTGTTGCAAGGATCTGGGTGAGAAAGAATGGTGGCTTGCACCAGGGTACTATGGTAGAGATGGAGAGCAGTGGTCAGATTTGGGATATATCCTGATGGTAGAGCCTTCATGATTTGCTGATAGGTTGTATGCAAGGTGTGAGAGAAAGGAGTCAAGAATGACTTCAAGGTTTGGGGCCTGGTTCAAATGGAAGACTGAAGTTGCCATTTACTGATATGGCAGAAAGAAAGGGGTTCATAAGGAGCCTGTGCAGTTAGAAGAATCAGGAGTTCAGTTCTGGGCTTATACATTTGAACTGCCTATTAGACATGCAACCAGAGATGTCCAGTAAGCAACTGGGTACATGAGTGTGAAGTTCAGGGGAAAGGTCTGGGCTAGAGATATACATCTGGGAGTCACCAGCATTTAGCTGGTATAAAAGCCACAAGACTGGATGAGATTATGTAGGATGGGAGTGTAGATAGAAAAGAGAAGAAATCTGTGGACCAAATCCAAGGGTACAGCAAAGTTTAGAGGTCAGAAACAGCAGAAGAGGAGCAAGCAGTGAGGCAGGAGAACCAAGAGAGAGAGGTGTCCTGGAAGCCAAGTGAAGCTCTACAAGGAGGGAATTGCTCGAGCACGATGTGCACGGAGGATGGGCCATCGGATCCGGCAATAGGGGGAAGTCACTAGTGACCTCGACAAGAGCCATTTCAGAGGAAGGATGGGGGAAAATCTGACTAGTGAGGGTTCAAATGAGAATGAAAGGAGAAGAGGTTGACAAGTGTAGGCACAGGGGGGAACGGAGAAGTGGAGAAGTAGCTGTAGGGGGAAAGGGGACCAATGGAAGGTTTTTAAAAAGATGGTAAATATCATTGCATGTTTGTATGTGGACAGGAATGATCCGGTAGACAGAGAAAATATGATGATGAGATGTAAGCAGGGGAGACAATCGCTGGAACTGTGTCCTTAAGGAAGTGAGAGGGACTGGAATCCAGAGCATAAGTGGTTCTCCTTCTGGAGGAGAAGCATGACCAGTCACCCACAGCAACAGGAGAGAAAGCTGAAGAATGGTACAGACGCAAATGTATTGGTACATGAGGTGGTGGGAGCAGGGTGAAGTTATCTTCTGATGGCTCCATTTTCTCAATTAAATGAGAAGCAAGAATTAAGCGGAGAGAAGGCAAGAGGCAGACTTAACTAGGGTTGGAGTTTTGCTAGGAGAGTATAATGAAAGAAAGAAGAGTGAGGGAATTGAGGGTATATGCAAGGGAATAAACATAAAAGCAGGCCATGGGATCTAAGCTGGCTTAGGGGGGAAGTTAGGGCATGATGGGGGTAAGGGACAGTGAGAAGCTGGTAGGATCAGTGGAGTAAAGTCCCACTGGGGTTGAAATTGGGGCACAACAAAGAGCAAGTTGGTGGCTGGAGGGCAGGAGGCATAAAATGGACATTATGCAGGGGTACAGTCATTGGTAATGCCAAGGTTTGGGGGATGAACATTGGACTCCATGACTGAGGTAGGGCAGAGGATTAGCTCACTGGAGGAGAGAAGGTCAAGGAAGCAAGAGAGCAGGATATTGGAGATGATTCTCAAAGTGGGGTCCTTGGATCAGTGGCACTGGCAACCCTTGGGAACTTGTTAGAAATGCACATCTTTGGGCTGCACTCCAGGCCTACTAAATCAGAACTCAGGAGGTAGGGCCCAGTAAGCTGTGTTTTCACAAGCCCTCCTGGATGATTCGATGATTTTAACATTTGAGAATTACTGGTGTAGGGGATTTTGATGGACTGTGGAGTGGGGAGGGGTGAGAGAAGGGTCAAATTTGGGCAGTGGTTCTCAACCATGGCTGCCCAACATTCGAATCACCCTTAAAAATCCCAGCATCGAGGCTGCACTCCAGAATCAATGAAATCATAACCTTGCAGGGAGGGGGACCTTAAGGATATCAGTATTTTAAAAGTTTGTCAGGGGCTTCCCTGGTGGCGCAGTGGTTGAGAGTCCGCCTGCCGATTCAGGGGACGCGGGTTCGTGCTCTGGTCCGGGAGGATCCCACATGCCGCGGAGCGGCTGGGCCCGTGAGCCATGGCCGCTGAGCCTGCGCGTCCAGAGCCTGTGCTCCGCAACGGGAGAGGCCACAACAGTGAGAGGCCCGCGTACAGCAAAAAAAAAAAAAAAAAGTTTGTCAGGTGATTCCCATATGCAGGCAAGGTTGAGAACCACTAGATTATGGGATATTCAGAGCCCTAAGGGGATGACAGTTCAGGTGATGAAGGATTTCTGGGAGTCAGGGAGCTTCTGTGGTGAGTGAAATAAACAGAGAACAGGATGATACTGGTCCTGGTAGCCTCTGGGGCAGAATTTGGTGGTGAGGCTGGTTGTGCTACAGCTGAAGGTGTGAGAGTATTACCAGGGGCATGTGGACCTCTAGGGTTTCCACTTCACACCTGCCAATGTGTCCTTCTCTTCTGGGAATCCGGAAGAAGTGTAGTTTGGAAGGATAGACAAATCCATGAATGAAAAAAATAGGGATGTGTGTCGCTCACCAAATACTCTCCATAATAAATGCTGGCTTCCTTTTGGCATGCCTGGGTTTAGGGAGAAGCAACCGCCAAGGCCAAGTTAGGGCCAGTTGCTGCTAATCCACTGCTTCCAGCCAGCAAGCTCCTTGGCCAGGCCAAGCTTTTCCCCAGCTGGCTTCTGTTTTTGTAGAAGCACAAGGAGCTTTTCATGTATCAGGCATCTTGGCCTCCAGGTCCAGTCCAGATGCCTTGGGAGTTCAGATGAGAAAAGGAACATCATTAGCTTTGGAGAAAGGTGTATCCCAAGAATTTAGGGGGCAACTTCTAGCAGAAAGAAGGGGGTCATGGGAGCAGTAACACTATGTGCTCAATAAATGTAGATAGAAAATGAACCCACGAGTGAGGGGAACGGTTGGACTTGGGGGCATGGGGAGATTATCAATGTTCTGGGGAAGGGAAGTAAGGATGATCATATATTCACAAGGTTTGGCCTTTATGTGGAGGACTTGAATAGGGGAGATGATCTCATTCAGTAAAACAACACTAAGGCCAAAGAGAAGGATTATCACATGGTGGTGATGGGGCAATAGAGCTATCACACACAGGTGGATGAGAGGAACTGCCATACACTGGAGTCTGATCATACGCTCATGAGACCTGGTGTTTACTCAAGATTCCAGGGGATTATCCCACACAGGGCGATAAAGGTCCAAGGGCATAAAGGGCAGGTGATTATATATAGAAAGGGCTTGGTCTCTAAGCATAGGGTAGAATACTGGTTGGGGGGAGGTGGGGGAGAGGAATTATCACGTGCCCAGAACCAACAAGAACTTTAAGAAACTATCTGGATTGTGGGTAAGGGGGGTACAATCAGAAAGAAAGACAGAAAAGTGAAATATGTCTGTTATAACAGCAGTGTTTTAAAGGAATCTCCAGAGATGCTCCAGGTATTCTGGGCTCTAAGACCCAGAATTTATTTGAAAGGTGACACTAGTTTAACTCTTCTCTGCATCCAGGGAAAGGGCAGACTGGCCAGAGGAAAAATTGTCCTGGCGCTCCTCCCCCATCTCCAGGCCAGTGTCACAGAGGAGACGTTACTGGCCAGGATTCCTCACCTTTGAAGCAATAGGCAGGTGGGCAGGAGGCAGGCACCAGAGGCTTTCTGGCCATCAGGAGTTTGGAGAGGGACCACAAGAAACTGGAGGCACCTCATGCAGCTCTCACACTATAATTAATTGTCTGCCCCAGCAGTTCCCTGTTCTCAGCATCCCCAAGTAAACATGCTTGATTGTTTTAGTTTTGGCAACTTGCTAGGTGAACAGGGGAGGCTGTTTCACTGTTGGGGGGAAGGGACAAGCTAGAATAAGAACTGGGCTCTGGACCATCGCCCACATCACACAAATCCATTATACATGGCAGTACCACACTAGACTAGAAAGCCCGATTACCGGTGAGGTGGCAAAGGGCAAGGGTGATGTGGCAAGTCTCCCTTGCCTCCATCTGGGCACACAGCTTTCTTCCCTTACATCCACACCTGCAGCGTGGGGTTGGGAGGGAGCACTGGTTCATAATTTAAGCCTTCCTTCTTTCCACAGCACTCCTCATCCTGCAGGATTTTAGCCAAAGCTAATCAGAGCACGTTGTGCATTTCATTCATTCATTCACTCATTCACTCACCCATTCATTCTCTGCCTATAGATCCCTCTTCCAGGGATAGCTCCTTTACTTCCACAGTTTTAGTTACTATGTAAATGTTACCGACCCTATCACCAGCCCAGACCCCTCTTCCGGGTTCCACCTGGTAAAACTGCTGTATCCCCAAGTTCACCAGGATTTCCCACAAGCACCGAAAATTCAGTATGTCAAAAGCTGAATTCCCTCCCTCTTCCCTTTACATTCATCCTTCCACCTCGGTGGATGGTCCCTTTGTTCACCCTGTCACCCAATCTTTCCCAGAGCTCCTTTTTATTCTCCACCCTACAGCCATACTGCTCCTTCTAAAACACAAATCTGTCATATTTCTGCCCCACTTACAACTCTTCAATGGCTTCCCATTGTCTTTAGGATTCAGTCCAAGCTCCTTAACAAGGATTATAAAAGCCCCACATGACCGGCCCTCGCCTACTTCTCCAGCATCTTCTCTTGCCACTGTCCTTTTTATTCATTGCATCATCTCTTACCACTGTCCCATTTATTAATTCATTCAGTGAACACGTATTGAGCACTTATTACGTGCCAGACACTATTCTAAATACTGGGATACAGCAGTGAACAAAACGGATCTCTGCCATCCCAGAGCTCCAGCCCATCTGGCTTACTTTCTTTTCCCCTCTCACCTCTGGACCGATCGGTACACAGTTTATTCAGCTTAGAAAGCTCATTGTCTTCCTTCTACCAAAATGTCTCCCTACTCCAATTCCCTCTTGCCTAGTGAACTCATCATTTAGGTCTCTCTTGCTCTCCAGATTAGGTTAGGTTCCCCTAACTTCATGCTGCCAAGGCAAATTGTACCAGCCCCATCAAAACACTCGCCACATTTTATTGTAACTACTTTTCAAGTTGTCTGTATTCCCATTAGACTATATATTCTTGCAAGGCAATCTTTGCCATCATCTTGTTGTATTCTTAGTGCCTAGCACTATTGAATTCAATAGATATTTAATTATCATCACCTGCTCTGTGCCAAGTACCGTGAAAGCCAGAAAATATTTATCTTGCCACCCAAACTTAGTCTTTTTCTTTTTTTAAATTTCCTGTTCCTGTTACTGGTGTTACCCATTACTCTCAGCCACCTAACTTAGAAATTTTATCATGAATTTATCATGAATCTCGCTTGTCCATAAATCAAAATTTTAGTTAAGTCCAATGGATTTTCCAGTTCTGTAATCTATCTTTAGTTTATCCCCTCTTTTCTATCCTCACTATTACTGTTTCAGTTCAAGTCTTCATGATATCTTTTTTTTAGACAACTTTATTGAGATATAATTTATATACCATACAATAGATCCATTAGAAGTATAAAATTCAATGTTCTGGGTATACTCAGATGGTTGTGCAGTCATCGCCACAATGAATTTTAGAACATTTTCATCAACCCCCCCAAATTCATACCTTTAAGCTATTACCCCCAATCCTCCCATTCCCCCAGTCCTAGGCAACTACTAATATACTATCTCTTTCTATAGATTTGCCTGTTCTGCACATTTCACATAGATGGAATCAAACAATACATGGCCTTTTGTGTCTGGTTTCTTTCACTTAGCATGATGTATGCAAGGTTCATCAATGTTACAGCATGTATCAGTACTTCATTCCTGTTTTTCCCCACTTTTATTGAGATATAATTGACATAAAACATTGTACAAGTTTAAGTTGTACAGTGTGTTCATGTGATACACATATATTGCAAAATGATTACCACAGTAGTGTTAGTTTATACCTCCATCACCTCACATAATTACCATTTCTTTTTTGTGGTGACAATATTTAAGATTTATTCCCTTAGCAACTCTCAAATATATAATACAGTATTATAAGACATAATCACCATACTGTACATTAGCTCCCCAGAACTTATGCATCTGATAACTGGCAGTCTGTACCCTTTGACCAATATTCCTCCATTTCCCCCACCCACCCATTTCTGGCAACCACCATTCTATTCTCTGTTTCTACGAGTTTGGCTTGTTTAGATTCCACATATAAGTGATATCATACTTTGTCTTTCTCTGTCTGACTCATTTCACTTAGCATAATTCTCTCAAGGTCCACCCATATTGTCGCAAATGGCAGAATTTCCTTCATTTTTAATGGCTGAATACTATTACTTTATATATGTATATACCACATTTTCTTTATCCATTCATCCGTTGATGGACACTTAGGTTGTTTCCATGTCTTGGCTATTGTGAATAGTGCTGCAATGAACATGGGAGTGCAGATATGGCTTCAAGATCCTGATTTCATTTCCTTTGGATACATACCCAGAGGTGGGATTGCTGGATGGTATACTAATTCTATTCTTAATGTTTTGAGGAACCTTCATACTGTTTTCCATAGTACCTGCACCAATTTACATTCCCACCAACAGGGCACAAAGGTTTCTTTTTCTCCACATTGTCACCAACACTTATCTCTTGTCTTCTTGATGATAGCCATTATAAAATGTGTTAGGTGGTATCTCACTGTGGTTTAGATTTGCATTTACCGATGACTAGTGATACTGAGCACCTTTTCATGTACTTATTGGCCATTCATATGTCTTCTCTGGAAAAATGTCTATTCAGATCCTCTGCTCATTTTATTTTATTTTTTTTGCCATGCTGTATGGCTTGTGGGATCTTAGTTCCCTGACCAGGGAATGAACCTGGGCCCTCAGCAGTGAAAGTGCAGAGTCCCAACCACTGGACTTCTGGGGAGTTCCCCTCTGCTCAATTTTTAATCATATTTTTTTCTATTGAGTTGTATAAGTTCCTTATACATTTTGAATATTAACCCCTTATCCAATATATGATTTGCAAATATTTTCTCCCACTCCAATAGGTTGCCTTTTCAATTTGTTGACTGTTTCTTTTGCTGTGCAGAAACTTTTTAGTTTGATATAGTCCCACTTATTTATTTTTGCTTTTGTTACTTATGCTTTTGTTATATCCAAAAAGTCATTGTCAAGACCAGTGTCAAGGAGCTTTTTCTCTTTGTTTTCTCCTGGAAGTTTTATGGTTTCAGATCTTACAATTAAGTCTTTAATCAATTTAGAAGTAATTTTTGTGAGTGGTGTAAGATAGGGGTCCAGTTTCATTCTTCTGCATGTAATCATCTAGTTTTCCCAGCACCATTTATTGAAGAGACTATCCTTTCTCCAGTGAGTATTCTGGGATCCTTTGTATGAGGGTTTATTTCTGGGCTCTCAGTGCTATTCCATCACTCTACATGTCTATTTTTATGCCAGTACCATGCTGTTTTGATTACTATAGCTTTGTAGTATAGTTTGAAAACAGAAAGTGTGGTGCCTCCAGCTTTGTTCTTTTTCCTCAGGATTACTTTGGCTATTCAGGGCCTTTTGGGGTTCCATGCAAATTTTAGGACTGTTTGTTCTATTTCTGTGAAAAATGCCATTGGAATTTTGTGAGTGATTACACTAAATCTATAGATGGCTTTGGATAGTATGGACGTTTTGACAATATTAATTCTTCTGATCCATGAACATGGGATATCTTTCTACTTCTTTGTGTCTTCTTCAATTTCTTTCATCAAAGTCATAGTTTTCAGTGTACAGATCTTTCATCTCCTTGGTTAAGGTTATTCTGAACTAGTTTATTGTTATTGATGCTACTGTGAATGGCAATGCTTTCTTTCTTTATTTTTCAGATATTTAATTGTTAGTGTATACAACTGATTTCTGTATGTTGATTTTGTATCCTGCCACTTTACTGAATGTGTTGATTAGTTCTAGCAGTTTCTTTTTTGGCAGAGTTTTTAGGATTTTCTACATATAAAATCATATCACCAGTAAACAGAGACAATTTTACTTCTTCCTTTCTAATTTTGACACCTTTCCCCCCCCTTTTTATTGCCTGATTTCTATGGCTAGGACTTCCAATACTATGTTGAATAGGAATGTGAGAATGGGCATCCTTTTCTTATTCCTGAAACAGGAAAAGCTTTCACCCTTTTAGTGTTGAGTATGATGTTACTTGTGGGCTTGTCATATATGGCCTTTATTATGTTGTGGAGTGTTCCTTCTATAAGCAAGTTTTCAAGAGTTTTTATCATGAAAGGATGTTGTGTTTTGTCAAATGCTTTTTCTGCATCTATTGAGATGGTCATATGATTTTTATTCTATTAATATAGTGTACCACAATTATTGATTTGCCTATGTTGAACCATACTTGCATCCCAAGGATAAATTCCACTTGATCACGGTGTATGATCCTTTCAATGTGCTGTTGAATTCAGTTTGCTAATTTTTTTTTTGAAAATTTTTAGGTCTATGGTCATCAGGGATAGTGGCCTATAGTTTTCTTTTCTTGCTCTGTCCTTATTTGGCTTTGGTGTCAGGGTAGTGCTGGCCTCATAAAATGAGTTTGGGAGTGTTCCCTCCTCTTCAGTTTTTGGGAAGAGTTTGAGAAGGATTGGTGTTAACTCTTCTTTAAATGTTTGGTATTTATTGCTTTTTATGGCTGAATACTATTCATTGTATAGATAAATCATATTTTGTTTATCCATTCATCAGTTGATGGATATTTAGATTGTTTCCCTGTTTTGGCTATTATGAATAATGCTTCTGTGAACATCAGTGTACAAGTTTTTGTGTGGACATGTGGTTTCAGTTCTCTTGATTAAATATCTAGGAGTAGAACAGCTGGGTCAAATGGTAACTCTATGTTTAACTTTTGGGGGAGCTGCCAGACTGTTTTGCAACGTGGTTGCAACATTTTATATCCCCAAAAGGAGTTTACTAGTGTTCCAATTTCTCCACATCCTCACCAATACTTGTTATTGCCTGACTTTTTGATTATAACCATCCTAGTGGGTGTGAAATAGAATCTCACTGTGGTTTCGTGTTGCATTTCCCTGATAACTAATGATATTGAGCATCTTTTCATGTGTTTAGTGAGCATTCACGTATCTTCTTTAGAGAAATGCCTATTCAAATCCTTTGCCAATTTTAACATTGGGTTATTCTTTTTATTATTCAGTTTACTCCTTTCTTTCCTATCTGGATGGCTTTTATTTCATTTTCTTGCCTAGTTGCTCTGTATAGAACCTCAATATTGAAAAGTGATGAGAGTGTACATCTTGCCTTGTTCCTGATCTCAGGAGGAAAGCATCCAGTGTTTCACCATTGAGGAAGTTCCCTTCTATTCGTAGTTTGTTGAGTGTTTTTTTTATCATGAAGCGCTGCTGAATTTTGTCATTTTTTGGTATCTATTGAGATCATCATGTGGTTTTTGCCCTCTATTCTATTAGTATGGTGTACTGCATTGATTTATTCATATGTTAAACCAACTTTGCATTCCTGTGGTAAATCCCATTTGGTCATGGTGCATAATCCTTTTTAGATGTTGCTGGATTTGGTTTGCTATAAGTTTACTGAGGATTTTTGCACATATATTCATAAGGGATCTGTAGTTTTATTTTCTTGTGATGTATTTGCCTGGTTTTGGTATCAGAGTAATACTGGCCTCACAGAATGATTTGGGAAGGGTTCCCTCTCTTCTATGTTTTGTAAGAGTTTGTCGAAGATTGGTATTAATTGTTCTTTAAAAGTTTGGTTGAATTCACCTGTGAAACCATCTGGGCTTGGGGTTTTCTTTGTGGGAAGTTTCAAAAGTACTAATTCACTTTCTTTACCTGTTATAGGTCTATACAGTTTTTATTTCTTTTTGAATCACTGTTGGTAGTTTGCATTTTTTTCTAGAAATTTGTCCATTTAATCTAAGTTATCTAATTTTTTGGCATATAGTTGTTTATAGCATTCCCTTATAATGCTTTTTTATTTCTGTAAGATTGGCAGTAACGTCTCCTCTTTCATTCCTAATTTTGGTAATTTCATTCTTCTCTCTCTCTCTCTGTTTAGTCTAACTAAAGTTTCCTCCATTTGTTGGTCTTTCTAAAGAGACAACTTTTGGTTTTGTTGATTTTCTCTTTTGTTTTTCTTTTCTATATTTCACTTATTTATTCCCTAGTCTTTATTATTTCCTTCATTCTGCTTACTTTGGGTTTTCAGACTTACTTCGTTTGCTCTTCTTTTTCTAGTTTCTTAAGTTGAAAGTTTGGGTTATTCAATTGAGCTATTTCTTCTTATTTATTTATTAAATTTATTTATTTTTGGCTGCATTGGGTCTTTGTTGCTGCATGCGGGCTTTCTCTAGTTGCAGTGAGAGGAGGCTACTCTTCATTGCAGTGCATGGGCTTCTCAGTAGTGGCTACTCTTGTTGCGGAGCATGGGCTCTAGGCGTGCAGGCTTCAGTAATTGTGACTCGTGGGCTCTAGAGTGCAGGCTCAGTAGCTGTGGCACACGGGCTTAGTTGCTCTGCGGCATGTGGGATCTTCCCAGACCAGGGCTTGACCCCTGTCCCCTGGATTGGCAGGCGGATTCTTAACCACTGCGCCACAGTGGTTAAGTGGTTAAGAAGGGAAGCCCTCTTCTTTTTAAAATATAGATGTTTATAGCTTTAAATTTCCCTCTGACCACTGCTTTAGCTGCAGCCCATAAGTTTTGATACTTTGTGTTATCATTTTCATTCATCTCAATTTTTCTTTTTTTTTTTTTTTGCGGTACGCGGGCCTCTCACTGTTGTGGCCTCTCCCGTTGTGGAGCACAGGCTCCGGACGCGCAGGCTCAGTGGCCATGGCTCACGGGCCCAGCCGCTCCACGGCATATGGGATCTTCCTGGACCGGTGCACGAACCCATGTCCCCTGCATTGGCAGGCAGACTCTCAACCACTGCGCCACCAGGGAAGCCCCTCATCTCAATTTTTAATTTCCCTTTTGATTTCTTCTTTGATCCTTCATTGTTTGTCTTTAACTATCCCTAAGAAAGATATCCAGTATTTCCCTTTCTAGTTGATGTTACATTTTGCTACCCAACTAGTCTTATGAAAAACAGTTTAGTTTAATAAACATTTGTTGAGTACCTACTACATTCAAGCTGAGGGTTGGAAATACAAAAATATTTAAGATAGTTCCTGCACTGAAGTAATTCACAGTACAGTGGGAGAGATGACCCTGAAACAGACAATTGTAATATAAGTTGATAAATCCCGTGACAGACTTATATTTAAAGTACAAAAGAATATAGAACAGAAAGTGATTAGCTCTGTCTAGCAGAGTAGATTTCACAATGGTGATAATTACTGAGCAGGGTTTCTAAGGACAAACAGTAACTCTTTAGTTAGGCAAAATAATGAAAGACCATTTCCCAGGCAGTGAAAATAGTATGGGTGAAGACTTAGAGCTGTGAAACAAAGTAGGGTATTTAAGACCACCCTTTCCCCCATCTTTAGTCTATGAGACTCTGATGAAGCAGATTTTACCCCTCACTCCCGGCTGATGGATCTGACCCAGACATAAGAGCATTGGTTCAGAAATGAGCACAAGTCAAAGTCAAAAGGATACACTGGGACTTTAACTGTGGTTTTGAGAAAAAGACTTTTCCTTTTTCATGCTGGAAAATACCTAATAGGCAGCTGAAAATCCAAGTCATCCTCGTGTGGTTGAAACCAGGGAGATGGAGGAGAGCCAAGGGAGAGTGCCTGTCACATAGTGGGAACTCAATAAATATTCATTGAATGAATGAGTACATGAACAATCTGGAGAACAGAATCCTGAGGAAAACAAGGAACTCCTGAAAGCCATCTCACCTTCCTCTGAACTCCCACAACTTCTCAGAATTCTTCTTATGGTGTTTTAAAATTATCTCTAAATCTGCATGATCTCTTCTCTTAGGATCTAATGCTTTTCTGACCATACTTACTTGTGTCATATATAAGATTTTATATTATCTGGCCCTACCTCTTCAACTTCAACTTCATTCTAGCAGTATTTTAAAACTTGCTGCACCCTGAACATGCCACACACACTTGTCTTTGTTCTTCCCATATTCTACCCCCTCCTCCAGAATACTTCACCTATTGAGAACTAACCAAATACCTGTCACTTGCAAAGTGAGATCTATTAGTGGAGGGTGATATCAACTTAAGAGTGTATTTTAATGAAATACAATAGAATAGAGTAAGGTAGAAAATGGCAGAGTGCATTGCATAAGGTATGGATAAGTATTACGTTTGTGAAACTTTTGTTTCAGTTGGTGGGTATGTAATGAGTCACGCTGTAAGACATATTTCTTACTGTAAATCACAGTGTAAAAAGTTTAAAGGCCTAAGACACCGCTATTACCAAGGTGACCAGGTCTTTGGTTTAGAACTCAAACAACTAAGAATGCCCAGAGACTTCCCTTCCTGTGTCTCTAACTGAAACTTTGAAACTTTGTCCCTAAGTCCAGACTCTGAAGAAGGGTCACAAGTCAGGTTAGAGTCTTTACTTCTGTGTCAGCAACAACATTTTTTAAAACTGTCTTTTCAAATCTATCACACAGATTTAGATCTAACACACTTGCTCATAGCAGTTTGCTGCTGTTAACTATGCTACTTAAAATAATAGCACTTACTGAGCACTTGCCATTTTCCAGGCATTGTTCTTCTTTTCATGTACTATCTTATTTATACCTTACGACAACCCTAGAGGTAGGTAATATTATTGCCAATTTCATTTTATAGGGTGGAGAGATTGAGGTACGGAGATATTGACTCAACTTTCCCAAGGCCACACAGCTAGGAGGTGGTAGAGCTAAGATTTGAACCCTGCCGTCTAGCTTCCCAGCCCATGCTCTTAACCACTAAGCTCTCCGGCCTCCCAAGTAGCTTTCTTGTTGAACAGACACATGTATGTCTCATGGAACAGCTCTTCTGAAATGGCCCTGAGTAGCTATTACCTGAAGAATGTTCTCTCTGCTGTGGCTCCTAGCTTTTCTAACCATCCATTTTGATCAAGAACAGCCTAATTTATTTGGCCCTGGGTCTGTAGTTCAATGTTAATCTGCAGGTTGATTTAAACTCTCACTAGTTCTCTTGGAGAGACAGAAAAGAAGGAGGAAAATGAGGCCAAAATTCATCCCAATTTTTAAAGTTATTTTTAAAAAGCAAGATGATGGGGGAAGACAGCATACGTCTGTCTCTTAAAAGGAAGGAGCCTCTGTCTCCTGCCCGTGATTGTCTCTGACTTTGAAGCTCTGCTCCCCGCTGGAGGCTCTGAGCTCTCTCTGCTCTGTGCGCTCTCTTAGCCCGTGGACTCCTGTGGAAGGTGATGAGGACAAAATTGGGACAGGTCACCCAAAAGACCCCCCCTTCCTTTGCTCTGAGTGAATGCTCTCTCTTTCTGAAAATTCTCAGCTTTATCTAAGAAAGGAAAAGGGCAGACTCTATTTCATAAGAAGAAGGGAAGAGGGTCTGGGAGACTGTTCCTTCCCCAAGTATTCAGTGAGATACTGAATAACAGGGAGAAAAGAGTCAGAGAAAGGACAAAAAAATAAAAAATAAAATAAATAAAATGACACAGCACAGCTCTGAGCCCCTCTCCTATCAGGTTTTACAGAGGGGCAATAGATTTTCTTCATTGCCAGCCCTGACTTATCGCAGGCTTGTTTTTAATGAGGTATAATAAGGGGAACATTTTGTAACAACACGGTTCCCCTATTTTATCCCGCAAACAGCTGTGTCATGCTTGTGGCTGGAAGAATGAATCATATCTCTGCCTGCATATGCTAACTCCCATGTAATTACCCCAGCATCTTAAATAAAGCAGGCCCTAAACCTGTCGCTCACATTACAAGCAAACGGTGCAGACCTTGTGAGGGGGGCCTCTATCATTACAATTAATTTATCACAGAAGCAACTGAGATTAGAGGCTAGAATTAAAACCCAGAGCATGGAGAGTCACCGTAGTGACACTGACAAACAGGCTCTTGAAAGGCGGCTAGCTCCAGCGGCTGCCTGACTAATGCTTTTCCTGGGGAAAAGGAGCCTTAGTTGGATTTGGTTTTCTTTACATTTTTCCCACTCAAAGGTTTTACTAAAGCGATTTCACTGTCTCTCTTGATTCAAAACGATGTTGGAAAAATTCTGCCCGGTACTTAACCAGAACTCTGAACAGGAGTCACCATTTTCTCATTCTTAAACGACCACGTTCTCTCCATGCGAACAATCCCTCTGAGACCTCCCATTTGTTTTTGTTATTAGAAAGGAATTTCTTCTGACATCACTTTGCTTCCTTTCAGGGGGCAGGAGATTGAGGGGAGGGGGAAAGAGCCCAGAGAATTTGCTTCCAATAGAAAAATACTGTTTGCGTCTTCTCAGGTAGTGTTTCTCACCAAGGTTCCTCAGCTGAACCAGACAGACAGAAAACTTACTTGAGTAACTGTTTCCTTAGTTCTCCCAAGGGTAGTACCACTAGTACATCTAGATGGTACATCCTAGATGCATAGGAGAGAGGCCGATTCATTACATTCAAGGGGGGCCTTAGCACGTTCATACTCATCCTGATTGAAAAGGGCTGCAGAGAGACCATTAGACTGACTCTGTTACAGCATTGTTCAGAGAGCCCAGCAGAGAACCCCCTCCCAGTCCAGAGTCACCTCCCGTCCCAGTCAGAGCAGTTCTCACTCACCCCCCACCCCCATGCATGGGCTCTCATTAATGGGTGGATAGTGCCTTTCCCAGACATCCTAACCTAAAAGCTGAATTAGAATATGCTAGGCCTCCAGACGTTGGCAGATCCCGTTATCGTCATCGCCATCGTTGTCACCAGAGCTCAATAGTCTACTCTCTCTGTCAGCTCCACACTGTGCAGCCAAGCCTACTGTGTGCCCACCGAGGCCCAGCTCCTCTCCTTCCCGGGCACACAGCGGCACTGCCTTCCCCAGCTTCCCTTGCCCTGAGATGTGACGGAACTCTGCTTGTTGGATTGCAGGTGGAGGGGATGTACGCCACTTCCCCCGGGCCAGTAAAGATCTCCCACTTGCTCTTCCATGTTCTCCTTCTTTCTCAAATGCCAGCTAGAACATCCAGCAGAGGGTTCTGAACCCTAGGGGCTGATGAACCTGAATTCCAAAATCACCACCATGAGGCTGCCTTCTAAACAGGCTTTGTTTGATGTAGTAATTACCCTATCCTGGCTAATAAAGCCTGCAAATGAGATGACTCCACCCCTTCCTCACAGGCTCTACAGCTTATGAAGAGCCGAGAAGGAAGGAGAACCTGGAGCATAAGGCTGGGACAGCAGATTTCGGAGACATTTCAGCACTTGGATAGGATAAGGGGCTTAGGCCAGCTGAGGCCGGCTGCGGGCCCAGATGCTGGACCTGGAGAAGGCTGCTCACGGTTCCTTGGTCCCTCACACACCTGGCAAGTTTCATTCTGATAGCGTCTGGAAGGCTCAAGGGAGGAAAGGTAATGAGGGGGAAGTATATGAAAATCTGACTCAAATAGAATAATAAACCTGTATGTGAAAGTAAACTCTAGATCATAATCTCAAATCAGATCAAGTTGCACCAGTGCTTACACTCTTTGGTCCTCCTTGATCTGGTTCCTTGTCTACCCTGGCACTGCTTGTTCTCACAGCTCCCTGGACACATCTTCATCAGACACCTTTTCGGGATAATCTGCTTGCCCGCTGGCTTGGGAATTCTTCAAGGTCAGGAGAAGAGCCTCATTTGTCTCTGTACCCGCTCAGCCGGCTCAGGGCCTGGAGCTCCGTCCTGGCTCAACAGCTGCTAAACGAACAGGCACCAAGCACTGCATGTGTTAACATGACGAGTCTGTTTTCTGATACGGGCATGGCTCTCCCCCTCTCCTTACTCTATAGTGGTGCTGTGAAACTGGAGATAGTCCTCCACACACTTCCTTTCAGTTTTCTTTCTGATCAAGAGCAGGTATTTGAAAGCTGGGCTTCTGGCATTGAGCAAGGTAGAGCAGAATTAACTGGCTTACAAGGAGTTGGGAATCACCCCTGGAAAGGTGTATATTAACACTACGCTTGAAATAGCCATCAGCTGTGCCAAGGCTGCACTGTGAAATAGGAAAAATCCCACTTCCGATCCCCTAGAACTCAAGTACCTCGTGACTACCAGAACACAGCTCCTTTTCTTCCTACTGATAGACTTTTAGCTCCATTTAAGCCATGCATCACTCACTGAGAGAAGGAACGCAAAAATACTTTGAAAAATATGCACTATATGCAAGGGAACAGATTGGTATTAGTGTCAGTCTGATCTCCCTCCTTCCCTTGAACGTCTTCACTGCAGCACACTCTCCCCACTCCTCCCGCCCACTCAAGAAGGGAGGCTACAGAGGTCTAGACTGGACAGTGCTGGTCTGGCTTGGTTTAATATCATTTAAAAAAATACTATTCCACTATGGAAAAATGTATTGAATCAGCTTGGAACAGAAGTTAAGAGTGTGGGTTCAAGGCTGGACTGACTGTGTTCAAGTCCTAGCTCTGCTACTTATAAGGTGATAAGTCTCAGGAAAAACACTTAACCTCTTTAAGACTCTTGTTTTTAATCTGTAAAATGGGGATGAAAAAAACCCAAGTTCACAGGACTGAAGTATTGCATGCAAACGTCTGGCACTATGTCTGACAAATGAAAGGCACCTGAAAATGTTAGCTGTTATTGTTTGGCTTCCTATCTCTGAATTAACACACATCTTCTCCTTGTGCCCCCTTGTTACAACTGAGACAATGACCCTCTTCCTATTAAAGTCTAGCCCTAGGACTTCTCTGGTGGCGCAGTGGTTAAGAATCTGCCTACCAATGCAGGGGACATGGGTCTGACCCCTGGTCTGGGAAGATCCCACATGCCGCAGAGCAACTAAGCCCATGTGCCACAACTACGGAGCCCGTGAGCCACAACTACTGAAGCCCACACACCTAGAGCCTGTGCTCCGCAACAAGAGAAGTTACTGCAATGAGAAGCCCCCGCAATGAGAAGCCCGCGCACCGCAACGAAGAGTAGCCACCTCTCATCACAACTAGAGAAAGCCCACGCACAGCAATGAAGACCCAATGCAGCCAAAAATAAGTAAATAAATAAATAAATTTATGTAAAAAAAAAAGAAACAAATAGAAATTTGAAATAAATAAATAAAAAATAAAGTCTAGTCCTCCCCATGTACTCTGGATCCCAACCCTCCTTGCCTTTTAAGAACTGCTTCATTAATCATCATCTCTCTTTCTTGCGCTACCAGCCCTTTTCTCTCCTGGATCATTTCAATCAGCATACACACGT
Source organism: Monodon monoceros (assembly GCF_005190385.1). Taxonomy (NCBI): domain Eukaryota; kingdom Metazoa; phylum Chordata; class Mammalia; order Artiodactyla; family Monodontidae; genus Monodon; species Monodon monoceros. The sequence continues at coordinate 144,712,832 of NW_021703774.1, forward strand.
GCACTTGCATCTTCTATCAAAAAAAAAAAATCCTTCACTTAAACCCACATCCTCTCCACCTGCCGTCATATTTTTATGCTCTTCTTTATAGCCAATCATTTCCAAGATATTGTCTACATCTGCTATATACCTTTTCTCACCTCCCCTTAACTCTTCAATTCATGTCAATTTGAATTTGCCCTGTCACTCCACTAAAATGGCTCTCAAGGTTACCCACCCTCCACATTGCCGAATCCTGAAGACATGTCTCTTTCTCTGACCTCTCAGTAGCATTTGATAAAGCTTACCATTTGTTCTTTTTAAAAACACTCCCCCTCCTGCTCCTTGGTTTTACCATCTCTCTGTGTGCTCCTTCTCAGACTACTTTCTTCTTTTCTTCTACTAAATATTTAAATGTTAGAGTTCTCCAGGGCTTGGATCTTTGATCCAATCAATCCAAACTGATTCTTAAAAAAATAACAATAATGAGGTGTTGTTATAACAAAAACAACAGAACATCTGAAATATATGACACCAGCTTTGGAGCTAGACAGTGGGCAGCAAGGAAGCTGGTATAAAAGTCAGGAATAATAGCAACTTGTATTATGTAGTGGTAAAGCATTTGGCTAAATGATAATAATCTGGAAGGCAGAAAATGTATCTAATGAACCAGTAGAGTTGGAGGAGGAGAGTTTATGGCAAAATACGGAAAGCATGAGCTGGTTGCTTTTAGCTACATTTGTTGAGGTACTAACAAGAAAGAGATAAACTCAAAGAGAACTGGCTAGTTTGCAAGCAGAGTTCAGCAGGAATATTAAGAACCCAGAACTTATTGGGCTGAAAAACAAAACTTTCTCATCTCCAGCCTCTCTAGGAAAAGATCTTCAAATTAAGATCCATCCTGGGGCTAAAGATCAAATCCATGGTGCTGCCAGAAGATAAAGTTTCAAGGTGAATTCAAAATCGAGGGTCTCCATTAAGCTCTGAAAAAAACAAGGCGGCATTTAACAGGCTCTTTCAGTTGGAAAAGAGGCTTCTAGAAAGCTTATGAGCATGGTTCTACAGCAGCCTGACATACCCAGAGTGCCAGTAATTAAGTCTGGTTAGATCATGCCTTGTATGAACTGTAGGTATGGCTTGTGGCACATAGAACTGACTAGTATTGGATACATGGGAAACCCACAAAGTTTGTGAGAGAGTTGTATTAGCAAATACACTGCCAGTTCCAGCTAAAAGGGACTGAGACTGTTCAAGATGTAAAAAGATCTCTGAGTCCCCAAATTTCTACAGCCAGGCAGTACACTGAAAAAGCTGCTCAGCCACCAAAAAAGGCATATTATTCAATGTCCTCTTCAGAATTATCCAAGGATGATGGAAAAGGTAGGACTTTCTGAGTCATGGAAAACAATGGATTGGAGACCCACTCCCAGGAAGCAGAACCAGGGCCTAATCAGGGAACATTCCCAACTCCCAGCATGGTAGGACCTGTCAACATTTGCCCAGTAGAATTTCAGAACTGCTATGGACTGGTGATTTCTATGTACAATTAGTTCTTCCCTTTTTTAATGAAATAATTTATTGCTGTTAACATGTACTTTTCCACCACTCTATGTTGAAGTGGCGGCAGGGGATGGTTGATTTTTTTTTTTTTTTTTTTTAGTTCTTAGGTTTTCAGATCAAGGGAAACCATATTTAGACCTGACATGGATATAACATGATCCTTTAAGCCAGGAACAATGATTCAGATAAAATTTGGGCAAGTCTTGGGATTGTGAGTGAGTGTATTTTACAGGTGAGAGGATTGTGAATATTCATGAACAAGAGGTGGACCGCGATCGATTAGATTATTGTTCCAGACTCCACGGAGGAGTTTACTTTCCTGCTCCTTGATTTTTGGCTCAATTATGTGATTATTTTGGCCAGTGGTATATGGAGTCAAAAATGACCCAAACATGGGCTTGAAATATGCTTGTGTGGTTGGCCCTCCCGAGGAGAAGAGTTCTCCCCAGGTAGCTGCCACCTCTTCAGCCGAAGCTGCAGAATGAACATTCATGGATCAAACTAGAGCTCAGCCTCCTGCAAGGAACAGAGATGCCTGGCCAAGTGGAACCTAGATCAGCCAACCTACAGATGCATGAGAAATAAGTGCTACTGCTGTATTCAGCTGAGATTTTTGTAGTTGTTTATTATGTACAATAGCTAACTGGTTCTTTCTTATTCTTCAGAACACTAGTGCCACTGGTTCCTTCTCATCCTTCAAATGCAACAAGCACTTTTCTGCCTCAGGACTGTTAAAATAACCTGTTCCTTCTTTTTGAACATGGCTTTGCTCATTGCAGGTCTTAACTTCAGATCTTTATTTAAATGCATTTCTTCAGAGACCACCCTTAGTAGATCATCCAATTATTCTATATCTTTGTGCCATTTGTTTCATAGTTTTCATCCTCATTTGTACAATAAATATTTGTTTCCCACTGGACTATAAGCCTTGTAAAGGAGAGGACCATGTCCATTTATTCACTAATGCGTTCTCAAAGTCTAGGATTAAGACTGGTGCATAGTAGGTTATCAACAGATATGTTGGGGAACACTTGGCATACTCTTTGGGCCACTCAGAAAGCAGCTTTAAAAATGTAATTTAATTTATTTCCATTTTTCTTACTTTTAATAATAACTGTTTTGTTCCCTTCCTGATGAGCTGTGTTTCCCAAGGAACTAGGTTGCCTCTTTGGTAACCAAACCAACCAATCTAACTGATGGGCTCCTTCTCCATCACTGTGTTTCATTGCTTCTGGACAAATATTATGATGGGGTCAAAGATGGATGCAGGTGAGGCCATCTGCTGTTTCTGCCAAGGTCAGGGCAAATTTTTTCACAAACTTTGGTTGGTGTATTCTATCTGCTCCAAAAACATAAACTTCCCCACAAAAACACACACAGACACAAAGAGCTTGGTTCAAAGCTATGGTGGAAACCTGAGGCCCAAGGGTATCATCAGCCTGATGGCTCTAAGCCCACACACTGGTGACTCCAACATATATCTTCTCCAAGCCACTTCCAGCTTCCTCCCTGTAGCATCTGTTGCCCATGCTGCAGGGTCCCAATGTCAGTCTCTGAAATATTTCTGAAGCCACAGACCACACACTGGGGTCTCTTGTAAGCCTGGAGGTCCTCTTGTAAGGGAGGGGAGGAAAGAAAACCCAAAACCTGGATCCTGGTACAAGCTACCATGCTAAGTGAATTGTTTCTGGAGGTCTGGCTTTCTGGCTTCCTAACCCTAAGCTTCTCCAAGTCAAGATCTTTGACTTCAATTTCTATACTTTTCTACTTTCTTTTCCTTCTTTGAGGCTTAAAATTGTATTAAATGTTATATCTGAGTTATATGATACACAGATATCATATCATATATGATATGAAGCAAAATAATAAATGAACATTTGTGGACCACCGTCCAACTTAAGACATAGAACATGACCACTAATAGTTAGGCACTCTTGGGCTTCCCTGGTGGCGCAGTGGTTGAGAGTCCGCCTGCCGATGCAGGGGACACAGGTTCGTGCCCCGGTCCGGGAAGATCTCACATGCCGCGGAGCGGCTGGGTCCGTGAGCCATGGCTGCTGAGCCTGCACGTCTGGAGCCTGTGCTCTGCACGGGAGAGGCCACAACGGTGAGAGGCTCGTGTACCGCAAAAAAAAAAAAAAAAAGTTATGCGCTCTTTCTGGATTCCATCTTCCTATGTCTTCCATCCCACTCATGTAACCACCATCCTGGATTTTTTTCATCCTCAGATCCTTATTTTTCTCTATAGTTTACCAAAAATGTATGTTTTTAAGCAATACATGGCTTGCTTTGGAACTTTACGAGTGTATCACACCATATGTATTCTTCTGCAACTGGCTTTTCTTACTCAGCATTATATTTCTAAGAGTTCTCTGTGTTGATTCATATGGTTGTAATGCTTTCATTTGCACGACTCTATAGTATTCAATTACATGAATATACAACAATCTGTTCATCCGTTCTCCAGTTAATGGACATTTGGGTTATTTACAGGCTTTGTTTTGTTGCCATTATGAACAATTCTGCTGTGAACATCTTGTGAGCAAAAGTTTCTCTAGGGGATATGCCTAGGGATGGAACTGCTAAGCACTCAGCTCTACAGGAATGTCAGCTGCAATGCATGAGGTCAGGATTTCTGTCTGTTTTGTTCATTGTCTTATGCCCAGAATCTAGAACAGTGCTTGGCACAGAGTGGGTGTCTCAATAGATACTGATTGAATAAATGTAGATAATGCTATGTTTTTCCAAAGTGATGATAACAATTTCTATTCCCAGCAGTCTATCAGGTTCTACTTATTATTACTTTTCAGATCAAACACAAATACCTCTTCCGCTGTTCTGTTTACTCATGTACTCCACGTTAGCCTTTGTGTCTTCTTCCTCTTGGTTCTACAGCTAACAGACCTGGGATGGTCACTGTCTCTGAGTGAACTAGGACAAGTTTAACCCCTCTAAGCCTCAGTTTCTCCACTTGTGAAATGGGGACAGCAATGCCTTCCTCTGTAACGATTTAACACACTCAATAATGGCACCAATAAATGATAAATCCTATTACAAAGAAACCTTCTTGTCCAACACACTGGTTGATTATCCAGAAAGTCCTGTATAGCGGAACATCACTTACAAAAGATATACACTTACCTGAACATTTTATTTTAACTTAAAATATATAAATGTATATTCATTCTCCAGTTTTTTGATATAAGGCCAGGGCATGCGCTGCTGACTGGCTTTCTAGACCTTTCCTGCATAAATCACACTCATAATACATTGTCTACAATTCTTGGTTTTGGTTTTTTATGGTGGAACAAGCAGATTCTTAGATTGTTGTGATGTTTTTCCTCAATCTATCTAACCCACACCTCTTTCAAGAGCAATTATTTTAGAAACTCACCTTAATTTTCAACTTGACTTTCATAAAACAACAACAAACAACACCTCTTTCCAATTTTATATTGTTCAGTTTATAAAATATTTAATGAAATGAGGCAATTACAATAACTGCTACCAGTGGCATAAAGAGGTTTAGGAACAAGTACAGCTGAGTCTTGATAAGCACACAAGTTAGCTGGTGGGAGAAGCTGTGAGTGGCCATACTGTGTAACAGCAAAATTGACAGTAACTGTCAGGCGAGAGTACACTGTAGGCATTAGGTAGTGTGTTTCACAGAACATAGAGTGTTGGTTATCTTGGCAAGTCAGTTAGGTGGAAGCTGGTGAAGACAGCTACCATATTATTATTCTCTTTGTTTCTACCGTTGACCTAGTTACTGGGCCCACCTGGCTTCTCGGCTGATCCCCCCCCCCCCCCGAAGGCAATCATCTCAGTTAGGCTTGGTTCACTGCCTAGATTTGCTCCTGGGCCAGTAAAGGGAAGACATGGACTCCCCAAGGAATGAAGCCTGATAGGTTAGGAGATTTTGAAATATTCAGTAATTGAATGGTTATTCTTTATTTCTAAGAGTTCTGTGTCTCAGATAAGCTGAGGTAAGGAACAGAGTGGGGAGAAAAGTTCCACCTTCCTACATTGTCCTCGGATGAGGCACAGCATTGTGGCGAGGAAGAGGGCCTGACGCTAATTAGTCAGACCATCACCCTACTAAACTCCACCGAAACCAAAACAAACCAGACAGTCCCATATGTCATAAGAAGTAAAGGCATGGTTCCCACTTCCTAACGATGCTTTTACAGAAACCGTTCCACTGTAAAACTTTATGATTTGAATCTTTATAGCCGCCAGCAGAGCACATGTTCACTGCCTTAAATTATAACATAATCACAGTAGAAGCTGACTTTCCAGACCTTTGCAGCCACAAGAGAGGGAAGGGGGCTGCAGAAAACAACACGTCCTCTTCCTCTGCCCACCTGCCTCCTCCTGGGTTGTACAGTCCCAAGAAAGTGGAGGGACAGGAGGAAGCACACACCTGACAGCCCAGGAAGACCTAAAAGCTAGAACGTTCCAGAAAGTCTAGAGACATGAATCTAGTCCCGTCTAGGACGTATATGGCTTGGTTAAGGCAAAGTGAGTGCTGCCAAGAAGCAAGACAAGAAGGATAAGAATGAGAAAGGAAAAACCAGCAGGGATTTGCAGGTATCCTAATCCCACCTTATCATTCCACTGGCCAGATGACTCTTCCTAACTTTGGTTGAAAATCCTCTATTGTTGGAGACTGGGTTGACAAAAAAAGAGACAACAGTTAAATCCCCCCAACCTCTCCTCAGTTCAATATGGCTAAAAAGTAAAGAGTGAGGAGGAGAGTGTTAGAAGAGGTGGAACAGAAGGGGCCTCGTGTACTACATTAAGAAACTTTTATTTGATTATTTCAGCAATAAGGAGGGGTTAAAATTTTTGAAGTACAATGATGGGATTGCTTTTTTTTCTTGTGTTTTGCACTTCACCATAGTTTGTAGAGATTACTTTTTTTTTTTTTTTTTTTTTTTGCGGTACGCGGGCCTCTCACTGTTGCAGCCTCTCCCGTTGCGGAGCACAGGCTCCGGACGTGCAGGCTCAGCGGCCATGGCTCACGGGCCCAGCCGCTCCGCGGCATGTGGGATCTTCCTGGACCGGGGCACAAACCTATGTCCCCTGCATCGGCAGGTGGACTCTCAACCACTGCGCCACCAGGGAAGCCCCTGAGATTACTTTTTAAAAAGACTTCACATCCAAAGAAGATATACAGACAGCTAAAAAATGAAAAGATGCTCAACATCAATAGTCATTAGAGAAATGAAAATCAAAACCACAATGAGATATCACTTCACACCCACTAGGATGGCTATTAAAACAAACAAAAAAGAAAATACCAAGTGTTGTTCAGGATGTAGAGAAATTGGAATCATCATGCTCTGCTGATGGGAATGGCAGCTTTTTAAAAACAAATTTTTTTTATTTATTTAGGCCGCTCCAGGTCTTAGTTGCGGCACGCAGGATCTTTAGTTGCAGCATGTGGGCTCTTTTAGTTGCGGTATGAGAACTCAGTTGCGGCATGTATGAGGGATCTAGTTCCCCGACCAGGGATAGAACCCCAGCCCCCTGCGTTGGGAGCATGGAGTCTTAGCCACTGGACCACCAGGGAAGTCCCAGGAATGGCAGCTTTAAATGGTGCAGCCACTATGGAAAATTATTTGGCAGTTCCACAAAATATTAAACACAGAGTTACCATATAATCCAGCACTTTCTACTCCTAGGTATATACCAAAGAGAACTGAAAACATATATCCACAAAAAACCTTGTACACTAATATTCACAACAGCATTATTCATAATAGTCAAAGAGTGAAAATAACCCAAATGCCCATCAAGTGATGAATGGATAAACAAAATGTGACACATCCACATGATGGAATATTATTCAGCCATAAAAAGGAATGAGGTACTGATATACGTTACAATGTGGACGAAGCTCAGAAACATTATGCTAAGTGAAAGAAGCCAGACACAAAAGGCCACCTTATACGATTCCATTTATGTGCGATGTCCAGAATAGACAAATCCATAAAGACAGAAAGTAGATTTGTGGTTGTCAAGAGATGGAGGAAGGGGGAGAGTTGGGAAATATAGGCTTTCTTTTTGGAGTGATGGAAACGTTCTGGAATTTGATAGTGGTGATGGCTGTACAACGCTGTGAATATACTAAAACCCACTGAGTTGTACACTTCAAGATGATTAAAATGGCTAATTTTATGTTACGTAAATTTTTTTTTTTTTTTTTTTGTGGTACGTGGGCCTCTCACTGTTGTGGCCTCTCCCGTTGCGGAGCACAGGCTCTGGACGCGCAGGCTCAGCGGCCATGGCTCACAGGCCCAGCTGCTCTGAGGCATGTGGGATCTTCCTGAACCGGGCACGAACCCGTGTCCCCTGCATCGGCGGACTCTCAACCACTGCGCCACCAGGGAAGCCCTATGTTATGTAAATTTTTATCTCATTTTTAAAAAAAAAGAAAAAAAAGACTGGAGGGGAGCAAGATAAAGGCCAAAGAGACTAATTTTAAACCTACTGGAATAATCTAGGTGAGCTATGGTAAGAGTGAGAAAGGAAAAGCCAGCAGGGATCTGATGAGGGCCAGAAGTAGGATAGTAGTAGGGGGGACAGAGAGGAGGAGACAGATTCAAACACATTTAGGGGTGAAAATAATCAGATCTCCTTACATCAGTAAGGAGTCTGGTGACTAGATGGGCGATGCTACCATTAATCAGAATAAGAAACATAAAAAGAGGAGGAGTGGGTTGCAAGGAAAAGATGATTTCTTTTTTTGGACATGATAACTGTGAGGTGCTTATGGAATTTTCATTCATTCATTTAACAAATATTTAATGAATGCCTACTGGGTGCCTGGTGAGAATATCCAGTAGGCAGTTGGAGACACATTCTTTGAGTTCTAAGCTGGACATAGATATTTCAGGATTAACAACAGAGAGAATGGATGTGATTGTTTAGGGAAAATGTGTAAAGGAGAAATGAAGAAGGTTGAAGACAATCCTTGAGGGTTAAGATCCCTCAAAAGATATGAAGAAAAAGTGATCAGAAAAGCAGAAAATGCAGAACTTAAGGAAACAGTGTTTTAAAAGGAAGGCAGCAACGTTCTGATAAAACAAAGCTGAAAAGTATCCATTGGGTTTGGTAAGTAGGAAGCCTTACTGGTCTGAAGATGGAGTGATGGAGGTCAACACTGGACCATGACGGGTTGGGGGATGAATGGGAGATAAGGAAGTAGACATTCATTCTCTCAACAAATACTTATTACATATGTCTGCTATGTGTCAGGCCGTAATAGGGAGGAAGTCCTTTTAAAAGCCTTGGAAATAATGGAAGGAAAAAAATGGGACAGCAAATGGAGGAAGACATGGACATGGAGGAAAAATGGGAGAGCTGGAAGGTATAGGAGGGTATAGTTTGAAAGTGAAAGAAGTTCAAGGTCGATGAGCTCTGACTGATAAGGTTCATGGTGTGGCCATGGGACTACGTAGTGGAGTGGTCTTTAGAAATTAAGAGGCCAAGAAACCATAAATGTGAGGTATTGGATCATTCCATCCAACAAATGAAGAGTCGAGAGAGTCAGACAAATGACAGAAGTAAGAAGGAACAGACAATATAATAGTGGAACAGCAAGGGCCTCAGGAAAAGGGGAATTGTGTTTATCCTTTTTTCTCTTTTTCACAAATAGACAATAAATCTGTATATTCCACTGCCAGCTGTACAGTACACACTCCATAAATAAATGTTGCCAACGGTCTGATGTGTCTTCTCAAGAGTATCTCGTATTTGGCTGTTCTAAACTGAACTCTGAGACTTCCTCCTAAACAGTTGTCTTCCATTGTTTTCCATCTGAGTGAATGGTACCACCAACTATCCAATTAGGAAATATTATTGTTCCCTCCTCTCTGTCAGTCTTCAGATCTAGTCCATCACCAAGTCTGGTCAATTTTACTTCCTAAACTTCTTTCACATTTGCCCAGATCGCTCCACCGCCAGCACTCTCATCTAAGTGACCGTTCTCTCTCATCTATTGTATCTCCTTCCTAACTCACCTGTGCCCATCTGCTCTTGCTTCCCTCCAATCCATTCTCCACTAGGTAGCCAGATTAATAGTTTCAAAATGTGAATCTGATCAAGGCACTTGTCCCCTTTTCCTGCTTCCCTAAACCCTCTGCGGGCTCTCCATGACGGGCTCCTTAAGGCCAGACTGCTAGCTCCTCAGCCTCGCCTCATACCACGTGCTCATCACCATTTTCAGTCTCTTCCGTCGTAGGCCTCGTCGTGAGCTCTCCTGATAGGGCCTTTGCGCATGCCGTTGGCTCTGCCTAGGTGTGTTTTCACTCTCCCTGGTGCATGGTTAAACTCCTATTCAGCCTCATGAGCTCAACTTTCCTAAAATCCCTGTCTGGGTCATATCACGCCCTTAGGCTTTCATAGCCTGCCACTGTTGCAGTTTTACATTTGTTTGAATAAATATTTGATTAATGTCTGTCTCCATGAGGACAGGGGCTGTGCCTGACACGTTGAAGGAACTCAGTAAATATTTATTGAACGAATGAATGATTTGGTAATAAGCTTGCTCAATGTTATTAAGTGGCAAATCTGGAACTGTGCCCCAAGAGACAATGTATTAGGTGGGATGTTTGAAAGATGAGCTCTAAGATCACTTCCATTTCTGAGATTTTTGGGCTTTTAGGTGAACTTCCATTATTTTCCTTTCCTTTCTTTCCCTAGGCTTGCTTGCTTGGCCTTGTCAACACCCCTGCATTGGGTACCATAAGGAATTAAAGACCCTAATGATTGGAAAGAATTAGTTCCTTTGGATGCTAGAAATCTTTCCTTTATCAGATGCTTGAAAGAAACCCGTCAACAAACAACTTTAATAATTGGTCACTTAGTCTCTCCTTAAACACATCTAATAACAGAGCTCAGTTCTTCTCTGAAGCATTCCTTCTGATTTTTCCTTTATTTTCCTTAATAATGTATGAGTTAAGCATCTTTTTCATATAACTATTGGCCATTTGTATTTCTTTCTAAAACTAGTTCTTATATCCCTTCCCTTCTTCTCCCTCTGTCTTAATTTAACTGATTTATAAACTCTTTGTAGATTAAGGAACTTGGCCCTTTGCCATATTATGTTACAAATACGTTTTCCAGTTTGTTGATCTTCTGATAGCGTTTCTGTCACCTAAACAATTCTATTCTATATGGAACGAAACTTAAAAGATACAAAAGAATATACAGTGGAAAAGAAATCTTCCTCTCAGCCTTGTTCTCCAGCTCAATTCACCTCCTCAAAAGGGAATGTTATTAACAGTTTCTTATATATCTTTCCAGAGCTTGTCTGAGCAATAACAGCATATACGTATATCTGATTTTCTTCCTTCCACGCACACAAAAGGTAACTCTGCTCCGTGTTCTGCATCTTGCCTTCGCACTTACAACACAGGGTCTATTGGAGACCCTTCCATATCAGTACATAAAAAGCTGATAGATATTGCCAAATTGCCCTCTGTACAGGTTGAACCTATTTGCACTCCCATCAGCAATTTATTATCTCTTTCCACACCCTTCACCGGTACAGCGTTACAAACTTTTTTGATCTCTGCCAACCTGATAGGTAAAAAATGGCATATGCATTTCTCTCAGAGTGAAGTTGAGCAACTTTTCACATAGTTAAAGTGCTTATGGCCATTTAAAAATTTTTGTGTCTTCTAGACCTTTCCATCTTTGAAGAATTAGGATCAGGAAGGATTATTGCTATTACAGGAGAAACAATCTTTAGTTAATCTAGATCAAGTAGCCTGCTTTTCCACCACTGTAGGAGTGAGAGGGTTTGAGCTTTATCCTTGTTTTTATCAGCAACACATCTGTGACTAAGGCTAAATTATGGTAGAGTAGAAAGATTTTAAGCTTTAAGGTCATATAGACTTAAATTGGAATCCCATCTTTCTTCTTTGCTTCCTTCTTTCCGTATTCACTTATTGAAGTTTTACATGCGTCAGGCCCAGTGCAGGATGCTGGAGATTCAAAGATAAATAAAACCCAGTTCTTGCCATCCAGAAGCTCTCAGTATAATGAAGGAGCCAGGCACATAAACCAGTAAGTGTAATGCAAAGTAGATACAATAATGCTGATGCTGTTGTCGATGTTGATGAGATACTGATAATAGCTGGCAGCTCTGTGGATGATAAATTGGGAAAGGAGAAGACCAGAGACAAGGCGAGCAGTTAGCAGGCTACAGCAGCAATGCAGGCAAGCAATTCAGTGAGAATGAAGAAGAATCAGATTCTATGTATAATGAGGCAAAATAAGTAAGACAGTGATTTTGGTAAAAGCAGGGAATAAGGATAGACTCTGGTGAGTTGAGGACTGAGAGGTGAGGAAATCTGCTCTTTCTTTTATATATTACATAATGGTTCACCAAGTGTTCACCCCCTCCATTCCCCCACCTCCATCTTCCCTGCCCCACTGATGTTGCCTTGCCCATATGACTTGCTTTGCCCTCAAAGCAGGGTGCGATGATTTTCCTACCCTTGAATATGGGCTTGGCCGTTAATGTGCTTCATCCAATGGAATGTTAGCAGACATAGTGCAAGCAGAGGCTAGAAATGTGCTTGCACGGTTGGCATTGGTCTCTTGGGATCCTGTCTTTCACCATGAGAAGAGCACGCCTTTGGTGGCTGATGGTTCAAGGGGGATAAAGGACACATAGAGCAGACACGGACCTAACCCACAGCCTGAAGCCAAGCCCGGCTAAGCCCAGCTGACATCAGCTGACGCTCAGTGATCCACATACTTGTGCATTCAAGAAACAAACACCCACCACGTTATGGCACTGAGTTTTGAGTAGACATGTTATACAATGTTGTGACAAAAGCTCAAACCCGTGATACAGGTTTCCAACAGAGACATTGCTTCTCCAGGCTAAATATCCCCACTAACTGCAACCGGTCATCATATGTCTTCTGCCAAATTTCCTACAAGATGTACCAACTGGGACCAATTAGGAGGCACTGCCCCCAAAGAGACATCAAATTAGAATTAGAATGCATGTGATGCTCCTCCCCCTTCTTCCCTTCAACTCTGCCTCCATTCTAGAGCCAGCCAAATGGCAAAGGAAGAAGGAATCTGTCCCTGGGGCCTGGGCTCAGAGATACTCTAGAATTAAGAAGCTGGGTAAGGTTAAAACTCAAGCTCCATGAGTGTATCAGAAGGGAGTGGTCCTCAGCTCCTGGTTAATTCTAGAAACTCAATTTATTCTATAAACCAAAAAAGGAGGTCAGGTATCGTCTAAAATGTCTCCATGGCAACTAGTCATACACCAATTATCTACAGTTGCGACTCTAAAGACTGTGTTGCTTCACATCCAAAATCACCTAAAGCCAGGAAGAGAGAGGAAGGATACAGGAGCAGATCCATGTTTTTTTTTTTTTTTTTGCTGTGCGCGGGCCTCTCACTGTTGTGGCCTCTCCCGTTGCGGAGCACAGGCTTTGGACGCGCAGGCTCAGCGGCCATGGCTGACGGGCCCAGCCACTCTGCGGCATGTGGGATCTTCCCAGACCGGGGCACGAACCCCTGTCCCCTGCATCGGCAGGTGGACTCTCAACCACTGCGCCACCAGGGAAGCCCCAGGTCCATGTTTTGAAGCTTAGCATGTACAACTTTGAGAGCTCTCTTTAAAAAATTACAAATATAAATCAGGTTCAAAAGTGAGTATTCAGGATGACAAACGATAGCACAACAAATTACAAAATTTTAAAAGTTGAGGAAAATCAAAAGCATCACAAAATTTTTTAACAGACTGCATACTCTGATTAACTCTTCATATGAACAACAATTTTTAACTGTAATTTTCTGTAAAGAAAAGGGAAATATAATTCAGTCTTTTATCTACCATTATTGATCAAACTTTGTTTATTATTGAAAATACAGGGAATTTCTTTCAGCTTCAAAACTCCCTATTAGTATTGTTATATAATTTTTAAAGGATTATTGTGAAATTTGGGGAAACGTCTATCAAGTTTCTTTCATATAGGCATTCAGGGCATTTCAGATCTTCCTGAATACTTTTGGACTTTACTGACATTCTTTTACCAGTTTATTATTGATGCCCTAGTTATAGTGCACATTAAGAGTTTTATGTTATCTTCAGTGATAATATTTTGGGGATGTGTAAAACATAACTTCACATAAGAATGCACTTATTATTAGTAGCATTGCTACAGGTTTATGCCCTATAAACACAGGAATTTTAATAAACTCTATCTCGTGTGATTCCCATCAAAAAAAGAAAAAATATATAATACATTTATCATTGTATATACTGCATTAAGAAACATATTCCTGGGGCTTCCCTGGTGGCGCAGTGGTTGAGAGTCCGCCTGCCGATGAGGGGACACGGGTTCGTGCCCCGGTCCGGGAAGATCCCACATACCACGGAGCGGCTGGGCCCGTGAGCCATGGCCGCTGAGCCTGCGCGTCCAGAGCCTGTGCTCCGCAACGGGAGAGGCCACAACAGTGAGAGGCCCGCGTACCACAAAAAAAAAAAAAGAAATATATTCCTAATAGGTGAGAGGTTCTGTTTTGACCAGGCATCAGTAAAAACTAAAATTTCCACTTACAATTTTACATATGTGATGACTAGTTTCTGGATCCATACATTTTTAGTCTTGTTTCTCTTCCATGGCAGGGTACCCTAGGGCACATTCATGCCCATAGAAGCTCTGGCCATGCACCTTTGCATCCTGGTCCCCAGTGAGTTAGCATAGTGGGCACTAGCAGGTCTCCTGAGAGCCACTTCTACACCAGGACAGCCAGTAGTAAGTTAACTCTGCACAGAAGAGACTGTGAACCACGTAAATAGATCCCATTAAATCCAAGTAAACAAACTATATTCCCAACACAACTTCCCTTTAACCAGGTCCCCAAAACACCCATAGCTACTTCAAAGCCATTCCACAGGAGGAGAAGTACGAAGTTAAAGTGGAAACAGTGGTCATCTTCAGCTTTGATTAAGGTATTTTTTTGCAAATTTAAAAAATGTGACCATGAAGGCCTCTCCTAGGAGCTCATGCAAATAATGGGCCCTTAAGTTTAAATTTCATTAGCTTCATAGACAATCCATTTCTGGGGTGGGGGGCTAAAAATCTCAGCTTCTTATTGGTCTAGGCACCATCAATAGACAGCATTACTTGTTTTTTCTTCCCCATTAAGCAAATATTGATTGAATACTGAAGGGATACAATAGTGCTAAAATGAACACAGTCCCTGCCCTCATGAGCTTATGCTTTAGCTGAGATAGACAGCAATCAAATAAAGAGCCATACTTTAGATGAATGTCACAAGAATGTTTCTTTTGTGGTTTTGCCTATTATGCTTCAACCCAACCTATTGTTGCGATTTGCTGACATGAGAGAGGAAGGCCAGGCACGCGAGGAGCCACTCAGTGGAAAAGCCCACAGGCCTCTCCTTGGACCCTGTGGCTCTCCGTGGGCTCAGAGTCTGGCCACTGGGCTCCATTCCTGTCCCAATCTGCTCAGCACCCACAGTCAGTCTACCCCCCTGGCTCTTCAGGCTTAGCATCTCTGGAAGCTTGAGGCTGGAAAAGACTAGCTCAGCAGGGCGTCTTCAGTGGGGGAACTCAGGTCCCAAAACCCAGCAGAAAAAACACTGGATGCTGATCTAAGGAAGCTGAAGAAGGACCCTGAAGTGGGAAGTGGTTAGAGAAGTTCGCTACATCTCACACTAAGAAGGGGAAAATGAGAATTTCCTCAATGACCATCACCAGGAGGTTCTGATCTCCCATTATATTCTGCCCTTCTTTTCTGCCCTCCGTTGAGTCAGCCTACTGACATATCCTTTATCTTCTCCTTTCAGCCAAGCATCTTGAAATAGTTATCTACAGTTATCACCTCCAGGTCTCACCTCCAACTTACTACCAGTCCATAGAATTCTAGCTTCTGTCACTGAAACTACAGATTCCAAGGTGCTGTTGCCACCCTGTCCATATCCCTGCCCTTACTACTTGAGGGCACACCCGACTTCCAGCTGCCAGCACCTGCATTCATTTGCTTCTTCGTGCAACCAGGGTCTGCTTTGCTGCCCAAGTATCAGGCTGGAAATGTCAGTAAGTTAATGCCCCTAAGAGCAGCCCTCAACACATGACCTGCTAGAGTCCGTATATAATACCCCAGCTCCCTCAACTCCTGAGAGGGGTAACTGTGAGCTGAGTGTCCTGCACTGACTTCCAGAGCTTTCGCAGCGGGATTAATGCTAATTGCCCACAGTGGTTGCTGGCTTGATAACTCATCCTTTATTGGCTGCTCCTGGGCCCCATTTCACTCTCTCCCACCTCCCAGTGTTCCCTCACCTTTCAAATAAACTAATCCTTGTCTCAAGGACTGCTTCTCTGGAAACTCAAACCTAGCACCAAGATCACCAATGACATCCTAACGATTTCAGTCCTAATGTATTATTTAGTGAAGAAGTATGCACTGGAGTACCTACCAGGTGCCAGGCCCTGTCTAACCTTACCTCACTTCTTTGTTATGTCTGACACTGGTAACCATCGCTTCCTCAAGCCCTCCTGCCTTGGTTGGATTCAGGCTTCGTTGCGTGTCAAGATTCCCTCTGTCATCGGCAGCTCCTGCTTCCCCTGCCCCTTACACAGTGATGTTCCTCAGAGCTCTTAACTCAGCCATTGTTCTTCCCACTCAACATGCCCTTTTTTGGTGATGTAACCTACATACATGGGGTCAAATTCCACTTATGTGTTGCAGATTTTTAAATCCCTTTATCTACTTTTACTCTGTCTCCTGGGTTCCAGACTTTTATGTTCAACTGTCTATTGAGCATTTCTACTTGGAAGTGAAAAGTCACCTCAAATTCAATATATCCAATGTTTGGGGGGCTATTGGATGGGTTCTGTGTAAGGACAAGTATGTGAGGAAATGGGGTAGAAGATTTTGGCAAGAAAGCAGTTAAAAGTGATGGATCTTGGGATCGAGGGTTGATAAGGAGGAAAGTGATTCTAGGCAGAGGCTGAGAGGTTGGGAAAAAATGCAAGAGTCAAAGGCAGTGCTGGATTACCCAATAGATAAACATATTCTCAAGGCACCAGCAAAGCAAAGGGAACCCCTGCAACAATTCTGGAGAGAGAATCTGAAAATTTTTTAAAAAGCACCGAAATAATCACCATGGGAAAAGTCAGACTTTACTGGACTTCCTTATGCTTATTTTATAAGTTAGTACTGTTTTTATTTTAAATCCCATAGGGGAGTACTGATGAACCTAGTGGCAGGGCAGGAATAAAGGTGCAGATGTAGAGAATGGACTTGAGGACACGGTGGGTGGGGGGGAAGGAAGGGGAAGCTGGGATGAAGGGAGAGAGTAGCACTGACATATACACACCACCAAATGTATAATGGATGGCTAGCGGGAAGCAGCCGCATAGCACAGGGAGATCAGCTCGGTGCTTTGTGACCACCTAGAGGGGTGGGATAGGGAGGGTGGGAGGGAGGCTCAAGAGGGAGGGGATATGGGGATATATGTATATGTATATGTATAGCTGATTCACTTTGTTGTACAGCAGAAACTAACACAACATTGTAAAGCAATTATACTCCAATAAAGATGTAAAAAAAAAAAATTCCACAGGGGAGCTGTCTCTTTTTTGATGCTTAGGAAGATTACAGGTCTGGCCTGGGCCTAGGGAATTGATGAAATTAAAGTGTAGCTATAAGGGCAAAGGAGAGAGGCTGCAAGAAGGATAGAGGTTGTCACCTAAGAGTAGATGCTCTCTTAACTGATCTCTTCTTTACTGACCTACTGGGCTCACTAAAACTTCCCCTTCCCACTGTAACACACCCTGGTTAATGGCCACAGCACCCTGCCTGGTCCTGGCTAGTAGGCTACCCTCTCGCACGTCCACATCTACTTCCACAAGTTGAGTGTAAGTCTTTGTGATTGTTCCAAAATTAATTTATGCCAATAGTAGTAGTTACTGCACTTACATAATTTAATTAAATATTATGTAAGCCAGTGATGCAAAAAGAAAGAGAACTGTTGTTTCTAAGAACACTAAACTAAATGCTTTGGAAAGTCCCAATAAAGGAAAGTCTCTTTAAAATGCTATTGAATTGGGTGTGGGTGAGACAACTGGAAAATAGTTAACATCCACTGAATGTTGACTCTGTGCCAGGCACTGCATTAAGCCTTTATATAAAATATTGATTTGATCCTCACAATAATTCTCTGAAGTGAGTGTTGAGGAAACTGAGGCACAAAGAAGCCAACAACTTGCTCGAGGTAGGAAGTGGTGCAGCCAGGATTTGAAGCCAGGCAGTCTGGCTTGGGAGATTGTGCTCTTTTTTTTTTTTTTTTTTTGCGGTTTGCGGCCTCTCACTGTTGTGGCCTCTCTCGTTGCAGAGCACAGGCTCCGGACGCGCAGGCTCAGCGGCCACGGCTCACGGGCCCAGCCGCTCCGCGGCATGTGGGATCCTCCCGGACCAGAGCACGAACCCGTGTCCCCTGCATCGGCAGGCGGACTCTCAACCACTGCACCACCAGGGAAGCCCGGGAGATTGTGCTCTTAACCATTATGCTATCATGTAAAAGAACCTGAAAAAAAATCATAATCATGGAGACTGTGGCAAGGTTATTTTATAAGAAATATTTAAGTTACTTGTTCTGCTGAAATGAATTAGACGATTCAATATGGGTGCGGTCATTCAAGAATCAAAGACTCCACACTTACGGGAATGCCTTGGCCCCCTACCTGAAGATTAGCAAGTGCATTTGTATATTCTAAATTAGAGTAAGATGTTGAAAATATATACGGAGTACTTTTGATGATTTCCCACTTTAACTGATTTTGATTAATCGTCCTACTAGCCATGCTGAATGAACAGGACTTCTCGGTTTTAGAATTTAAAATTGGGGGGATGGAATAGCAGTAGATGAAGAATCAGTTCTCTCTCTATCCCTCTTTGAATATAACACTCTCTTGCTTAAAAACCTTTGATTTCCACCACCTTCTCCCACTCCCAACAGGGAAAAAAGCCAAAGTTACAAACAGGATCCTCCTCACCTTTACAATCTTAACTCCAGCCAATCCACTTAGTCATATTTCTAGTGATTTGCCAATTACTTCATGCCCATTCGTGCTTCTGTATCTTTGCACGTGTCGTTTTCCTTGCCTGGAATTCTCTTTAGTACCTCCTCTGATGAGAGAAATCTCACTCATAATTATTCTTCATTCACTTATTCAACACGATTCTGGACATCTATTTGTGTGAATAATGAACTAATATATATAATAATATAATTATATGTCTTTATTGAAATGTTATAAGCTGTACTTTTTCTTCAAAGCATTTATTGCAATTTACCGTTTTCTATTTCTCTTTGTGTTCATTTGTTTAACGTTTGAGGGAAGGAGGAGAGGAGAAAGGAAGAGGGGACAGGAAAGTAGACACAGGCTGTTACAAAAGTTGCAGGAAAAGGCAAACGCTGGTAAAACTCTGAGGAGTGAACTTTGGAGCGGATCTGAAGGGTAGTGGGATTAACTGGGCAAAGTGGGCTGGAGGCAAGGGTGGGTAGGGGCAAAGAGGTGGGTGGGAGAACACGTGTTCTGGATCAAGGGAACAGCAGGTGCCAAGACCCAGAGGCAGAAGCAGGAGGGGAGACATATTTGAGATACTGAAAAAGGTTGGGGTGGCAGGACTGCAGAGCGTAAGGGAGACTGTGGGCGACGGGCGTGAGGCCAGATCCCTCAGGGCGCTACCCGGTCACGCTAATGCAACTTGGATCTTTCTCAGAAGAGCACAGGGAAGCCATTGGTGAAACAAAGCAAGGGAATAAATAACATTTTCTGTTTTGTGATTCAAAAAAATCTTTCTGGTTGTGTGTAGAGAACAGATAGGGAGGGTGACAAGCGTCACTCTTCTCTTCTCTTCCCTGGTCTCAGGTGAGGTTAATACTTTCTCCCACGTGCTCCCACCAAAATTCAGAAGCTTTTTGAGGGCAGGGCCTCAGTGTGTTTTGTTCACTACGGTGTTTCTAGTGCCTAAAACAGCACCCAGCACTTAGTAGGTTCCTAACAAATGTTACATAAATAATGCAACGTTATGATGTCATTTTTCACACTACACTATTTTCTTACATAGGACTCAACTCCATGGGCTTTTCGGTGCTCTGAGATGTAAATGGCCTTTCTTGTAAAGGGGGAGCTGAATTATTCCTTAATGTGCCATTGAAGCTATGAACAAAAATCATGTAATCTGAAGGGAGAAGACATCTGTCCTGCCGCCTGATTTTTTCCTTTTCCTACAACGTGTAGTAACCATACCTCATTATAGGAGCACTGGACAAAAAATTCCACAAATTCTGCAGTGGAAAGAGCTGCATTCTCTCCTAAATGAAACACCTCCAGAGATTAATGGTAACTGTCTTGGCTTGGGTTACCCCATAGCCTTTACTTAGTCTTTTCCTCTGAAGGTCTTAGGGCCTTTCTCCAAATCAAGAGAGTCCTTATTCTTATTCTGGGAATATGACACTTGAGCAATATTTTCACTAGAATCACTAGCAATATTTCACTAGCAATATTCTCACAAGATCCCAAGGCTAGAAAGGTTCTTGAGGGGCATTTAATTTGCCCTCACCCCCCCCACACAAAGCTGAGACCCCCTCAGGAGCGCTCCTTCTCATCACTTGGCTCTCTGGCTTCAGGGTGTCCCTAGACGAGCTCTGGTCAATCAGGGACAGATGGCAGGTGCTGGAGCCAGAGAACTCAGAGTCATCCTTGATCTTCACTAGGTTTCCATGTTTATTCCAAAGAGTCTGTGCTATAGTCATAGCTTTCTGACTAGCTGATTCTCTGTCTCTGTTGCCAACTCCTTCCCTTACCCCAGACTGTTAAATTCATTTTTCAGGATTCTTTTCCCCTTTCAACCTACTCATTTTTCCATATTGTTTTCAATGTTTTTACCATCTCCAGGTCATTCATTTGCAGTTCTAACAAACCTCTATTTTTTGCAACCAACTTAAAATATCAAACTCCTTAATTAATTAATTAAACAAGTATTGATTGGATGCCTACCACATTTTCCAGCCCACAAATTTCTTTCCCTTTATAGTACCAGGAGCCCGCCCAAGACTCATACAGCAGCTTCACTGCTGGCCTCACCTCCAGCCTCTTTCCTTTTCCCCAACCCCAGTCCCATCACAACAATCACTGGGATCAGATCATTCCCCTTTTCCAAAGCCCATAATGGCTTATCTTTACTCAGATTGAACTTTGGAACCACAGGCTTTCAGGATCTGCATTAAGGGATCCTGGCCCACCTTCCCTACACTATTGTCCTCAAGGTCAGTGCTCTCTGTAGGCTCCCATGACATCATCATGTTACATTAAGGTATTATAGGGCAGCATGCATCACTCTCCTTCCAGGTACCATTTTGTTTCCTTTTCTTTTCTTCCTATTCTTTTTTTTTTTTTTTAATTTATTTTTATTTTTGGCTGTGTTGGGTCTTCATTGCTGTGTGCGGGCTCCTCTCTAGTTGTGGCAAGCAGGGGCTACTCTGTAGCAGTGCGCACGCTTCTCATTGCGGTGGCTTGTCTTGTTGCAGAGCACGGGCTCTAGGCACGCGGGCTTCAGTAGTTGTGGCACATGGGCTCTAGAGCGCAGGCTCAGTAGTTGTGGTGCACAGGCTTAGTTGCTTTGCGGCATGTGGGATCTTCCTGAACCAGGGCTCAAACCTGTGTCCCCTGCCTTGGCAGGTGGATTCTCAACCACTGCGCCACCAGGGAAGCTCCACTTCCTCTTCTTTTGCTCTCTTTTTCTTTCTATCCCATTTTCCTTCCCTCTCTCCTATGACCCCCATGGGTGTTTCAATTGAGAAAACATAATATCATCTTGCTCAACCACTTCCCAAGTCTTGTCACTGAGGTGCCTTCCCTGGCATCTTATGTTTGAGGCATGCCCTTGCTATCTGAATCAGTGTGAGGAGACCAAACACATTCCAAAAAGAGATTTGACAGAAACAAAGGAAAGAACAAAACAAACAGAAATCCAGTAAACGGAGAATGACAGGAAAATGATTTGGCAATTTCTTATAAAGTCAGATACTTACCATATGACCTAGAAATCCCACTCCTAGTATTTACCCAAGAAAAATATAAACTTATGTTCACACAAAACCCTATCTGAAAATGTTTATAGTGGCTTTATTCATAATCGCCCCAAACTGGAAACAACCCAAATATCCTTCAACTGGTGAACAGATAACTTCAATATAAGCATATAATGGAATACTACTCAGAATAAAAAGGAATAAACAACTAAAACAGGGAATATGATGCCAGAAACTGGGGATGAAAGGAAAGGTCGACTACAAAGAGGAATGAGGGAATTTCTGAGGATGGCAGAATTCTTCTGTATCCTGATTGTACCGGTTGTTACATGGTTGTATTGATTTGTCAGAACTCATAGAACTGTACACTATAAAGGGTGAATTTTACTATATGTAAATTATACCTCAATAAATCTGATTTTAAAACAGATGAACCTCTAGAAACAGAAGGATAAAAAAGAAAACATAGGGCTTCTCTGGTGGCGCAGCGGTTGAGAGTCCGCCTGCCGATGCAGGGGACGCGGGTTCGTGCCCCGGTCCAGGAAGATCCCACATGCCGCGGAGCGGCTGGGCCCGTGAGCCATGGCCGCTGAGCCTGCGCGTCCGGAGCCTGTGCTCCGCAAGGGCAGAGGTCACAACAGTGAGAGGCCTGCGTACCGCAAAAAAAACCCCAAAAAACACATACGGGCAAACAATAATGAAAATAAAAGAGGGGGTTTAATATTTGACATAAAGAGAATCTAAAAACTGTAATTTAAGCATAACTGTATACTTAAAAAATAAAAATCTACCTGAAATTCCATGACTTTCTAGGTAAATATAAACGTACAAATTGAGTCAAGAAGAGATATAAAACATGAGGAGAAAAAAACAAAAAACAAAAAACAAAAACATGAGGAGGACAGTAACCATAGAGGAAACTGAAATGGTAGGCAGTTATATCATGCCAAAAACCATTAGTTCCAAATAATTTACAGATTAGTTCTACCTTCAAGACATAAATAACTTCTACGTTATTTATATTAGTACACAGGAAGTATGGAAAAATTATAACTCATTCTGCTAGATTGGCAGTTCTCAAAGTATGGTCTAGGGATCCCTGAAGCCCTTTCTGGGAGCCCATAAGGCAAAACTATTTTGATAACAATACTAAGATGTTTTTGCTTTTTCACTCTCATTCTCTCATAAACGTGTACAGTGAAGTTTTCTAGAGACTGATGGAACGTCATGTGATGATGTCATCTCTCTGGCAATTAAGAAAACGTATGCTTGTACATTCTTGTGTTTTAAATTTTTCTCCATTTAAATTCTAATAGTGACAGGAAACTCACATAAACAAAAGTTCTTTGAGGATCATCAATTATTTTTAAGAGTACAAATGGGTCCTGAGACCAGAAAGTTTGAGAACCATTGTACTAAACTAATACTACTCCAGCAGGAAAAACAGACGAAGGAGAAAACTACCAGTTTACTTAAGAACATCAATGCAAATATCTTAAACTTAATTGTTCTTAAAAGAAGATAAAAATAAATGAAGAATACATCATGTTCTTGGATGAGACTCAAATTAAACTATAAATTTAATGAAATTCCAATCAAAATACTTATAGGATATTTTATGGAACTGGGCAAATTTATTCTAAAGTTCACCTGGGAGAGGAAATGTACAAAAGCAGTCAAGAAAATTATGAGAAAAAAAAAAAAAAAAGAAAATTATGAGAAAGAAAAACAATGTGACAAAGAAAAATGGTAGTATATGTAGTTTTGGGCCCCATAAGGTATAAAAATATTCTATAGTGCTACAATAATGGAAACAGTGTGGTGTTGGTACAAAAATGGACCCAAAAAGTCCAGGGAGCAGGATAGAATCCAGAAGCAGACCCATGTACAACCTGACATTTCAAATCAGTTGGAAAAACGTAGACTCATTAATTGTGTCAAGACAATTAAAATTTTCTTAGGAAAAAAATAAAGTTAAAATCCTAATTCACACTATTGACGAAACTTAATTTTAATTGTATTAAGGATCTAACTTGGACAATACAACTATGAAAGTATTGAGAGGAAAAAGATTATATGTATAAAATCTTCTGGGAGAGAAACACAAACCCCAGAAGCCATGATCGAAAAGGCTGATGAATTTTACTACATATGAAAACCTTTTGTATTATGTAAGACACTGTAAATAAAGACAAGCAATAGATTAAAATATATATGTATATATTTGTAACATATGTAACAGAGAAAGAATATCACAGTGAAATGATGCAAGCCTTCAAATCAATAAGAAAAAGATAACAATCTAATAGAGAAACAGGCAAATAACATAGAAAGGCAATTCACAGAAGATATACAAATGATCAATAAATATATTAAAGCATGCTCAAATTCACTAGTAACCACAGAAATGCAAATCTATAAAATGTAAGTATAGCTTTTTAATTCATTAGAGTTGCAAAAATTGAAGGAATGATAATATCCTGTATTGATGAGATGTGGGGAAATGAGCATTCTCATTCACTGTTGGATGGCAGTCTTTTTGGAGGGTAACTGAGCACACTCTAACAAAAATTTAAATTCTCACATCTTTTAACCCAGCACTTCTACTACTAGAAACTTACTTGCAGAAATAATTGCATATTTCTGCAAAAAGTTTGCTGTAGCAGTGCTTGTAAGAGTAAAAAACTGGAAGCAACTGAAAAGCTTTCAACAGGGAAATAACTAAATAAATCATGGTAGTTACAAAATATGGAAGAGCATTTGGGGGTTAAAAGAACAAGGTAATTCTATTATGTATTGACATGGAGAAAAAAAAATTTTTTAACATCTTTATTGAAGTATAATTGCTTTACAATGGTGTGTTAGTTTCTGCTGTATAACAAAGTGAATCAGCTATACATATACATACATCCCCATATCTCCTCCCTCTTGCGTCTCCCTCCCACCCTCACTATCCCACTCCTCTAGGTGGACACAAAGCACCGAGCTGATCTCCCTGTGCTATGTGGTTGCTTCCCACTAGCTATCTATTTTACATTTCATAGTGTATATATGTCCATGCCACTCTCTCACTTCATCCCAGCTTGCCCTTCCCCCTCGGCATGTCCTCAAGTCCATTCTCTGTGTCTGTGTCTTTATTCCTGTCCTGCCCCTAGGTTCTTCAGAACCACTTTTTTTTTTTTTTAGATTCCATATATATGTGTTAGCATACGGTATTTGTTTTTCTCTTTCTGACTTACTTCACTCTGTATGATGGTCTCTGGGTCCATCCACCTTGCTACAAATAACTCAGTTTTGTTTCTTTTTATGGCTGAGTAATATTCCATTGGATATATGTGCCACATCTTTATCCATTCATCTGTCGATAGACACTTAGGTTGCTTCCATGTCCTGGCTATTGTAAATAGAGCTGCAATGAACATTGTGGTACATGACTCTTTTTGAATTATGGTTTTCTCAGGGTATACACCCAGTAGTGGGATTGCTGGGTCGTATGGTAGTTCTATTTTTAGTTTTTTAAGGAACCTCCATACTGTTCTTCATAGTGGCTGTATCAATTTACATTCCCACCAACAGTGCAGAGGGTTCCCTTTTCTCCACACCCTCTCCAGCATTTACTGTTTGTAGATTTTTTGATGATGGCCATTCTGACTGGTGTGAGGTGATACCTCATTGTAGTTTTGATTTGCATTTCTCTAATGATTAGTGATGTTGAGCATCCTTTCATGTGTTTGTTGGCAATCTGTATATCTTCTTTGGAGAAATGTCTATTTAGATCTTCCACCCAGTTTTGGATTGTGTTGTTTGTTTTTTTGATATTGAGCTGCATGAGCTGCTTGTATATTTTGGAGATTAATCCTTTGTCAGTTGCTTCGTTTGCAAATATTTTCTCCCATTCTGAGGGTTGTCTTTTCGTCTTGCTTATGGTTTCCTTTGCTGTGCAAAAGCTTTTAAGTTTAATTAGGTCCCATCTGTTTATTTTTGTTTTTATTTCGACATGGAAAAAATTTAAAGATATATCATTAAGTGGAAAAAGCAAGAGGTATGTTTATGGTATGATTCCATTTGTGTAAAAAAACTATATTTTAATCTACCATAAAATATATAAATGTACACATGTATAAACAAGAAAAGGTCTGGAAGGGTACATACTAATCTGTAGACAGTACTTACCTTTATGGAGGAGAGTCAATTAAAGAAGTAGAGTAAAAGAGACTTTTACTTTGTAATTAGTGTTCTGTAATTTATTATAGCAAGTATTTCTGTTTTACCTGTAAATTTTCAAAATCAATCAAAAGAAGAAGGAAAAAAAACCTCCTGCAGTATCTACAGTAAGAGGTGATGCAGGCTTAAGCGAGAGCATTGGGTTTGAAAGGCGGAAGAGATATCTCTTCCAGGCTCTTTTTAACACACTTTGTGTGTTTCCATTATGCGGATCGTCTGAAGGCTGCAACTATGTATGTATCTGCCTCTGCAAACACAGAAACTGGTAGGTATTCATCTCTGTGTCTTCTGTGCCTGGCAATGTGTTTGGCATTCGGCAGATGTTGAGTAAGTATATGTTGAATGAATCATAAAGACAGTAAAAAGGTAGAACATACAGTTTTTGGTAACTAATTAGATGCAAGGCGTGAAGGAGAGGGTTGGAGTGGATAATGATATCATTACCAAATAAGGAAAACAGGAAGTTCGGGGGAAATTATGACAATAGCTAACATTTAATGATTACTATGTGCAGGTACTCTGTCAAATGCTCTGTATCCATTATCTCATTGAATCTGAAGAAAAACCTTATATTTCCCTCACACGAGGAAAGAAGAGCTAAGAGACTTTCCCAAGGTCACTTAGCCATAAGTACAGCCAATATCCCAGACTCTGTGCTCTTATTCCCGAGGTTATACTGCTTCTTCAAAGCGGGAAAGTTAATAAAATCAGTTTTGATAGGTTGTGATTGAGGTGCTCATGGGCTATTCATTGAGGTTAACCAGTCCAGTGGAGAGTTGGATATCTCAAGTCTGCAGCTTGTTAGAGACGTCAGGGCTAGAGGTATGGATTAGAAGTTGTCTACGAGAGTGGCATCTAGAAGGTCAACATTCAACAATCATTCAACAAATATTTATTGAGCTCCCGCATAAGCTCCAGGCACATGTTACATCAAACACTCACTTCAAACCCATTTGATTCACAGAATGCTTATCATGTGAAAGTACTCATTTCTTTTTCACGTCTAATGATCCCCATTACACTGTAAGTATGTTAAACTACTAAATTTCTCTGTATTCCCCCTTGTTATAGGGCTCTAAACATGTTTGTTGATTGAATGCTTGAGAAAACATTAAGAAATGAGCAGCCATTCACAAAGACTAGCCTAAGTCTCAGGAAACCAAGTGCAGAGAGTGTCTGCATCTCTTATACCAGCTAAAATTCTATAAAAGCAGTCAAGTCT
Organism: Monodon monoceros; assembly: GCF_005190385.1. NCBI lineage: Eukaryota > Metazoa > Chordata > Mammalia > Artiodactyla > Monodontidae > Monodon > Monodon monoceros. The sequence goes on from NW_021703774.1 coordinate 144,739,926, forward strand.
CAACGCAAATATAAGATTTTTCATCGATGTCATCAAGGTTAATTGTAGGCATCAGAAAATTGTAACTTGAAGCAGCAGGCTGGCTGCCAGAAGACCCATACCAGGTGGTATTTCCCTTGGCAAATTTATCAAAATCCAGAGTCTGGCCCTCAGTCTTACTGGTCTAGACACTCAATCCTGTCAGAGTTGAGAGAACCCAGGGAGCTTTATGCATGTTCACTAAGTCATAAAAAACTGAAGTATAAAACTAGAGTGTCAGTTATTAATATATGACCAGATATTTGCCTCCATCATCATCTCCCTGTAGCCAATTGATGTGCAAAGGCAGATTCCTAGGAGACCATGTGGTAAGCCCAGAATCAGCACACAGGGAGTTAGTCACGGGATTAGGAGGTTTAACAACACCAGGCTCTGAGCCTGATGCAGAGGCAGCGTGAAACAGGAACAAAGCACATACTTTGAAACCAGAGAAACCTGGACACACACAGCGCCCCTTACTTCCTAGCAGAGTGGCTGTGGGCAAGTCATTCAATCTCTGCAACCTCTAGTTCTTTGAAGGTGAATGACGATACCTACTTCACAGGCTTATCGTGAGGATTCAATGAGATAATGCATAAAATGCTAGACCAGTTCCTTTCATGTGATAGGCGCTCAGTAAATGGTAGCTACATATCCGTCTCCATATGTTAGGGGTTAAGGGTTCAAGTCAGCCTTACTGAATGTCCTTTGCTCTGAATAAAACAGGGCAAGAAAGGACGGGGGCAAAAGACCAGTAAGAACAATGCTGCAGTAATCCAGAACACAGATGCTAGTGGCTTAAAACAGGGATGCAGCCTCGGAGATGTGGGGAGCTGGGAGAGATACATACATACAGATTTGAAAGGTATTTAGGAGGCAGGCACTATGCTGAGTGTTCTACATATTTATAGTCCTGACAGCAACTTATAAAGTAGCCCATTTTTCAGATAAAAGTCAGAGATATTAAGCAACTAGCTAAGGATCACACGGCAGTGACTGAACTGCAATATGAATTATAGTTGGTGTGATTCCAAAATCTCTCTTCTTCCTACAAATATACGTCTGTACATATCTTGGTTCTCAACCAAGATGTCAATTGTGAGGAATATAGTAATTTCTTACCACTAACAAAGTATTGAAGTTTACAGAAATGATTGAAGTTTTAGAAAATATAACTTGGAACAGATCAAGGTTATCACTATAATAAATAATGTCACTACTGCTCACTTCCATTATGATATGCTTTCTTGGGGGCGGGAGAGAAAGAGGTGGAAGCAGAGCTCGTGGATCAGAAATTCTACATCATTCATTGTAGGTTTGCTATGACAGAGTATCACGCATGTGAACTTCATCCATTGTTTCATCTTGGAAACAGTTTCAGAATGGTTACTCCGAGGAACAGGCACTCTTGTTGAGCAAAGAAAGTCTTAGCTGGGCCATGTACAAGCTTTCACTGTAACAGTGACAAGCTCTTCAGACAGCAGACATAGGTGCTAACCAACGGATAATCTCCTGACACTGTGTTCCTTAGATTTTCATCTTTCCAGTCACACGCAGATTATAATCCACTGCAGAAACTTAACTGTTTTAGATGGAGGACAATATCATCTAACAAATTTGAACTCCTTTTCCATATGAACCAACAAGTTAAGTTTTTCCTACTTTTACAGCTTAATATTTTAACCCAGGTGCTGCCGCCATTTCTTCTACCTTCAGTCTCTGCGCCTTTCTCAGAGCTCCCAACAGCACTATGTTGGGACAGAGCATCCGGAGAGGTTCACAACCTCTATGATCTGTAAGAGCCATTACGAGGAAGGTCCAGGGAATAATTTACCATTTTCAGTGGAAAACAAGTGGTGGTTATTAGCTATGATGATTTTGTACTTTGGGTCTGGATTTGCTGCACCTTTCTTTATAGTAAGACAACAACTGCTTAAAAAATAATCCATGAGGGACTTCCCTGGTGGTCCAGTGGCTAAGACTCCACACTCCCAATGCAAGAGACCCGGGTTCGATCCCTGGTCTGGGAACTAGATCCCACATCCCACAACTAAGAGTTCGCATGCTGCAACTAAAAGATCCTGCGTGCCACAGCTAAAAAAAAAGATCCTGCATGCCGCAACAAAGATCTCGCGTGCCACAACTAAGACCCAATGCAGCCAAATAAATACTAAAAAAAATAATAATCCATGAGACAGAGCATTTTAAGAGGTGCAATCTCTTTGAAAAAAGGATTTAACTCAACATCCTAGATATGTTTGTAAATAAACTTATGGCATAAATCCTTAAAAAAATTTTAACCCAAGCATAACATTTCACATTATAAAATTTTGCTTTGAATTAGTTTGAGCCTAAAATTTCATCCTCATGAGATGGATGTAAATCAGTTTTGTTTCTCTGCAAATTTAATACTCATGACTTCTATATTCCTACTCCAAATATTGCTTTAAGTTGTTTTCAGAAGTTTTTATAAGTTATTCATTCATTAGACAAATGTCACTGCATGCCCCCCAAGTACCAGGGCCCTCAAGGAATTCACAATCTAATAAGGAAAACAGATAGACAAGTACTCCTAATGATAGTTATAACATTAATAACAATTTGTGCTATTTACCACCACCTGCTCTGTATCAGACACTGTGCTAGGCCTTAGGAATGAAAAGAGGAATAAGAAATTTCCCTACGTTCAGGGGCTTCCCATGCCTTCAGAGGGTTTATGTACAGTCTGATGGGGGAGGCAGGTATACGGACCAATACATGAAATAGAGTAAACAAATGCCCTGCTGGAAATAACAATAGTGTGCTTAGTAGAAGGACAAGAGATGGAGAGGTTAATGAGAGGTGAGAAGGCAAGCTGGAAAGGTTTCATAGAGGCAGTGACCTTCGAATTGAGTTTTAAAACGATGAGTATTTTCCAAATTCAGGGCAAAAGGAAGAAAAAGGATAACTGGCAAAGACAGGTGTAAAACAATTTCATGTGTTCAGGGGACTGCAAGCAGTTTGGTAGAGATGGAGGTTACAGTAAAAAAGGAGGGAGGAGGAGTTGGGAGGATCCAGTAAGAGCTGAGGCTTGTTGGGCAGAGGGCATATGATGGAGGGCCTTCCACGCTGTGTTGTCTGTGAAGCCATGGGGGTCACCAAAGGGTTCCAGGCATGGGAGTTACAAGAACAGGGCTTGTCTTAGAAACAGAACTCTGGTAGCCTATGAAGAGGATGGAGTTTCGAGATAAGGAGAGCAGTTAGAAAATACAGAATATATGTGTAGGATGGTAATTCCCTGGTGGTCCAGTGGTTAGGATTCTAGGCTTTCACTGCCGTGGCCTGGGTTCAATCCCCGGCTGGGGAGCTGAGATCCCACAAGCCATGCAGCGCAGCCAAAAAAAAAAAAAAAAAATATACTTGTAGGAGATACTCAGAGACAACCCAACAGAAAAATCAGCAAAACTCTGAAAAGGTACTTCACAAAAAAAGAAAAATCAATGGCTAATAAACACATGAAAGCGTACTCTACCCAGTAACCAGGTTAATTTAAGTAAGAACCACACTGAGAAATTGTTATATACCCACAAGGCTGGCAAAAATGAAAAGGTCTCACAATACCAAGTATTGGTAAGAATGTGGAACAACAAAAATTCTACGTGCTGGTAATAGAACAAACTGGCAGAACCTCTTTGGAAACGGTTTGATGTTAGCTAGTAAAGTTGAAGAAGCACTTATCTCAGGACCCAGGAATTCTAGTTCCAGGTTTCTACCCTAATGAAACTTGTGTCCTGTACACCAGGACACTTATAAAAAATGTTTATGGTAGCATTTTCCATAAGAAAAAAATTGGAAATAACCTAAATATGAATCATCATTGGAATGGATACATGAATCAGGGTGTATTCATACAATGGACTATAACACAGCAATAAAAATGAATAAACTCCAAGTACATGCAATAATATGGATGAATCCTAAACTCTTAATGATGAACAAAAGAAACAAGACCCAAACAGTACAAAAACATGATTTTACCCATATAAAGATCCAAAAATGCTACATTAAACTATATTGTTTAGGGATACAGACATAGGTAATAAAATTATAAAGAAAAGCTGGAAAGTAATCATCGTAAAAGTCAAGGGAGTGATTATCCGAGTAAGGGAGAGATGGGTTGTGACCAAGGAGAAGTATACAAAGGACTACTAGGATGCTGGAAATGTTCTGTTTCCTGGGCTGGCTGTGGTTTCATGAGGGTTCAATTATTTGTTTAACTGTGCACATATAGTTTGTGCATCTTTCTCCAGGTTTGCTATATTTCTCAATATAAAAGAAAAAATTAATGTACTTAGGAAAAAAACAAAAAGTACATTAACAACTATGTACTGCTAGATGTGTTTATAAGTGAAAAGCTGCTTTGTTGAAAATTAAAAAGAAATCAGAAAAGGCTTCACATAGGAGATACATACATGTGAATTGAAACATACATGTGAATTGAAACATAAAGGATCCCCTGCTTTCCAATCTGGGTCCCACAAAAAAAGATGGCAAGAAGAAGGACTGTTCTGAAATCAATGAAGTAGTGAGCAGAGAATACACCATCAACATTTACATGAACATCCATGGAGTAGAGTTCAAGAAGTATGCCCCTCGGGCACTCAAAGAGATCTGGAAATTTGCCATGAAAAAAATGGGAACTCCAGCTGAGCGCACTGACACCAGGCGCAACAAAGCTGTCTGGGCCAAAGGAATAAGGAATGCCCCATACTGTATCCGTCCAGGTGTGGTTGTCCAGAAAACGTACTGAGGATGAAGGTCCACGAAACGAGCTCTATACTGTATACCTATGTATCTGTCACTGCTTTCAAAAATCTGGATGAGAACTTACAGCTGATGGTCAAATAAAGTTATAAAACTGAAAAAAAAAAATTCCTTGACCTAATTCTAGGTTGGGTACCAGTCCTGTGAACTATACCATGAACTAATCTGTCTTAAAATACTTTCTGCAATGTAATGTATTCTGTGTTCTCCACCACTGTAAGCTGCTTGAAGGAAAGCTGGGTCTTGTTTACACTGGATTCTTATGACCTAATAGTTCACAATATATAGTAGGTACTCAATAAATTTGTGGAATGAATGAATGAATGAAGAAATGCTGCTTACTCTTCTTATAATCATGTCTTGAGTAATCTAGGCACTACATTCAATGGAGATCACAAACCTTCTCCATGCATTAAGTTTTCAGCTGCTACTCTGTCTTTTCCTCCACAGTTCTCCACTTCCTACTTTAAAGGTAGAGTCCACTAGAATCTTTCTCTCCATCAATTAAAATTTTTCTCTTCTTTCACTCCTCTTAGAATAACTGCTCATCTCCAAGGCTAATCCTTTTATCTAACACCTTGACCGTATCTCTTGTATTTCTTCCCCAGATTTGCATCCTTCATTATTCCTGTTCTGAATGATTCTACATTTTATCTTCCCCTCATTCATTCATACCAGCTCAGAGAATGCGAAGGTACCATGTTCACCCTAGAAAATAATAGATACTGTACTTAGGGAAACAGACTAATCTAGAATTCACAACCTGATGGTAATTCTCTTTAATATCCTGCCATGCATGACTTTCACAGGCTCAGAAAATGCCTGGAGTTGTGACAGCACGCTAAAAGCCTCGGTCCCCATGGCTACTTAGGGCTGGGGCAAGCATGGCCTGACACTTCTCTCAACTGCTGGATGAGATGGGATTGTGGGGTTGTACTAGGGCAAGGAATTCCCCTTTAATGGGGGACGGGCACTCTTTCTTTCCAAAGATAGTATCTTGGAAGTGGCCACCACAACAGGTTCTAGGTCAGGGAATGAATCAAGGGACACATTCTGATACATAGGAGTACCACTGCCAGGTTTCAGATGGGTTGCTTCAAGCTGGCTGCTCTCCTTGACAATGCAGTCCTGGTTCTGAGGGCCAGGTCCTGAGAAGAGCTCCTGCTTGAACCTGGCTAATATCAAGGTCTGTAAGATGCCTGAAGGAGTTTCTCTTTGAGACTCAGGGAACAGGAGGCCTAAGGCTCCAAAGAAAGTTCTGCCTCTAAGCTCTCACTTGTACCTCCAGGCGGGGTCCCATGCTCACCCATGATTAACATTCCCCCAACAGAAGAAGGACCAAGTTGAGAAGGAGTCTGTTCTAAGTCAGAATCCCTTCTATCCTGATTGAAGAGATCATTTGGTAGAGATTTCTGCCATCTATTGCAGTGATACAGGGAAAGAGCACAAGTTTTTGGCATCAGACAGGTCTGGCTTTGAATCCCAGCTCTGCCACTAACTAGCTGTGTGTTGGTCAATGTCTTAAATCTTCTGAGACTATAAAATGGAGATGATATCTACCTGAAGGGTTGTTGTATAATAAATCTTAAACTTATTTCCCGGTTTCCCTTTTACTTCCTCTATAACAGGCTGGGAACATCAGCCCCAATCCCAGGGTCAGCTTTGACTAAGTCCCTCCATTCTTTGCTATGTCCTCTTCATCTTTCGCCCCTCCCCTCCCTTGCACAATATGTATCTGCTGGAGTAAACTCTTGTCAGTTCCCTGAATACATCAAGCTCTTTCTCCATAGAAACTGTCCAATAGAACTTTCTGCAATGATGAAAAAGTTCCATATTATAGCTGTCCACTATAATAGCCACTAGCCACATGTAGGTAGTCAGCACTTGAATTGTAGCTAGTGGGACCAAGGAGATAAAATTTTAATCTTCTTTAATTTTAATTAATTTAAATTTAAATAGCCCCACAAGGCTAGTGGCTACCATAACTTACAGTTCTAGACTGTAAGTCTTTGCATTTGCCATTTCCTTGCATGGAAATGTATTTCCCCTCTCTTCTACTCAGTCTTAAAATCTCAGCTTGAATATCTATTCTTCCAGGATGCATATCCTGAGACTTGGACTCAGTTAGGTTTCTTCTTTGTTACCTTCCATAGCATCCTCTACCCTTCTCCTATAATATCACTCATCACATTTTTTTTTAAATTACTGTTTTGTATTTTCCATTAGGGTGTAAACTTCATTGGTGTTCTTGAGGCCCTACAGACTTCCTCTCTCAGGTAGGGATACTCCTTTTCTTCCCTTTGAGTGGACATCCACGGGACCTTAGGATTTAGGCTTTTTCCAAGTTGGGGACTGTTATCTTTGAGGTAACTTCTGCGCATTGGAAGCTTTAGGGATTGATTAGGAGTGGCCTTATACCTTTCTAAGGATAAGCTAAAAGTCAGAAACTAAAAAGGAAAGGAATAATAAAATGCCTCATTAAATTAAAAACTTCTACATGCAAAATAAACAACAGGGACTTCCCTGGTGATCCAGAGGTTAAGAATCCACCTTTCAATGCAGGGGATGTGGGTGCGATCCCTGGTTGGGAAACTGAGATCCCACATGCTAAGGGGCAACTAAGCCCTCACGCCACAACTAGAGAGAAGCCTGCTGCAACAAAGAGCTGCAACAAGGACCCAGTGCAGCCAAAAAAACCAAAAACCAAAAAACCAACAACAATAACACCCCACCAATACATCAAGACAAATGATAAACTGGAAAAAAATATACAACATAAATTATAGATTAAAAAGGATTAATAAAAAGAGTACTTAAAATCAGTAAGAGAAAGGTGGACACCACGTGGATAAAAGAAATGAACAGGCAGTTCAAAAAAGAAGATAAACTAATCTCAAAAAATATTAAAAACTGTTTAACTTCACTAGTAACTAAATAAATGCAGATTAAATGAACATAATACCATTTTTGCTTATTAAATTGGCAAAGATTAAAAAGTTTCATCCTAATGTGTTGATCAGAGCATGAAGAAATAAGTAATCTGGCACTAAGCGTAAAAATTGAAACAGGCACACTTTTAATCCAGCGATTCTACTCTTAGGAATATATCCTAAGAAAATGATCAGACACTTGACAAAGGTGAATTTATAAAGATGTTCTCTGTAAGTGTTGTTTATAATACTGAAAAGCTGGAAACAATCTAATTAGACAACCAGAGGTTGGTTAAATAAAATATGATACATCCCTGCAATGGAATACTAAGTGGCTATTAGAAGTGGTGCTATGGGTCTATATTTACTGACACAGAGCACTAGCTATAATAAATGAAAAAGTGAAAAAGAAAGTCACAAGCTAGCATGTTAACATAATCCTACTTTTATAAAATTTTTGTCAACTTACCTATCTACTCCTAAAAACAATCTCGAAGGATATATGCCAAAATATTGATAGTTCTCTCTGGGTAGATGTTTCACTATCTTTCCCTGCTTAAAATTATGGCAACTAGCCAGTCCTCCCCAGGATTCTCTGGCGTAGGGTTTGATGTCCCCTCAAATGGGTCACAGAGGACCTCAGAGATAGCCAGTACTAGGTTTCCTGATTGATGCAGTCGTAGACTCACTAGTAGTCCAGACTTTACCTATTTTATTCACTGCTGTGTCTTTTGTGTCTATAACTGCCTGGCACATAGTAGGCATTCAATAAATATGTGTTGAATTAATGTATCACATCAGAGCACCAATTCTACTAATGATAAAGCACATTTAAACATTATTTTGATAAATTAAACCCAGAATGCAAAATTCACAAAAAGTTTAGATAATGCAAGATTCCTAAATACGTTATACTCTCTATTCACCATTACAATGCTGGGGCCAGAAGTTTATTTTCTTCTATCATTTGTGTCCTTTCCCAGAAGAGTCTGAGAAGCAGTGAATAATATCTTTGTGCAAGGCCTTTTCCACCCCCTTCTGAGGCTAGGTATTACAATCTCTAACTCACAGACGAGAAAATGAAGGTTTGGCATTGCTCAAGGTCACACAGCTAAAAAGCAGGGGAATCGGGACCCAAATCCAGGCCCACTTGTCTCCAAAACTCATCTGTGGCTTTGAGAGGTACAAAGTAAGACAATGAAAAGGACACTGCAGGTCTGTGACAGCTAATGTCTGTGCTTCCTAACAAGTCACCACCACTTAGCCCTGAGCTCCCATGTCTAAGAGGTGCTTTTTCTTAACCCTTGGAGAATCCAGAGGATGATTTGTCACCAGGGTTATTAGCATTTCTCCCTGGATATCGACAGCTTGTCTTTCCTCCCTCCAACCAGTGACTGATTTCTTCAAATGCTCGCCAAATACGGCCCAAGTCACCATGGTAAACGTATTGACAGAATCATATTAAAAGCTACTGAGCATTTACAGGGTTGTAAGTTATGCAAGGGAGGAACAAGATAAGAAACACAGGGAAAGAAAACAGGTTCAATCAGCAGTGACAATTATTTATTTAGAAGCTGCTGGTTGGAACAGTTTTTTAAATATACTTTAATTGCTAATTACGGTTTCTTCAGGAGAGTTGCTTCACCTTAAAGCTAATCATTAATATTTTAGCTGCCCAGCATAGAGACTGTGTACATGCCGTAGACCTACCCAGAGCCGTGTCTATGCAGTTAGCATCCGCTGCTGGCTCTGAAAACAGAGTCTGCTGCGTTGGTTGGTTTCCTACCCCAAACTCAAAGTCCGCTAGTCCACTTACAAGAGAGCAGACATTTAAGTCCTTATTTCTCTAAAGATTAAGGCTGGTTCAATAAGCAAAATTCTGCTCTAAGCCACCTAGACAACTGACAATTTTTCAAAGGAATGACCTATCTTTTCTAAGTTAATTTACACCTTTTATTGGGGGACATAAGTGTTGCCTTAGGCAAGGTAGAGAATACAGAAGAGTTTGTTTTCAGCTTCTAATTCCCTGGGTACTCCGATGTGAACCTTATAACAAATAAGGTCAGCTTCCAGGCCCAGGAGGTACTGAGGGTAAACAGGCGGGAGGGTGCCGGGGTCCGCGTGGGAGTATATTTGGTGTAGCCCCGTCTCCCGTGTTTCCAACTTCACATGCTTCTTAAGGAGAATCTAATCCTCACAGGAGAGTTGAATCTGTTCATTTGCACGCATCTCATCAGCACCCTGCTTTGTGGAGGGCTGTTTGATGTCCCAAGGAAAAGACTTCGAAGTCTTTTAAAGCCTTTTTGATGTGAACCAGAAAATCACGTTTTGTCGAGAGTGCACTCAACTTGAACCTCAAAAGGTTCAGGACTCAGAAACCACACGGTTCAAGTGGGATTTAAACTGGGCAAAATCACTTCCTTGTCTTCCCCGGCAAGTCCCACCCCTGGCCTTTGTGCTAACAGTTTCTCTACACTGTTGGGCCTTTTTCCTCTCTCTCTTTCTCTCTCTCTTTCTCTCTCTCTCTCTCTCTCTCTCTCTCTCTCTCTCTCTCTCTCTCTCTCTCACACACACACACACACACACACACACACATATCTTGGCAAGAAAACCTTAAGAGAAAGAAAAAATATATCACCCCCAAAGAGTGGGTGATCCTCCTCTCTGAGGATAAATGCTGTCTCCAGCACCACCCTGTCCTCAAAGCTTCTGAATGGTCATTGCTGCAGTCCCAGAGACCTGGAATGCTCTAGGTGAGGGTGAAATGATTTACAGAGCCAAACAGCTATGATTGCATCCTTAAGTGAGGCATTTAACTAGGTACAAGACTTGCAGAGAAAACTGGAAACTTGCTTTGGGGAGCAGCTACTTTGCGTGGAAGGAAGCACATACCTTAGGACTTCACTGTTCCACTTGGAAATGAAGGGACAGGAGATATGACTCCTCCTAAAATCAAAGGGAAGAACTGAGCTGAGAGAATAATCTAACCCTAACTTTCTCTTTCCAGAGTTCGTTTCTTATTTTTCCTCATTAGACTTGAAAATCCAGTTACTCAAGAGCCAGTGAAAGTTTAGATTCACGAGACAGAATCTCAATTGTGAAAAGATCCAAAGTGTTCCTCACACCCTAAGGAGTCTCAGATGCCCTGTCCCCATGGCTGGAACCACATCAAAGCTCCAGTGACCACTGTCTCATGTCCTGCTAACCATAATAGTTACTATTTATTGAGTGGCTACCGCAGATCAGGCACCATGCTATAAATACATTATCCCATTTAATTTGTTCAATAAAACAAAAAGGTGAGTCAGCTCACTCCCATTTTGCAGACACGAAAACTGAGGCTCAAAAAAAGTTTAAATGACCTGCCCCAAAGCAGCTCAGCTAATAAGTGCTTGAGCTGTGACTGAAATCCAATCTGTTGAGCATCAAAGTCAGTGGTTCTTGGCTTAACACCATGTTACTCAGCACCTGTTCTGCTGCAGTTTTGGTTTGGTTTTGTTTTGTTTTAAGACACTTAGTGCTTTATAAATTTATTTAGTATTTATTAAGTACCTACTATGGGAAAGGCATTGTGGATATTTCAAGAAGTGTAAGACAGACATGCTTTCTTCCCCCCTCTCACTGTGACACTGCAATGGCCTTTTTACAGTGGTCCTCTTTAACTGACACTTACCCTCCTTCAGTCGGTTATTCACATAGCAGCCCGAGTAATCTTTTTAAATGATAAATGACAACACAGTACATCTCCCTGTTTAAACACTCTGCGGCCTCCTGTTGTTGCATCTAGAATAAAATCCAAACTCTCTGTGACCCTAAAGATTCGTGGAGGTCTAGCCCCTCTCCATTTCATCTCTTGCTGCATCCCCCCAAGTTCACCCCATCCAAGCCCTCAGACCTTCTCTCTGCTCTTTAACTGTGCCAACACACCCTTCTTCCAAACGCTTATGTGGTTGTCACCTGCTCATCACTCATATTTCAATTCAGACATCACCTCCAGAGGTATACCAGGCATACTTGACACAGCGTGTCAGTTTTTACATTTTTTATGACATAATCAGTCATAAAGCTATTTTCTTGATGAATTCTTTAGTTTTAACATAAGTGATTAACAATATTAAAGGAATGTTTTATTTTTAGAGATATTCTAGTTTAGTAAACTATTTACTAGGTGAACTAAAATTTGCACAGACAAAACAAAAATGTCCCACCCCTCAGTTCACAGCTTGTTTCACTGTTCCAAAATTTAAACATAAATGAGAACTCCAAGTGGTCACAAAGAATGGCCGAATTGAAATAACTCAATTTATGCGTCCTCCTCTTTATAATTAATGTGCTCTCATTGTTCACTTTGAATCTACTGTTCATATGCAGGAATATGCAGTATCACATGACTTGGATACTGTATATTCCTGCATATGAATACGGATAGAAACTGTGTCCTAAGTGAGCTCAGACGCTTCTGAGCTGTTAGGCACTTACACTTGAAGCGAGTCTGCAGATGTAGTGGCCCACAGTGTAACTGGAAGTTCTCCCAATTCTTCCTTACAGAATGCAATGTTTATTAAAGAATAAATAATAAAAAAGATGCAAATTTGAAACTCACATATGTATTATTAAAACTCAATAACCACAGCAATTTTTCAGAACTTAGACCAACAAAAGATATTTTCGGGGAGAAATATTTTATAGTCAACATTGTTTAAAACTGTCAGCATGTCATGGTATTTAAAAGCAAGCAAACTTTTAGCTGATTGTTGTTTTAAAATTCCTCTACAGAGTAACATAGCACCCTACTCCCCTCACCTGCACACTTCACTCTCTATCATGATAAAAAAAAAATAAGTGCTGCAATAAGGGGAAACACCAGGTATTATGGGAACAAAAACACGGTTGAAGAAGTAGAAAAAGAACCAAGGGAGTATCATGTCCCAGAAGCCAAGGGAGGGGAATTCCAAGAAGGATGAAGTCATCAGTTGTATCCAGTACTACAGAGGATCCCTCCTCTGAACTGGGTGCCAAGGCCAACTGGGCGCAGGGCCTAGAGCTCTCCTTCCACTACACGGAAAGGTAAAACCAAGTCCTCCTTCCTCTGGATGGCGTGTAAACTAATTCAGAGGGAACATTTCTTATACGTGGTCTTAACCATTTCTTACCATCAGTGGCAGAAAGACAGATGTGGACATATATTGAGCCAATGGCAGGTCTGTGTTTTCTAGACCCTAATGCTGCAAAGAACTGCCAATGGCCACCACTAGCCCTCATGGTACATGGAGGAAAAGGACCCCACTTGGAGGATGGCGAGGGATGGAGTCTTCTGGCCTGCTTCTACTTGGCTGCAGTGCCCACGTGAGGGGCAAATCTCATAGAAATGGCCATAAACAGAGCAGGTAAGGGGGAGTCCACATACCCTTCACATCCGTTCTCTGTCCACCCCACCCTGCTCATCTACAGAAAGCAGCAAGCATCTGACCACCTTTAAGTCTCTTCATTTTTGAAACTCCTTCACCATATGGCTCCCGGACCAGTCTGTACTTTTTGGACGTTGAAACTGAAACAACCATCAGTTAAACTTTTTTACAAACTGATTCAGAAAAGAAAATAAATTTAATAAACAACAACAAGAAATCAGACACTTGTCCAGCAATCGTGACTGTACATCTCATCCCACTTGGCCGTTTCAAAGAAATGGAACCAATTAGTAATTAGTTCTAGAACCAGACAAATCATTCAATTTTATCAATTAATCTCTCTTATATTCAACCTTTAGATGCTAGGCTATGGACCTTTCCCATAAAATAGTCTTCCAAATTGTCTTTTTTAAAATAAATCTTTTAGAATAGTTTTTAGATTTACAGAAAAGTTGCAAAGACAGTACAGAAAGTTCCTATATTCCTCACACTCAGTTTCCCCTATTATTAACATCTTATTTTAGTATGGTACTTTGTCATAACTAACAAGCCAATATTGATACACTATTATTAACCAAAGTCCATACTTTTTACTTGGATTTCTGTAGTTTTTACCTAGCGTCCTTTTTCTACTCCAGTACTTCCACATTATCTGTTTTAAATTATAAACCAGATTTTTAAATTATAAAAATAGTACATGTACATGTTAACTATTCAAATACCACAGAAAAGCATAAAATATAAAGTACTGCTCCTACTTTCCATCTCAGTCATACTCCCCAAAGGAAGCTATTGTCAACAATTACTTTTGCACCCTTTCAAAAGTTCTGCATGCAAATATCAAATAAAGATATATACATGTCTTCTTCTCTATACAAAGGGGTCATATACTTCTCTGTACCTTGTTTTACATATAAGCACATATGGCTCTAACTCATTTTTAAAAACCACTACCTAATATTCTATTATACAGAGGTATCATAATTTATTTTATCAATTCCCTATCAATCTACATTTAGGTTGCTTCTTTTTTTTTCAAATTACAAACAATACTATAAAGTACATACATCTTTAGGTACTAGACCAAATATATGTAGGATAATTTCTTATTGTTGAATCTCATCAAAGGATATTTGCATTTAAAACTTTCATAGGCAAATAGTACTAACCTGCCCTCCAAAGAGACTGTACCACTTTACACTCCCACCAATGATGTGTACAGGACCCTGTCTCCCCATACCTTCACCAACAATGGCTGTGTTATCAAACAAAATATGTGTAATTCCTTGAAATGCTTCAAAATTTCCATTGTCTTCCTGCCTCCATCTTCAAGTTTTCTTTCCTTCTTTTTAGCTTTCTGATCATTTTTGGTTTTCTTCCTGCCTCCTCTGTGAAGTCTGTCCTGTACTTTTTCTCCTCTTACACTCGGGATTCCCTTCCCTCATTTCTCCGACAGCCCCATTTTTCCTGCTCACAAAGTTCCCTTAAAGTCTCTCTGCAGCTGACTGTGATTCAGTAAAAAACAGACACTCTTCTGCTCTCCAACCTGCTGGCCCTCCTGAAGCAAGAAAGAATGTTAATAGGGAAACCCGAAAATCTTTAATCTGGGTCCAAATATCAGAAGGAAGAAATTCATCTTGGCATAACTCTGAGGAAAAACATCAAGAAGAATTCTGCATTGTTTCCTTGTTAGAACTGAATCTGTTATTTTTTCCTACATTCCACACCTGGATTTCCTGCCTTTGAATCAATACTTCTTAATTTGTATTCATTACTCTTTTTTTTGTGTGTGGCTATAATGGGAGTGGAGGCAAAAGTTAAGGTGGAAGGAAAGAAAGGAAAAAAATCCCAAAGTGGTTGATTGAAGAGCAAGAACAAATGGGCAGGAAGGATAGTGGGGAGAGTGCAAAGCACAGCTCAGGAAAAACAAGCCAACTTCTTAAGTCCTCTAAGAAATGTTCTTTACTTTAGCTCCATTACCACTCCCTTCATTCCTGAGCTCTGAAAACAGAATCAGAGGGCAGGGATGGCTTGGAGGGAGGGGCATAGTGGAAGGGGGACTGAGAGCATCCTATGCCTCTAACTGCACCCCACCCCCACTGCCCCCAACTTCTTATCCAGCGAAGCTCTATGCACCATCAAGAATCAGCTTAATAGAATAAACCACTTAGGGCTGAAGCTCAGAGAAAGTCAAAGAGCCCACAATCTCCTTGCCTATTAAGCTTCTTAGAAGTTAGAACGCTGCTAAAGAAAGTGATATTGTGGCCATGCTACTTAGAAAGAACACAAGGATGCTAAGTTGGGAAGAGGGAGGCCAGTTTGGCGGTTTATGAGCATCAATCGATCGTTAACTACCGATGATGGGGCAGGGGGTGGATACTGGAGTGGGAGCAAAAGTGGCCAGCCGTGGGCTTCCCTGGTGGCGCAGTGGTTGAGAGTCCGCCTGCCGATGCAGGGGACACGGGTTCGTGCCCTGGTCTGGGAAGATCAGAGCGGCTGGGCCCGTGGGCCATGGCCGCTGAGCCTGCGCATCCGGAGCCTGTGTTCCGCAACGCGAGAGGCCACAACAGTGAGAGGCCCGCGCACCGCAAAAAAAAAAAAAAAAAAAAGTGTCCAGCTGTGAGAACAAGTGTTCCAGGAAGTCTTCAAGTTGAGATTGAGAAGGGTTTTTGTGGAATGTACGAATGGGATGAGAATCTAGATAGTGAAAAAGGATTTTTTCCCCCTTAGGATAAAGGGGAAAACACAGTCTTAAGCTTCAGGTAAGTAATTAAATAATAAGAAAAATAAAGCAACCTGCAATAGCTCCTTCCTAGCTCAAATTTCCCAATGATTCTAGGGATTCTGCCACTCCCTTATCCTCTCCCGAATATAGCTGGCCCACAGACTTCGCTGTTTGAGTGGCTGGCAGGGCAGAGGCCAACAACAAGTCTAGCCAAGCCCTTTATCCCAAAAGAAAGTCCTGATGGTTCACTGTCCTTTCCAGGGTAAGAGTTCTAGTTATTTCCATCCTATGCCTTTGAGGGCAGTTAAAAAGGGGGGTCACCAGGTGAGTTCTAGTCCTTCTTGCCCCAGCCCCATTTAATTGGAGCCAAGAAGGAAGGACAACATTGTGGGTACCAGCTCCTTAATATCAATCGGGAATTCTTTTGGCTATAGAAAGACCTGTCACAAACTGTACAAACCCATAAGAGATCAAGGCTCACTAGAGTTCACTGTAATGTTATCAAGGGTAGAGGTTGGGGGTCAGGGGAAGAGCCTGGTTCAAGAGACTTCAGATCTGTGCCCAAGCCCCTGTAATAGTGATTCTAGCTAACTCGTATTAAAGGCTTACTTTGTGCCAGGGCCTGTTCTTAGGACTTCCTTTGCATTTTATATGAACACATTTAATCCTTGGAACAACCCTAGGGGATTGGTACTAGTGCTAATTCCACTTTACCTCGAGGAAACTGAGGCACAGAAAGATGAGATGAAGCTGTCCTGTCTCAAGAGTTAGGTCTTCTAAATGGTGGTATCTGTAAAGTGCGAAGTATCCGAAAGGCAGGCACTGCACCGTGAGAAGCACTAGGACTTAGCAGACACTAAAGCATCTTCCCCCTTCCATCAAGGGGTACATTTGACAAACTGTTTTTTGTTTCATTTCATTTTGTTTTGTTTTGTTTTGTTTTAGATCATAACTAGTACGTTCCAGGCAGCACTCTAGGTACTGAGAACAGAGATGAATAAGACACAGTCCCCACCTCATAGAACTCACAGTGGAGACAGGGTGACAAAGGCTTGTGAGCGGCCAACAGATTGTGCCTAACAGCTGCTCACTGCAGAAGACTTCACATAAGGACGCAGCCTGACATACATATGTGTGGTACTGAGAACTGTGTCCAGCACAGATGAGCAGATACAAGGATTATTCTTATTCTTATTTCCTCATGAATCTGACCCACAGGCCTCCCTCTCCTGGGGTTTTCCTCCTTCCCATTGACTCTGGAGCCAGATTGCCTGGATTTGAATCTCATCTCTGCTATTTCCTGCTGTTGTGACAATGAGTACAGTGTGTTGCTAAAACGCTCTGGGCCTCAGTTTCCTCATCTGTAAAATGGAAATGGCAATACCTATCTCATAGGAATGTTATGAGGATTAAATAAATGATTGCCTGTAAAGCACTCAGAATTGGGCCTGACACCTAGAAAGCGCTCCAAAGGTGTTACTATTCTTATTAGGAGCGGCCTCTGTGCCTGTCTTTGCCCACAGTCATTTCACTCGCAATAAAAAGACTGAATTTAAATGCATCTGGTGTGGTTAGTTTAAGGAGGATAGGAAGTCTCTGGGACTAAATAGGAGGAGAACAGTTCCCTTGGGAAGTTGGAGGAATAACCCTGGAACTTGTTAATTAAGATCTTGTTAATGAATCTGCTTGTTAATGGTCTATTAAATAATCACACAGTGAAGTTTACCGCACAAGTAAAGCCTTTTTCAAATGCTTGCTCTTTCCAATCCTCCTGGCCCAGCTCTGACTTCTAAAGCTCTCCCCTAAGAGAAGGCCCTTCCAAATCCTTCCATATCTGACAAGGGCCTCTTCATCTTGTCCTACTCGCCTGTAGAGCATGGCTATTCTCGCAGCCTAGGATAGGTCTCCAGGGCAGAAAGCCCTCTTCACCTTGATTCTGCCTATCATTCCTTAGGCCGAAGCATTATGCCTCTGAGGCAAAACATTTCCCTCCTCGAAGTAGGATTAGAGTCACTGGCCCTGGAAACCGAAAAATAAAGATGCTCTGAACTTTGCTGAGAAGAAAGGCAGAGGGTACATTCCTTTCAGTGGGAATCTGGCAAGATAAAATTTCAGCTGAGATGTTACAGATCTGTTATAGAGAGGGGCCTGCCAACCTACGTTCACAAAAAGTCTACACAACTTTTGTCCCAAACTGCCTAGGAAAATAAACAGCTGCAGCCAGTGTCAGGGAATGCAGCCCCTCTATGGAGCCAACTTCAAGGATGAAACAGCATGTAAGAGGGCTCCCTCTAGGTTGAACACTCAGGTATTTCATAAACTACTTTAGTCTCCTAAGACCATTTTACTCTTTAGACAGATGTTCTTGGAAGGGGATATATATATATATATATATATATATATATATATATATATATATACACTATATATATATATATATATATATATAGTGTGTCCTTTATATGGTTACTTTTAGATAACCAAAACACATCTGTATTATCTTTTCTGATTCAAGAACCCTATAAGGCAGGGCAAAGATTATCTGCCACCTCCCGTTTTATACATGAGGAGCTGGGGCTCAGAGAAACAAAGCAACTTACCCAAAGTTACACAACTAGCAAATAACAAGTCAGAGCTTCTGGCTCTATGCTCCTGCCCCATCGCTGAGCTGTACCCAACGCCTCTATTCCTTGTCATCACTTCCCACTTGTAAATGTGCCACGAGGTGCCCAGCCCTTGGTGGATCCTGTGTGGTCCTTCAGACTAGGTCAAAGCGGGTAGAGCCAGCTGGCAACACTCAGCATAACCTGGCCCAGGAAACAGTGATCCTGGGCTCCCTTACTCTCCCAACAAATGTTTATTGAGCCAGGTGCTACACGAGGAGAAATACTGCACAGAGTCACACAGGGGACAGACATGGGCCCTTGGAGGTGGGACAATTAAGCAAATAATTACAATACAAAGTGATGAGTGTTTAAGAAGGGGCAAGTACGCTGGGAAAAGAACACCACCCCAAGTCCATTAGCAAGGTTGACAAGAGCAACCACTAGCGTACAGGTGTCTGCAGCCACCCGAACCTTGAACCAGGCCCCTATTCGCGGCTCATTTAACCTCCTGCCCACTGGCAGCTGCCCCCAGAAGGGTTAAAGCTTGAAGCAGAGAGCCAGCCTGCAGGTGCTGGTGACGGATTCTGACACCGTGAGATTCCTCTAACCCTTCTTTCTTTCCAAATGAGCATTCCAGCAACAGAAGCTTCAGGGGGAAGAGGAGAGAGGAGGCTGGCAAAAAATACTCTCCAGCCCCTTCTCGGCAGTATAACAGCAGTGAGAAGACAAGCTGGCTGGAGCCCAAAGAGCCCAAGCGCTCACCGGCCTCCCTCACATCTGGCTAAGCACCATGAACCCCTCCGCTGGGCCACGTCAATTACAATGCTGCACCAAGAAAGGGGAGGTCTGCGCCAATACAGTCAGCTGATCGGCAATAAGGGAGGGAGAGGGGAACAGCACGAGGAGGAGTGAAGGCAACGCGGGGAAGGAGAGGCAGCTGGCCAGATCCCACCCACGACAGGAGACTGGAGAAGGTACTGCCGTGGGCAAGCCCTGAGCGTTCACCCTTACCAGCCCCGGGCTCCTCAGTGGAATCCCAGCCTCTCCCTCTCCACTGTCTGGTCCTGACTCCCCTTCCTCCAAAGCCATACTCCTCTGCCAGAGCGTGCCTCTGAGACTCTCACCCTGGAGGAGGGGGTCATAAACTTTAAGGAGAGCCACCTGCTTGTCAATATGCAGATTTCCAGGCCACATTCCCTGTGATTCTGATTAGGAGGTCTGGTGTGGGCCCTGGGAATATGCATTATAAGTAACATTCTCCCCCATCCCCAACCCACCCCCTCCGCCACCACAACCACAAGTGATCAGGACACTGGTGGTCCTTAGATCACGTTTTGAGAAACCAGCCTTGGGGATTACTCCCTCTCCTGAAATCCCAGAGCCCTATCTGTCTGTTATCTTACATTATCGTTTCTTTTTCACATGTACATCCTAACTACTCACCTTAACCATAAGGCCCTCAAGAAGAGGAAGTATCATCTCCTAACTCTTTGACTCCCCCACCAACAGCGCAGAGCCCAGGGCTCTACACACAGGAGCTCAGGAAATGCTGTGCATGTAGAGCTACAACAATGGCGATAAGAGGCGGGGGGAAGGAAAACCACAGCAGAGACGGCGGAGTCCCGAGGCCCCGGCTGGAAGGAACTGTTTTTAGGACGCCTACATGAGGCAGGCTGGGACAACAGTTGGCTTCGCCTTCTTTTTTTCCTTCTTCGGTAGTCTTCGCACTACACTTCTAACCTCCCTCGTGCAAGTCAAGTCTGTGCAATGCACCTCCCATAGGAAACTTTGCCAAGAAATCCTGCCAAGAATCCTGGGTGCGATGTGGCTTAGTTTAACGGCCAGGAAGTACCCTAGATCCTGAGATCCATCAGGTCTCCATGCAGGGCAAAGCACCTAGCTGAGCATGACCTTTAGTATAAAGCTTAGGGCACTTAATCTATCCCACTAAACATCAGGAGGGTCATGGTCCTCCTGCATTCAGCAAATACTTCCTGAGCGTCTACTCCATCCCAAGCATGGTTCTGAGTGCTCACGGGTCTTAAGATATCATATGTCATCAGAAAGTATTTTACAGTGACTGATCTTTAGAAAGTTACTTTAAAAGCAAGACCCTACATGATACTGGGCCTCAGAACCATATAAGCACCAAATGGACATTCTCAAGAATGCCTGGCTATAGGATGAAATATAATAGAGACCCAAGGTCAGGTCTGAGGCCCTGGTAGAGAGAAATTCTATTCTTACTCACCATCATGAGCAATCCTTGGAAGCTCCGGAGTTCTTTTTTCCGCATTCAGATGCCATACTTGGTCCAGAAAAGCATACTGCCACACCTAGCCTCTTTGAATACGTAACTCCTTGATTTTCAGATATCAGCTTAAAGGTCACTCCCTCCATAAAGCTATCCCCGACTCATAGACAAGATAGGTGCTCCTGCTTCTAACCCCATGGTGTTTTATATTTCCCCTATTAGAGTAGTTTTCGCAACATCCTGCAACTGCTTGTTAAGCTTTCAGCTCCAGTAAGGCAGCGACTCTAATCTGTCTTGCTCATCATAGTATCCCCAGCACCCAGCACAGTGTCTGGAAGGACACACGTACTTAGGAAATACTGGTTGCATGATTAAATGAATTGATGAGTGTATCATACTTTCTATCAGGTTGGAAACTGAACCATGCCTCCTGTACTCTGCAGTTTTACCCACAACGCCACCAAAAAACACCCAAGATGAAGCAGCACCCTTCCTTCTGCAGTATCAGTATTTTATAGATGTAGATCGGAGGCTCACAGGATCACCCCAGTACAGATTCCAGGAGGCATTTCCCATGATCTGAGATGGACACAACACTCCAAAGCCGATGTAATGTCACCAAGAGCCTGACAGTTATACCAGCCAAAGCCACGATGCCAGCCGTCACAGACTGGATGGTAAGATCTCTTTCAAGTCATTCAACTTCCAGAGACCCAGCTTTTTCATGAAGAAGATATTAGGTCCTTCAGCAGCAGGTACTCTCTTTGAATAAAGAAACAACAACAATAAAAAGCTACCCACGCCGTGATGGGAAACTGGAAGAGGAGGGCAGCATTTGCAAGGAGGCACCTCAGCAGTTAGGAAAGGGTTAAGAGCACATGTCTGTCTGGGACCTCTTACCCGTAAATCAGCCTTGACTGCTGCTCAGGCTGAATGAAGCCCCACCAGGTTGGCCTGTCAGGAAGGAAGCCCATGCGTCCAGACTTTTGTTGTTCTAAGGATTTTTTTTTTTTTTTTAATTTTACTGCTCAGGAAGGAAGCTGAAGCCTAGGCCCAAACTGCAGTCCTGCTGATTACTTACCCTCGCAGGCACTGCTGCCTTTACCTCCCTATCTACCTCTCAGACCCAACTCTTTCCTTTCCTAGAGTTCCTTCCTATGACTGTGGCATTTGGGCCTAAATCCCAGACTTTCCACCCTTCTTTAAAAACTCAAAATTAAGAATGTTCATTGTTTCCCTTCCTACATCCCATACGTTTCTGTGTCTGTGTGGAAAGGACTGGGGACTGGGAGAGAGGAGTAGGTGCTCTATGATCTACAGAGACATTTTGCCCCCCAGAGTGACTTGAACCCCTTCTCTTAAATGGAGCCGTGAAGGAACAGATGGGGATTGAGGTGTCAGACAACTGGCCTCCAAAGGTTATTTCTACTATGTATATATGTGAAACCTATATTTAAATAACAGACTCAAATCCAAGGTCCTCAGGCAGAGGGTCAGTGTTTCCCACTCCCATCCTCCTACTCCCCACCTCTCCTACTGATGCAGTCATTCTCTGGTGTTCCCAAGCCCCCTGGGGCTTTCTTTCTACAAAGAGAAAAACACTGAGTTTATTTGTGCGCTCAGGGTAATGGACAGCCCTCTTTTACTCCTAGGAGAATGCACACAGACACTATGGAAGAGGCCTATCCCCGCCCAACCCTGCCCTCCCCTTCCCCTGCTAATCTCTCCCCAGCAGCCCCCTGCCCCCCCCCCCCCGGGCTCAGTCCTGCTGCTGTATTTCTCTCCTGACCTACAAGGCCTCTTCAAGCCCCTTCCTAAGCCTCCCCCAAGCAGAGACAATCCATCATGCTGTGGGACTGTGACACACACAGATGGGGGAAGGTTCACAGATTTCTCTCACACAGGCAAGAGGGGAAAAGTGCCTGTATAACTTAAAATCTGAGGACATACTAGAAACTCTGGGACTCTGAATTCTAATACTAGTCAAACACCATTAAAGCAAATCCTATTTTATATGGCCCAAATTTCTAGCACACACAAATTCTAATGGCCCATTTATTTCTAATAATATCTGATAATACAAAGTTCCAGAATAAGAAAATATGATGAGATTCAGATTCTCTAACCTGGGCTGCTGCCTAGATATCTAATCCTAGTCAAGTCCCTTCCTGACTCAGAGACTCAGTTTCTTCAACTATAATATTACCTTGCTTCTTAACAAAATGAAGGAAGAGAGAGGTCAGAGGGCCACCAGGGCTAATCCTGGTGGATGGATAATAATGCAGGGAGGTGAAACAGCTGCTATCACAGAAAAGGGCTCTGAGCCTTTCTCCCTCCCTCTTCCACATCGCCATAAGGCATGAGTGCATGAAAGGATCCTACATACATGCTAGTCAGTAATGACCCTGTGTTTGTCTACATCAGTGCTTCTAACAAGGAAGATTATACCACCAGATTGTCCTTGAAAATAATAATAGTCATTATGTATTGCACACTTAGTATGTGTGAGGAACTGTTCTAAGCATTATCAGTGTGCTTAATCTCATTCGGCCCTTCACAACAACCCTTTTAGGTTGTGTAATTCCCACTTTACAGATGAGAGTACAGAGGCCCAGAGAGGTTAAGCAATTTGCCCAAGGTCACAGAGCAAATAAGCTAAAGGATCATGATTTTACTCCAGAGGCTGAACTCATAGCCACTATGTTATATTGCCTCCCCACCTTTGACGTGAAACACCTTCAGGTTGAGGCTCAAAGGGGCAAATACAATATTTATCCCTCTAACAGGTATTTATTATGCTAGGCCATTCTGACTCAGTGTGCATCAAACTCTGAAAAGCAAGGTCAGGTGAGAGCAATATAGGATCAGCTAGCACCTAAATGGAAATCATATACCTGAAAATAAAGCAAAGGTCTCTCCAGGGCTGGCCCTTGCCCCCTCCCTACAGCTTTCTGACTGTCTGCTGCTCTAAGATGGATGCAAAGCCATAAGTCTCAGCCTGCAAATGAATTTCAGTGGAAAAAGACAACCCTCATCTGGTGAGTCACACTAAGGCTTACCGAGCTTGGTTTCTCATGAGACTGTACCAAGAGGTTCCTTCTTCACCCATGCAGCTCTAGACTTTCCTAAAGCTCCGTGTCTGCTGAACAGAATGTACTGGATGCAGCACCATGTCTCCCCCCAGAAACACAACTTTCGTTTCCTCTAGGTCATCTTCACTCAGAACACATTCCACAGAGAAAATTGCCAGTCAAATGTCTGAATTGCCAGATGCTTGTATGTATCTACAAAACTCCCACATCACTTGTCTGGTCCCAGCTGCAACCAGGATCTAGGTAGAAACCTTTTTTCCTAAAATACACACCCAAAGATCTATTTTTGTAGACTCCATGATAGGTGATGTAATGCTGTGGGAAAACATTTGGGTAGGGGATAGACTCCAATCTTAGGTTTCTAGAGAGTTAGGAGAGAAAAGCAAATTTTAAATTATTTTTTAAGTTATGAAAGTTTTTTAACCAAAATAACACAATAAATCTGTACTTGAGAAAGGTAATTGCACATCTCTTAAAAAACTCCCTCCCTACCTCCTCATCAAAACTCAAGGTATATAAATTATTCCTTTCTTTCCTCAAACCACTACACCTTTCCGATAGCACAGTTTTATGGATACTATCCAGTGCAAGGCTGAAGAGTGGCAAATTGATAAAAACTTAAAGTAAAAGTTAGATTATAATCACTACCATAAATTTATTCAATACTCAACTAACACTTATTGAACACTTTGCTGTGATTGGTACTGATTTAGTGCTAAAATTTTTTTTAACACTGAAACTAAAATGTGATTGAGATAATAGAAAAGTCTGATCCATTGGGTAAGGCTGGAAGGGCATGAATTACTCCTGTTTGCTTAGCATCTACCAGGTTCACTGATTCATACTACAGCCTCTCATTCCTCCAGGCCTAAACCCATAGCCCCAACTCGGGATCTCTTCCTGGAAAAGGCACAACGGAGTGACTAAGTAGGTGAAAGTTCTTTTGCAGAAAATTCTCCTCCTTGCCTCAAAGAGGTATTTAGAAATTTCCACTCTGTAGCACACACTTTGAGGTTCCAAAGGATAAAAACACACTCTTTTCAACCACAAATGCCACAACTTAAATGGCATTTTAAAAAAAATTTAAGGCATTTTAGCTGCTATGTAGCAGTACGTCATCCTTAGGTCTGCAGCTCATCTCTCTTTAGGAGGGGTAAAATGGCACTGGGAAATGTTGCCGAACTGTGTGAAGAGAATATTTAAATGCAAAAATTATTGTTATTTTGGTGTAAAATCGTGTGGGTTTTACAATAAAATGTAACATCACTCCGAATCTCAAGTATTTATAAAGAGTACATTCCAACATGTGTTCTGATATTTTTTGACCAGAGGGATGTGGTTAAAAAGAGTTAAAAATATGAAAATCCATCATAAAAATATAACTCTATTAAGTGTATTGTCACTCCAAATCCCGAGTATTTACAAAGGCTCTATTTCAAAGTGTGCCAATATTTATTAACCCGGTGGGTGTAGTTAATAAGGGTTAAAAATAAGAAAAATCAATATAAAAATATAATTCTATTTTTTAGTTTCCTCTTCCCTGCCTAATGAGGAAAAGGGGTGGGGAGGGAAAGCAACTTTTGTTATTTGGATACAATGTGTGTTTTTTGTTTTCAAACAAAAAAGGGCCACCAAATAATCAACCTGGGGCCACTGACCGGAAGGCAGCCCCGGAAAACTTCCCGTGGGAAGAGTTCCAGAAATTGCCCAGACATTAACGAGCCCCGCTGTGCTGGCTGCGAGCCTCAGACGGTCAGAGGTGACCGCGACTCGCCTCGCCCGAACACCAGCCATCCTGCCGATTCACGAACCCCGGGACTTGGGAAACATTCCCCGGACTTGAAAAGCAAGACGGACGGGGAAAACATTTCGAACCTACGTGAGAAACCTCAAAGTCCTCGGATGCCGGTGGCGACGCCAGATCCATATGCGCGCGTGCACACGTCCATGCCCCCGGCTCGCCGCGCCCCGGAGCCCTCCGCGCTCCCTCCTCCCACTCCCGCCTCCCCACAGCCTCGCCCCCCAAGCCTCCTCCCCGCTCAGTGTCCCCTAGCCTCTTCACTCCGCTACCCGCCCATCTGCACCTCCCGCCGCGTCCCCCGATCGCCCCGACCTCCGCGTGGGCGCGCCCCCTCCTCGGCCACAACCCCTCCCACCCCCTCACCCCGACCCCATCTCTATGCGGCTCGGACGACGTACAGGAAACCGGCCCAGGGCTCGGTTCTCAGTGCGACCTGGGGGCGCTGGGCGTGGAGGGCGGGGCGGGGGTGGGGGACCAGGCAGCCCTCGGGTCCCGGCCGCGGGCGGCGGCGGCGGCGGCGGCGCGGTGCTCGCCCGGCCCCGGGGTAGCGCCCGGCGTTCTCCCGCAGCCTCCGAGTCCGGCCGAGCGACGGCGAGGTCACCAACATTTCTGAAACCACTTGAACGCCATCTCCGTGGCGGAGGCTGGGGGTCCTTTTCAAGTGAGCCAACGGGGCCCACGCTGTGGTCCTTCCTCCCCCCTCGCCGGCCTCGCGCCTCTCCGCGCCCCCTCCCCCAAACGATCAATTACTAGCCACCCTTCTGCCGGGAGCGGCGAGGGGCTGGCTGGCGGCCGCGAGGAAACGGCAGCCCGGATCACTTCTGCATGACAATTGATGGGAGGGAGGGCGCGAGGCAAGGAGGGAGGACGGCTGCGGTGTCCGTTTTCTCACCATGGTGATTAGGCATTCCGGCCGTGCGAGGAGGCAGCCGCCGACCAGAGCGGCGCGGCGTGGAGCGAAGGCAGGGGAAGAGCGGGAGCGGGAGCGGGAGCGAGCCCAGCCGCCGGGCGGGCCAGCGGCGCGCCGAGCCAAGCCAAGCCAGGCCAGATGGCTCTGCAGCCATCAGGGACTGCTCCCGTCCAGCCCGGCCCCACTTTAGCTGTGCAAACATTTCTTTATCCCAACAAGACAATTAAACCCAGCAGCATGAAAAGGAGTCTCCATGACTGTGTTGGGAGTGAACAACCAGAAACAACCACACACATCACAGGAGTCCTCGCCCCCTCCTCCCCCACCCACCCCAGATGGGGAGGGAAAAGGGACTCCGCGAGAACCCCGGGAGCAGCTGAGCCGACAACCGGGCTAGGTCTGGGCAATCAGTACAGAGGGCACCATCTGACCCATCTTTCTGATGATTTCTGCACCCTTTCAGAGTGGTCATCTGCTCCAGCTACAATCCAGAAGTTGAGCCTGGTGACCTGAGAGCCGCCCCAAACATTCTTCCCAGCAAGAGCAATTCTCCTAAAAGCCCAGATCAAGGTCCCTACCCAGACGTAGTCCTGGGTAGTCCCAGAGCCCTTGGGAAGTAGCCCCCCTAACACCACCCCCATGCTGTGGCCAGCCCTGCTCATTCCAGGCTGCCCTGGGCCTATGTGGGCTCAGCTGATTTGATTCCTAGGACATAGGGTCTTCAAGGATACGTGCCATTGTAAAGACACATCTCAGAGTCAAAATACCATCTCTCCTACTCAGGGCTTTTCAAATGTGAATGACTTCGAATATATCAAAGATGAGAGCAAAGCAGAACATCTGGGAACGGCTGTGAGTCACAGGGTTCCCTGCCTACCTGTGAATCTGCCTGACCACAGGGAAGGGCAAAGAAAGAGGGCCACTTGGGGTCAGTGTCCAGTGCCCATCTCTGAGGTGAGCCAGAAGGCAGGGCCGCTCATCACTTCCCAAGGGCAGTTCTGATTCCTCTCAGCCCTCAGGGCGAGCATGCATCCTAGCCAACTCCAATTGCTGTATCACCCAGACAGGAATTGGGCACAGGAGAGGTCTACAGAGAACAATCAGGAAATGCACATGATAAGAGCCAGAGTGCTAAGGCGGTAATAAATGTATAGATTCTAGCACAAGGCAACAGAGAATACTTATTTTCCCTTTTGTTGTAAAGTTTCCTTAATGAGGAAATGTTTATTTTAAAAGCCCTGGGAAACATATCTGTAGACACTTCATATGTAAGACACACGTGGACTATTCATAATTGGTCCATAAATTTTCACCTCATTTCCCTGGACAAGGAGACTTGGAGACGGGTTCAGGGCATGACAATAAACGGGAGTTACCTCAGTCCCCTTCCTGGGGAATCATGCATCCTCCACGAATGGCTTCTCACAAAATACTTCTCCCTTTTTCCAGGGCACATAAGTCAGTCCTGTTGAGTAAAGGCTTCTTTTTTCCATAGAGCCCAACACCTACCTCAGGAATCACCTGTGATGCCAGGTAGATGAACAGGCAAGCAAACTGGAATCATCTACTAGGAGAGACAATACTTTACCCAAATAGCTACATTTCTTTCTACAAATATGCACATTTAATCACAAAAGAAATCCTGCCTATCAGTACCCAGATTTAAGGAAAGAACACGTGTGCATTACACCATGTCTGCAGGCCCCTCTTTCAAGCGCTCTCAGATGTGGACGTATCTGCATATGGATGCAGTGTGTGAGCAGGGGGAGGCTGCGAGAGTAAAAACTGCCAGTGTTTCCACTGTAAAACTGATATTTTTCATTGACTTAAAACTCAGTCATAAAACTTCTACTCTAAGTAAGGGACACACACACCCACACTCATCCCACCCCCCAGCAAACCCCTAAAGCTACATGCTTATTTAGGAGTTTTACTGTTGTATTTAATTAAAACTTTTTTTTAATTTTATGAAAAACATTTTATTTATATGAAGAGAACTGAAAAATCAGTCAACCATATCAAAGATTAACTCTAAATTTTAAGTATTACAAAACATAAAATATACACGGTTAATTTCTGGCAATCTGGGCAAAAGCCACTGTATCCTATCACTTTGCTCTTTTGAACACTTTCTATCCTCTCTCTTCTTGCCTCCCCACCTCCTCACTGCCCCATCTGCCCCTCAAGCTCTCCCCTTGGAAGCAGTCTTGTATACTGTCACTCGATTATCTGAGAAATATTACTTATTTCTAAACGGTTCTGTAGGGAGGACCTGAAAGGCATCTAGTGGGAATAATCAGGGCTTCTAACGGCCCTTAAATATGTATTTACATAAAACAGACCATAAATATTCCGACACACGTCGGCATATGACAGGAGCCAAGAAAGCTGCAGCAGACTTTGTCATGGTGCCTCTTCGACCCTTCCTTACAGAAAAATGTTTCCCCAGCCTTCCAAATACTCAAAATCAAAAGCACAAATGCTCCCCAGTACAACCCTGTGAAGGCTGCTATCCCACCCAAGGGAAGGAAAGGAGAAAGAAGCACAAATCCAGGGTTATCACAGGGTAACAGTCTCCTATTCACTTTGTACCTTTATTTCTCATTTAAGATCAGTCACAAATGCAACTCTAGATAATAATGTGAGTGGACAGTCTACACTCACAGACACGCCTACAGGTCTAATGTTTGTGTAAGAGAAAAAGGAGAACACAAAATACTCATTAAAGAAAGGATATTTTAAACAAATAAAAGGGGAAAGGGCTCCAATTTATACAACACCACAGTTTGAAGTAAAGAAGTTTCCCCACCCTTCTGATCAGAATCTCATTAATTCCAAGGTCAGAATTCCATTTCACTTTGGGAGACAGACTCATTTAATTTTTCTCCACCCAGGCGTATTCCTGTGTGAGGGATCCATCTCCATGGGGGATGGCACCCCTACACAATGCAAACCAGGCAAACGGAAGAGTTATGGCTTTGACACTCAGAGGGGAATGGATATCCACATCTATGAGCGCTGACCTGACTAACAAGCTTCCTCCTGTTCTGGGTGTCTGAGACAGGTTTGGGCTAAAAAATGGAAAAATGGAGACAAGCTGGATTTGTTAGGAGAGAAGAAAGGAATCTTGACCTCCAGGTGTTACTCTGTGGCATGTTAGTTTTAAGAGGATTTCATATTCAACTTGTGTTTGGAGAAAAAAGGAGCAGAATCTGTCACACCCGAACCCAGGACAGTTTTGGCCAGAGGTCAGGTTAGAGCTCGCCTTTATCACTTGCACTTCGGCAAATGAAAACTAAACTACACTAAACTAAAACAGACCGATACAAAGCCAATCCGTGTTCAGCAAGTATATTCCTAAAGCAGGGTCAGCGCGCGCACACACACACACACACACACACACACACACTCACACATCAGCTGTACAGAAAGGGAAAGGTGGAATAGGAGCTAAAGCAAAAGAGAGAGAGAACATGGGCAGTTGTGCTGTCAGATAGCAGCCTTCTCCCTTAAGTGGAGAGGTCTTGGGCTTACAGACGCTGACATAAAAGACACACTTGCAACATATTTCAAAACCAAAGAGCGATGGATTTACAAGGCAGGTTGATTTTATGATGACTTTTATTGAAAAGGTACGCTGGGTTTAGGCAGATGCCTTTTAGCGCAGGAAAGTTAACACAGTGCCTAATTCAAGGAGACAGCCTGAGGAAGCAGTGCCGACAGGGGAGAGAGCTGCAACGTCTCTATTACTCTCCTTGGCATCATAAAGAGAAGAGAAAAAAATGACATTCGTGGTGGTGGTTATAGAGAGGACGGGAGCACAAAAAATAGAGAAGAGGGGAAAGCAAACCTCAAATGTAGTTTTCTTAAGAAAATAAAATGAAGCAAATCTTAGAACAAAGGATCGGGTGGAAAAACACCCTCAGTTCATAAATTCTCACCAGTCTTGAAGAAAACTGCTCTGTGGGGTCTACCCATAGTCCAAAAGCTTCAAAACACAATTATTTTCTGATTATATTAGAGGCGAAGATGGCAGGGTTCAACACTCCTACTCTACAAGTTCCAAGTAAAGGTTTAGCCCCAACTATTAGTGAGTGTAGCCGGAGCCCAGCAAGGCACTTGGAGAACATGACAGAGCTGTTCCCTAAGCAGAAATTAATAATAGTTGTGAGCATCAAATATGGAGCAGCCACACAGGCCAGCTGTGTCTACTCCTAAAAGGGAGCCCCTGGATAAGCACCCAGAAAACCTGTTAAATCCCAAGAGAAGTCGACTTTCTAGCCTTGTGATTGCAAGGAAAACACAGCTGTTTGAAATGCTTTATGGTGATTGACGACACCTTTGTCCTTCTCTGAAAAATAGCCTGATTTGGAGTTGTGAAAAATACAGTCACGTGGAGTCTGCTGGATGTGATAACAATGGAAAAACTAAAAAAATAATACCGAGATCAGAGAAACATAATGAGGATAGCAAAGAGAGGAGGGATGGACGGTTTCTTTGAGCCCCCCAAATTCCCTAGGAACCTACACTTACTAATGAAATGACATTCACTCCGGTCCATATACAGCACCCCCTCCACTCCAGAGCCCCCAGAGAATAAGCCAATCATGCCCTGGAGGGAAGGGCAGTGCAGGCCAATGTGACTCTGGCTACCTTCAGAAAAACATTTCCTACAAGAACTATCAATGCTCATTGACAAGAGACAAGTAAATGTCAGCACTCCACAGCTATTGAATGGGAGGGAGTCGGCCCTTCCCATTACTAGGAGCATGAAAAATGCCACCGACCTGTTGAATCCTATTGTAAGGCAGGGCTTACTGGGGTTAGGGGAGGGCTGCACCAAAGTACTTACATCTGTCATTCCGATCCTCTGGGCTAGATGAGGCTTCCCGATCCGAAATGAGGCCAGAGACAGCAAAAATCTTCTTCCCAGTGTCGTCAACCTTAAGTGAACCGGGGGAGCTAGATGGCAGCTGTGTCCCAAAGTCATATTCCTTGCCATCTGCATCTGAGAAGCGCAAGTGGGGAGACTCTGTGTCATGGCAGTTTTTAAGTCGCTTGGCCGGCGTAAAGGCTGACTGATAACTCTCCCGGTCCTCAGTGGAAGCAAAGGGACGGAAGGCCCCCACTCCACTATGATTCAGCATACTGATTGGGGTGCAATCTAGATTTGGGGGGGCGAACTGAGGGTGGAGGTGTAGTAAAGAAGGGGGAAAATCACGATTGGCAAAAGTGCCCGGCACCCCACCTTGCCGATGGTACATAGAGGCAAAGGTGTAGGAGCCATTGGTGAACGGAATATGCACGTCCTTGTCTACCGAGACAGGTACACCGAAGGGTCGTGGCTGCTGACAAGGGATGGAAGCATCACGGCTGGCCTCAGCCGTGGACGCCAGGACCATCAGTGCTGGGGATGCCAGCGGGTTGGGGAGGTAGGATGAGTTCTCCATCTTGAAGGCTGCCCGGTGTAAGTCCATCGGAGTCTCTTTCTATGGCCGACGTCACACAAGAAGCAGTCTTCCCTGGGAGGGAGTGGCACCTGGGATCAGGGCAGGGAATATTACTGGGGAATCATCCCCTTCTAAGACCTGCGGAAACAGCAAAGAGAAAGAAAGAGGGGGGAGGAAGGTCAGGGGGAGGAAAGAAAAGGGAAACCCCAAGTGATCGAAACACCATCCTTCTGGCTTACAGATGCTCGGGCAAGAGACACCACAGGCTTTAGGAGCCAGTGGGCAGCAGCATCAGACCATTTTCATTCAGGAAAATCAATAGACAACTTACTGTGATGTACGCGTAGCTGACTTTGGTCCCTACACGTTCCGGGTGAAATGCGCCCGAGCCCAGCAAAGGAAAAAAAATCATAAAACCTCCAAATACAATATTCCCTGAGCAAATGAGCTTTGGAAGGCCAAGTCACCCAGTAGATTAGGTGGGGGTCTATATTTTAAAGGGCTTGCACCTGCATACACTGCTCATGGCTGGCCTGGTGTTCAAACAGAGACCAGTTTCTACTCATATGACCCCCTGCATCCGCATCCTCTCTTCGTCTTCTCTAGCAATGCCCTGAGACTGAAAAAAATCCTAAGTCAAGCACATCTAGATCATGAACACCTCCACGTGTTAGTTGGTACAAGTCGTACATGTGGATAAATCACACACACTGGCACATACATTAACACACATCTTCATGTATCATCTAAGACTGTTTCCAGAAAGAAGTACTATGTGAAGAAACAACAGCAGCATTATTTTTGATCCACACCCCTCCCTAATCATATAGGCTTTCTCTTTTCTGAGAAGGAACAAAACCTTCATCAATAAAGTGCCTGGCGTCTCTGGCAATATTTAAAAACATGACGGGTGCCTTTGGCATATGTTCTCTGGAAGCGTCTGTCTTCCAGGGGCAGCAAAGAGCTGATTGGTAATTTTAGTTACTAATGCACTCACTCTTAAGCAGATTTGTAAACTGCCTTGAGTTTGCCATTGCCATTTAGAGCAAAATGTTAACAAAATTTCTGACTTGCTTTCCTCTGCTTACTGGCCCAGTCAGAGTTGATGTCCGCTAAAGACCCCTGGAACAAATTGTATTTCAGAAAGACTTCTTTCAATTTCCCTTTTAAATTTAGGTTGTACATTTTCATAGCCACTGATTCTGTTTCAAAATTTATTTTGAGTAGGGGGTGGGAGAAGGGCTGTGTATGAAAGTCAGGATAACAGAAGATGAATACTAGGACTTATTCGCTTCAAGGATGTACACTAAATAAAAACTTAATGAAACTTAAAGTGTAACCAGAAAGCACCATCTGCTACAAATCATAACCTCTAAATTGAGAGTCATGTCTCAAATAAAATTTACCCCCTCCCTTAAAAGAAACCCACCTAGATAAAGGAGTATCTCTGATATTCCCTCAAACAGAGTGACCTCAGTTAAGCAGTAGATGGATCCTCCCGGCTTAATGCAGCGCATAGAGAGTATTTCCTTCTCCCATCCTGTAGCAGACATGTCAATGACTGTTATAAATTGGGAAGATGAGTGCACACCATCAGACTGCTTCCTCATTTGGCATCTTTCCTTATAGACATCATTGCTAAATTACCAGATTATGTATCTCACATTAACGGATTTTTCTCTCTCCCAAATTTTAAATAACTTTCCTGTCAAGTTATAGCAGTGCAGGGAATGATCTGCCAAGGACAGCCAGTTAGGCTGACAAGTCTGGGAATCCTGTTCTTGGCTGTTTTCAAGTCAGATTAATGGTCATACAACACGGATGCTCCGAAAGTGGGTCCAGGGCTGTTCCAGGGGTTCTAAGCAGCTCCTCACAACAGAAATAACAAACTACTTGTCAAACAAGCAATACTATATGAGGCAAGCTAGAGAAAAGGGCAAACATAATACACTAGGGGTGAGGGGAAGGATGTTCCCCCCCCAAAAATAACCATCACCCAGAGGATTCGCTTTTTATTTTTACTTCCTGGATCACCTCATTATCTTAAATGAGTTTAATAAATTAGTAATCTGGCAACAGCACTGGACACTCCAACAGAACACAGTGAATCACTCAAACCTGGTTATTCATTTGAAACTTCATTATACTGAAAAGAAATCAACAATATTTTCCCAGGCCACATCTCTTTTACTCCACTGTGTGGGCGTTGGTCTCTGTGGGGGAAGGGGGAGTGCTTTTTTTCTTTTCCCTTTTCTTTCTTACCCCCTCCTCACATTAACAACTTGTATAGATGAGGCTTCAGCAGACCACAGTCATTATGAAAATCTATAGTTAATACACTCCCAATGTCAAAATGTCATGGGTTTAAACACAGAACCCCAAATAAGAAAACTGACCCTCTTAATTAAAAAAATATGGATTGTAAGATAATCAGCTTGATGGAGCATTTGGGTGACTGTAAAGAACTGGCCAAAGGGAAAGTAAGTAACTGTTACTTTTCTGCCTCTATGCTGATTTTTTTTAATTTAGCACTGCGTGCAAATCCAGATTAAAATAACTCCAGCTATTGATCTGAGCAGTGGAATTGACATTAATTTTAGTTCACTTCTCACTTTGCAAAGGGATCAATAGGAAGTAATAACAGCTGACATCCCCGCTGAAAGGAGGAGAAAGAAGGGCTGAAGACAGAAATCGAAAAGCAACCAAATAAATCATCAGCTACTTTTCCACGGCATCAGACAAACTCCAAACAGATTGCAAAAAGTCTTTGTTGAATTAACTAAACAAGGAGGAGGGATCAATCCACGAAGCTAAATAAATTGTCTGGCAGGCAGTGAGGTTGGACGGAGGGACTAACAAATACTGAGTTTTTAAAATTTCAAATCCTTGACGTGATGGGTTTGGTTCAGGGCTGTATGTGTGGCAGTTTGCTAAATCACACACCCGACCCTGGTTTAAAGTGATTACAAAACGCCAGCTAACTGAATAATTAGTGAGATCACTAATTGCGTGGTTAAACATGCCAGAACCAAGACAAATGAAACGAAGAAGCTGGCGTTTGGAACATGAACATGTCTGAAACTGGGCTGATCCGCAGCGCTCCCCGCTCTCCAGCGCGAACTAGCCACTTTCCCATTGAAAAACCGAAAGCCTGAGAGAAAGTCTCAGAGAGCGAGCAATCTCCCACCCCAGCCTCTGACCATCCCTGTCCAGCGTCTTTCCTGACCCGCGCCGGGGATCGGTGTAAAAGGAAGAGGAGCTGCGGCTGCTTCTGCTGCCCTGAGCCAAACCCACTTGCAAATGACAGCCACAAAGAAAGCTGCAAAAGCCTCTTTCCCGGAG
This sequence comes from Monodon monoceros, assembly GCF_005190385.1. Classification (NCBI taxonomy): domain Eukaryota; kingdom Metazoa; phylum Chordata; class Mammalia; order Artiodactyla; family Monodontidae; genus Monodon; species Monodon monoceros. Next base: position 144,775,265 of record NW_021703774.1, read on the forward strand.
CCCGAGCTCTGAACGCCCACCAAACTACGACTCTGCTGGTAATTAAAACGCACACACAGCCCCCCTCTGCTTATTACAACAGGTGACATTTTTGTGGTCTCTGAACCGTTTCCAAAAGCCAAGAATTAAAATAATAGAACAAATTAAACGATATTTTTCCTTTGCATAAATAAACTTTAAAAAATTAACAGGCATCTTAAAAAGCAAAGAACAGTGGGAAATGGGGCCAGGGTGGTGGAGGGTTGTGAAGAACTCAGGGAAGATTTTTTTTTTTTTTAAGTTCACAGACTTCTCCGCTTGAAGAGAATTCCCGAACGCCAAATGCCCAGGGGGTATTTGGAAACACCGCTCTAACAGAAATATTTTACCACCATATGCACGAGCTCAGGAAGCAGAAGGCTAACACGGTTCCGTGGCTGGGGCCAACGCCTGCGATTCACACTTGGCCTGGTATCTGTCCCAAGTTTGGGCCCCGACTCAGGCCCGGCTTGGCCAGCGGGTGGGAAGCCAAGACCACCCGGCCTGTCCGAGAGTGCGGGGCCGCGGGGCTGCCGCTCAGCGAGCGGGGGCACAGTTCAGCCTCTAAGTCTTCAAACCGGGAAAACCCAACTCTTTTAGGGAAAACGGAGGAAGAAGAGGGGAAGGCGAAACCTGCATAAACTTAGGGCCAACGCAGAGCCGAGCCCACCACTCCTCGGCCTGACCTCTCCCTCCAGCTCTCGGTTGCCTTTGCACAAACAATACTTTAGGTCCCAACAACCTCCGCACGAAACATCTGTTTGTAACTTTGGGGAACCGGGGCTCCAGCCAGGCAAGAACCGCTAAGTGCGACGGGCCCTCGTCCGCGGCCGGGTATGACCTGCGGGGCAGGAGCTCGGAGGAGGCTGCCTTCGATCAAAGTCCAAGGACCTCGTGCCCCTGCACAGCCCCGCCCCGCAGGTCACCCGGGTCCTGTCGCCGCGCGCCACTGCTTCGGCGGGCAGCCACCAGGCTCCTGGATTGCGGGGCTCCTGCACAGGCGGGCCGGCGCGGGGCAGCCGGGCCCTGCCGGTTCTCGGACAGCGGGCCTGGAGTGCGGGAGGGAGGGCTCTGCCTCTCGCGCCGCGGCCGCTCGGCCGACGCACACGACGCGACTCGCAGAACAGGTGTGTGGTCCCCGCTCGCTCGGCGCCCGGCCCCGTCTGTCACCGCCGCCCTGTCCTCGGGCTTCCCCCACTCGCCCCGGAGTACGGCGAGAGAATTGACGCCACTTTCGCCGGGTTTCCGCGAGCCGGTAGGGATCGGCACGGAAGACGCCCTCATCGCTTTTCCTCGACGCTTTTTCTGCCTTTCCCACCTCGGCTCATTTTCCATCTGCGGGAAGAACCCCCGAGACGGGCAGAGGAGGAGGCCGGCACCCCTGACCGCTCTGTTCCCTCCTGCCTGACTCGCCGCTTCCTCCCGGCCGGCCCTTTTTTTATCTTTATTTTTCCTTTCTTTCCCCTTTGCCCCTCAAGCCGAGTCTGGTGCGGAGGCGAGAGGCGAGACGTGGCTGGTGGGCATCGTGGGCAGAGAGTGCCCGAGTCTTCCCTCTGAGCTGCTCCAGGGCGGGAGGCGGCGCGGGCCAGAGACCCCAGACTGCCGGCCCGGCCCGGCCTGGCAGGACTGAGCCCCATACCGAGAGCCCCCGCCCCATACACCCGACCGGTGCGACGCGCGCCCGGCTCGGGGCCCGGGCTCTGGCCCTCCGCTGGAGCCGCTGCCGGGCTCGAGAGAGCGCGTTCTGATCGGGAAGCGAGAGCTCTCCCCCTGCCTTCGGGTAGCCCGAGTCCCCGCTACTTCTGGGCTCCCGCGCGCCGGGCCGGCCGGGGTCCACCCGGACCTCGAGCTCTTGGAGGGGCTCCTGGAGCGGAGGACAGACCGGGCATCCCCTCGGATGGCCTCACCACCGTGGGCGGCCTCGCCCGGGGGGCCACACGGAAGCTCTCCGCCCAAGTTTGTTGTGCCCTGGAAGAAAAGGCTTTCCCTTACAAAGCACAAAGGCGAAACGCCCAGGCGGAGCCCTGAAAATCCCGGGGTTGGGGAGAGGGGCGACCAGAGGCTCGGGAGCGAGGTGGCGGGCCTGGCTCCGGGCGGAGAAGGTCGCTCCGCCCGGGCTGACGAGCGCGGCTGCGGTGGCCGCAGGACTGCAGCGCCCGGCGTGCTCGCTGAAAAGTTTTGTTCTCAAGTCGGAAGAAGAGAAATTGTTACTCAGTTTAAGGCAGGTCTAAGATAAAAATAAAACTACAAAAAGAGCCCCGCGCCGCTGTCTGTACGGCGGTCCTCCCGCCCCGCTCGGTGGAACCGCTGGGAGAGAGAGTCCCGGCCCCGAAAATCCCGGGAGACCTCTCACGGGTCGGGCTGCTCTGAGACCAGGCCCGCGGGCCGAGCGGAGCGGGGAGTTTACCCGCTGTATTTCGAGCGGTCCACCTCTGGGCCAGCACCTGCCTCCTTCCTGCCCGCGGGGGCTTCCCCAACCCCCACCTCCACCTCCTCCACGCCCTTCACCCCCGCCCCCTCCAGGAAAGTAAGCCGAGCCCCCGGAGGCCCCAGGTTTCCAGCCTCTCCCCGGGTACCCCACCGGGCAGGCCGTGTGTTGTGTGGGGGCGGTCGAGGTCCTTTCTCATTCGGATCGCCCCTTCCCCATCCCGCCAGCAGCCTCGGGCTCCCCGCTGAGTACCACCCGGCCCGGGCCCAGCCGGAAATCACCGCGGGATCCACTGGGGAGCCGGGCAAGAGGGCATTCTGGCGTCCGACCCAAACAAAGTGGGAATGTGGCTTATTAAAAGATGGAAAAAAGGAGTCCCGCTCTCTTCCCTCGCCGCCCCTGCCCCCTCACCCTTCCTACTTGTCCAATTCCCGCGTGTGGTCCCTCCCCCTCGCACCCCCCAAATAAAACACATTAAGGAAAACTCAAGACGGAAAGTTTGACTGAAGCAGCGCATGGAGTGCGCAGGGCACCGATGCCGGGAGGCACCGTCGCGAAGATCTGAGACGCGCCAGCCCAGATCCCAGCCCCTTCCCCTGTCGGGAGGGGGGGGGCGGGGAGCTGCCCGAATCCCTAGGAAACGAACCCGGAAAGTTAGCCAGGTTCCTGAGCCAGCCGGCTGCCTTCGCACCCACCCCTCTTATGTACGCACACGCATCCACACCCCTTTCTGGTCTCCATACTTGCCGTGGAAATTCCTTGGGAGAAAGGTCGCACTTTTCAGGACACGGAGGGAAGGAGGCGGTGAGTGTGGTGCATGAAAAGTCCCGGGTGCGCAGAGCCGGCGGAGGCAGCGGCGGCGGCGGCGGCGGCAGCGGCAGCAGCAGCAGCAGTAGCAGCAGTAGGCGGCTGGCCCCGGGTTTGTGTTCGCGAGCTGCCTGGGATTGCATGTACAGATCAAGAGACTCGGTTGGTGTAAGAGAAGGAGCAGTGCTGCCTCTCAGCGCTGGCTCTAATCAGTGAATGAGCCTCCACTCTCCCAGGGACTCGGAGACACACACGCGCGCACACACACACGCACATTCACACTCACACACATACAGACACTCTGAGCACTGAATACATTAGGGCACTAAGGGACTCTGGGAAATGGAGTCCAGAGCCAGGACACTCCTGGAGCGCAGACCTGCTGGCCTTCGCGAAAGAGCTCGAAAGTCTTGGGGTTTCGAGACGTTGTGGAAACTGAAGAGAGCTCCTGGTTTTGTTCACATTTACGCCCCTTGAAAGATCTCAGTAGGTGGTTTGCTGTCCTTCCTCTCTTGAACCAAAAGCTACCAAGAGTAAATGGGCATCTTTAATACTGACACCCACTGCAGCTGAATGACTCCCAAATCCTGGCTCCCTCATAAACTCTGCCTTTTTCCCAGAAAAATCTTACCTATCACTTTGCTCCTGGAATGCTTCTCTGGGTCTTTGCCTATAATAATAAGATAATAAATGAATATAAATAAAACTGTTACTTGCAGAGGGGGTGGAGAGGGCCTAGTTCAGCATGCATTTTTGAGATAAAAATTGTTATTGGTGTTTATATTTACAGTTCTTTCCTTTCAAATAATTTTATATCATCCTTTAATTCACCACGTACAGAAAGATAAATAAGGGAAATGGATGGAGAACTAACATTCCCTGAGTGACTTCTAGAAGCTGGGTTATGGGGCTAAATGCCTTTACATAATCCCATTTATCCTTAGATCAATTCTGGAGATAATATTAGCACTATTTTATATATAGAAGAGGAAGCTGAGGTTGAAAGGGTTTTGTAACTTGCCCATGGGAACACGGTTAGCTATTCTAGGGTAGCAGGTATTCCAAACTCTGGAAGGGAAACCCAACCAAAATCTAATCCTGGTTTAAGAAATCCCTCCTTTCTGTGGCTCAATTTCTAAAACCACAGATTTCTCATCTCAAAAGAAAAATGGGGGTGGGGTGGGGTGGGGTGGGGTGGGGAGTACATACTGATAATCCTCCCTCCAAAGAACCACGTGGGATTACAAATTGTCTATCTAGAAGCATAGAGCCCTCACAGTCTCATTCTTGCTATTATTTCATGGTCCCTTTTTTCTTACATTTAACATTAAGGTAGCATCTAAATATTATGTATGTTTAGGTGTACATGTGTTGTATGCATTGTTTGTATTTAAAATTTTTAGTTAGCAACTCTAAGTAAATAGTTAATTTGATCAACCTAGAGGTCTATGCTTATGACTATTTCTGTCTCTGAAATTCATGAGATCAGGGTTGTTAAGGAACCTCTAAGTCTTTATCTCCACGTTGAGTCATTCATTCACACAGTGGCATTTAATGTATTAGGCACTATTCTTCCTGCTAGATTATTCTTTCCTGCTGGATTGTAAGCTTCATGAAGGCAAGAACCATGTTTGCTTTATTCAGCATTATACCTCAGCATCTAACAGTGTCAATCTCTTAGCTGAATGAATAAATGAGGATATAAAAGTAAAATGAACAAAATTTCTGCCCCCAAAGGGCTCATTATCTAGTAGGTGAGACTAGAGTTAGAAAACAATTTGATGACTGCTAAAATTAGGGTAACCATGTAATTTTTTGGCCTGAGACAAGTTTGATAGTGAAAAGAAGTACTATTAATAATTATGCTGGGGTGGAAGGGGTAAACAGGGACCATTCTGAACCAAGCATATTGAATGGTCACTCTAACTACATAAGGTGTTTCATTCATTCAATTAACAAGCATTTATTGGGAACTGTCTTGTGTGGTGTGTTGGAGAAACTACAAGCCGCTTGATTTCCCTAGAAATTGAAGTATGAGCATTGAGTAGCAAGAGAAAATCAGGGGAAGTGGGACAAATCATAAAAAAGTTACGTATACTAATTTAAGGAAAGTGGATGTTATTCTACAGGTGATGAGAAACCCCTAGAGGGTTTTTCAGGGGTGTGACATGAGAGAATTTCTGTGTTAAAAAGAGCACTAGGGACTTCCCTGCTGGTTCAGTGGTTAAGAATCTGCCTGCCAATGCAGGGGACACAGGTTCGAGCCCTGGTCCGGGAAGATCCCACATGCCACGGAGCAACTAAGCCTGTGTGCCACAACTACTGAGCCTGCGCTCTAGAGCCCGCGAGCCACAACTACTGAGCCCACGTGCCACAACTACTGAAGCCCGTGCACGTAGAGCCTGTGTTCCACAACAAGAGAAGCCACCACAATGAGAAACCCGCGCACCGCAACGAAGAGTAGCACCCGCTCGCCACAACTAGAGAAAGCCTGCGTGCACAGCAACGAAGACCCAATGCAGCCAAAATAAATTAAAAAAATAATAATAATAAAATAAAATGCCAATTCTAAGAGCCAAAGTACAAAAAAAAAAGAGCACTAGTTACTGGGTGAGCAGTGTGGAGTTTTGACTGGAGGTAGGGAGACCAATTAAGGAGTCTATTACAGGTAATTCAGTTGGGATATAATAGGGTCTGAACCAAGGTACTAGGGCAGCGGGAATGGAGAAGAGGGGACACATTACAGTGAAAACTAAAAGGTGGAATTAACAGGATTTAGCCACTTACTATAGTAGATGAAGGTGGAAAACTCTATATAAATCCTAAAAAGGATTTTATTATTTATAGGACAAGATGCTGTCAGTACTTTAATGTTCATTGGTAGTAAAAGACTTCCTCAGATGAGCTTATAGAGTTCCCATAAATCTAATGCACAATCTCACAGGTAGGTGATATAGATAAGAAGCCCCATGTCAATCACCAAGCCAAACATTCTAATTGCTACCATATGCAATGGTCTGCACTATGATGCAAGTACTTAGGTTTAGAAGAAATAATCACTGTCTACAAAGACAGTCTAAATTTAAAAATTAAATGCACAACCCTCACAAAACCATAGCATAATCATATAATGCAAAATCGAATATGTAATACCTCACTAATTCACAGGTCATATATCCAGCAACCTCAGCTATCCAAAACACAATGAACTAGGAAATAAGCAAAAGGGGTCCCAGAGTAGCCAAGATAAACATTACAAAGACTATGCACTAAAGTTAACACATTTCACTCCTAGGAGGATTCCTCAAGCCTTCACTCAGAGCCGATTTACTCTTTCTTAGGTACAATTCTAATAAGCTTGATTATTTGGCTTTCCCATTCACGGCTGATTAAGATTGTCAAATTAAAAGGGGGCAGCCATTAAAAAGAATGAGATAGACTTGGATGTACTGCCATGCAAAATACCTATTGTATATTGTCAACTGGGAAGAAAAGCCAGTCATAGAACAGTGTGCAGAATATGATTTGATATTTGTATATACACAAGTATACACACACGTTAAAAGAAAATGGCCTGTGGGGATGTACATTACACTGCTAACGGTGCTTATGCCTAGAGAGTGGGAGTGTGAATGTGGGGGGGACGGTGGGGGGCCAGGAACAAGGAAGGACTTGGACTTTAAGCGTTTCTGTTTGTGTGTCAATGAACATATATTAGTTTTGGGATTTTAATATCCATTAAAAGACAGACAACAAGAGCAAAAGGCAGTGCTGTTAGAGCGAGCACACTGACACCAAGAAGTGGTGACCAAAACACAAGAAGTGAGCACAAGAGCTCTCAAACCAGAAGAGAATGGAGTTATTTGGTGTGGAGACAAAAAGTCCTATCCCATCAGTGTCCCCAGAGGATGTCATGAATTCCAAGCCAGCATAAAGCTGGTGCTTTCAGGGATAAGTCATCAGGGACACATTATGCTTAGTATATTTTACTTAAGAGAGGAAGCGTGTAAAAACTTTAAAAAAAAGTAAATTCCCACCAAAAACAGATTTTGATACTTTAGGAAGTAAATCTCACTTGTCTGGAAAATAGGCTTTTGTGGAACACATCACTCCCTGAAGATGAGAAGGAAAGGAGATATTACTTAATGTAAGAGCAGAAGGGATGCAGAGTAAGGGATGGTCCATAAACTCAACATTCAGCAAACATTGACTGAGGGGCTACCAAGTGCCAGTCACTAAGGACACAAAAATAAAGTTAAAAATAGTCCCTGTCCTAGAGAAGCTTACAGTTCAGCAGCAGCAATGGATAAGGAAACAGACAGTAAGCTTCGCTGTACAGTGTGAGCAGTGCTGTAATGGAAACTCTGGGTAAAGGGTGGTGGAACACAAAAGAAGGTGGTCCTAACTCTGCCTGGCGCTATTAGGAAAGGAGGCAGAGATGTAAGTGGGTGTCCAAAAAATTTAACTGTGCTAAATTAACTGTCCCCTCTTATGGGATGACACTTAAGTTAGCTTTGAAGGATAAGTAGAGTTTACCTAGGGAGAAAGTAGGAACAGCACTCCGGATGAGGGAATAGCATATGCTAAGGCACAGAGACCTGAAAGTTCCTGGTGCATTCAGATAGTGCATTTCAAACTTTTCCACAAGAAAGAGGTGGTGGTTGATGGTGGTGTCTAAGGGCAAGCCACAGATGACTTGTCATTAGCTTGGAATTTATGTATCCTGTTTTATCTTGAAAAAAAATCAATGCAAATTTTGCCTTCAAGTCCACAAATATATTGTGCTTTAATATAAAACAATGTTTTATATTATTTATCATCTGGTAAAGCTGATGCTTAAGAAAGATGCACCACATTTATCCAGTACTTTCTCATATCCCATGTGTAACACTAAATGATCCAGGGGTCCTTGTTCCTAATTTAAAAAACAAAGATATAGAAGACATAAAGGTGCGCTGGCAAAGTAGAGCAACGGATTGTGAAGGGTCTTGTTTGTCACGTTAAGGAACTGGATGCTTCAGCGTCTGGCATACTTCAAGACTTGGCTTAGGCATGATCTCTTCCAAAAGCTTTGCTGCCTACCAGTCCTCTCTCCTCTTCAACCCCTGTTATCCTAGCATCCTATGCATTTATCTATCCACGGACCACATTGTGCAGGAATTATCAATTAAGTTCTCAGGCTCCTCCACTAGACTTTGATCTGCTTAAAAGCAGTTGTTTTGCATAGTACTTAGCACAATAGATACTGGTATCTGTTGGATTGTATTGATTTAAATCTGAGGACAAGATTCAGGAAGCACAAGACCGGACAAGGCGTGCCTCTGTATACACCCACAGAATCGTCTGCTTGCTCTGTCAAAGCTAGTATGAAACTGTACTGAAACTGTCTGCTTACTTGTCTGTCTCTCGGTCTAGACTATAGGTTTCTTTTTTATTTTATTTAATTTATTTATTTATTTATTTTTGGCTGTGTTGGGTCTTCGTTGCTGCACAATGGCTTTCTCTAGTTGCGACAAGGGGGGGCTACTCTTTGTTGTGGTATGCGGGCTTCTCATAGCAGCGCCTTCTCTTGTTGCGGAGCATGGCCTCTAGGTATACGGGCTTCAGTAGTTGCAGCGCGCAGGCTCAGTAGTTGTGGCACACGGGCTTAGTTGCTCCATGGTGTGTGGGATCTTCCAGGACCAGGGCTTGAACCCGTGTCCCCTGCATTGGCAGGCAGATTCTTAACCTCTGCGCCACCAGGGAAATCCTAGACTATAGGCTTCTTGAAGGGAGGAATTGTTTGCTCACCACTGCATCCCAAACAGTTGGTGTTTGCCTGACACAGCACAGTAGGTGATGGATGGATATGCAGAATGAATGAGTAGCCATTAAAAATTCTCAAGACAGGAAGGACAGGATCAGATCAGGGTTTAGAAAAATAACATTGGAGGCAATTTTATTTTATATTTTTTAATAAATTTATTTATTTATTTTATTTTTGGCTGTGTTGGGTCTTCATTGCTGCACGCAGGCTTTTCTCTAGTTGCTGCGAGCTGTGGCTACTCTTCGTTGTGGTGCGCGGGCTTCTCGCTGCGGTGGCTTTTCTAGTTGCGGAGCATGGGCTCTAGGTGCGCGGGCTTCGGTAGCTGTGGCACGTGGGCTCAGTAGTTGTGGCTCACGGGTTCTACAGCGCAGGCTCAGTAGTTGTGGGGCACGGGCTTAGTTGCTCCGCGACGTGTGGGCTCTTCCTGGACCAGGGCTCGAATCCGTGTCCCCTGCATTGGTAGGTGGATTCTTAACCACTGTGCCACCAGGGAAGTCCTGGCAATTTTAAATGTAGACTAGAAACAAAGAAATCAGGGGAAAATTGCAAAAGAAACAACGGACATGCTGGTAAAAGACTGTCTTACTAAATGTCTTTCTAATTGGCTAACTTGATTAGATGTTTATATTTATTTTACGAGGCTGATCTCTTCATTCTCTTAGGATTCCCCAAAGGAGGATATTCAGTTACCTCGTTCAGAAAGCCTTCCCTGACCCCAACCCCCAGCAAGCTGGTGTCTTCGTGTACATCTGGAGGTCACTGAGGGCAGCGACTACATCTTATTCATTTTAGTATCTCCAATGCCTAGGACATGCCTGCTCAATAAATGTTTGCTGAATGAATGAACACATAAATTGATCTATTAGTATACTGTACTCAAGCTCTGACCAAGACACAGAGGACCTAATGATCCCCCACGTGCAGGTTTCTGGATCCAGGAAAAAGAACAAATAAAGCAAGACTGGATACGGAGGTACACCTATTCCACAGGTAACACAGGGTAAATTTCTCTCTCTGACCCCTCCATCCTCATTCTGAAGAATAACTCTCATTGAGTGAAAATCAATAAAAGTCATTTTAAGGGAAGTAGGTTTAGATAAAGGTTCTGCAAGAGGAGAAAGGAGGAGGGGAACTTCAAGTTCGACCAATTTGGACTTTTTCTTATGAGAACTTGTAAGCTTCAAAAAACCTTTACAAAATAAAAGATCTGCTTTTTTTCCACAATCCCTTTCAAAAGGACCGCCCCCCACACACATACAAACCAACAGTCTTTTTGAGATTCCCAGTTTTATAACCAAAAAGGAAAAAATAAATCCACAGCAGAAATAAGAACTCCTCCATTTCTCAGAATGATATCAACAGGAAACTTTCTGAAGTGGTTGCAGACAGTTCTCAGAGATATTCAACCAGTATCAATGATGAGATTGACCCAGCAATCAATCAACAAATATTTATTGACTACATACTATGGATAAGGTATTAGGATGAAGTTTTAAGGCATTAGGATGAAGTTTTAAAAGATGTCCAAAAAAAAACACCCAAAAAAACAACAAAAAAATACGATGCACTTCCTATCCTCTGAGAAGCTTATGGATTTGTGATGTTAAGTCATAATCAAAGAAAAGTGAAATAATATCCAACTCAATTGTAATGCAGATAAAATTCATCAAATGAGTAACACTGGCAGGTTGTCGCAGGATTTTAAAAGCCAGAGAGACCATCAGGATTTGAGGTGTCCTGAAGTGTTTGGGGAGAAGGTGGGATTTAAGTAGGGCATTAAAGAGGTAGGATTTGAATATTGAATAATGGAAAATATCACAAAAATAATGCCCATGGCCACCCCAATGTTCATTGCAGCACTATTTACAATAGCCAGGTCATGGAAGCAACCTAAATGCCCATTGACAGATGAATGGATAAAGAAGTTGTGGTACATATATACAATGGAATATTACTCGGCCATAAAAAGGAATGAAATTGAGTCACTTGTTGAGACATGGATGGATCTAGAGACTGTCATACAGAATGAAGTAAGTCAGAAAGAGAAAAACAAATATCATATATTAACGCATGTATGTGGAACCTAGAAAAATGGTACAGATGAGCTGGTTTGCAGGGCAGAAGTTGAGACACAGAAGTAGAGAACAGACGTATGGACACCAAGGGAGGAAAACTGCAGTGTGGTGGGGATGGTGGTGTGCTGAATTGGGCGATTGGGATTGACATGTATACACTGATGTGTATAAAATTGATGACTAATAAGAACCTGCAGTATAAAAAACAAACAAACAGAACAGCTAATACTAAACTTTCATTGGGTTATTTGTATGGAAATACGTTAATATAAATGTTTCAGACATTACATGAAATTTCTAAAAAAATAAAAAATAAAAAAATAATGCCCATGGCATAATTTGTCAAGAAACAATTTACTCGTGATTGCACCACAAAGTGTGTTTGCAGTGGTAAGAGTTATTAAAAGTTGACATGGAAGTAGAGCACCACGGTTAAGAATGAGTGAAGACAGATCTGAATTTGAACCCTGTTTCTACCACTTACTGATTACTCTCCAGTGTGGAAAGTTACTCTCCGCCATTCTTTAATGGTTCTTTTCTATTCAGTATTTAAATGCTCAAGAAGCTCTCATAGGAAACGAAAGGAAAGGAAAGACCCCCCTCAGTCCTTCGTCCACATCTTTCTTCAGCTCTCACTGCTTTCTCCCCTCTCTCCTTCCCAAACTTATGGCAAGTGTTACCTACATATTCTGCCTCTATTTTCTCACCTCCCACTTAGTCCTAAACCCACTAATCTGGATTTCGTGCCTGCCATTTCTCAAAACCTGTTCTCAGTAAGATCATCCATTTTTATTTCTCATTTTACACGACCATTCCCTCTTTGAAATGCTCTCTTCCTTTGACTTCTGTGACATCACATGTTTCTGATTTTCTTCTTTCTTCTCTAGCTGCTTCCTCTTAACCGTCTTTGACAGATCTTCTTTTATACAACCATTAAATGTTTTGCACATTCTGTTCTAATGTCTCTTCCCACTTGGAATTTTTCCTGAGGTAAATGCATTCACTCCCTTGGCTTTATTACCATTGATATACCTAAAACGGTCAAATCTGTAGCTCCAGACAAACATATGCAACTGCCTACATAAGCTCTCCACCTGAATATTTCACTGGTACTGCAGACTCAGCATATCAAAACCTGCACCTGTTATCTTCATCCCCAAACCTGATCCTTCTCTGAATGTTCCGTAATTCAGTAAATAACAGAACCAGCTGTTTTGGGAGCCATCCTTGACCATTCCTTCTTTACCATTCATTACAAATCAATTACCAAATTTGTCATTATACTTTCTAGATATTTCTAAAAATTATCTTTTTCTCCATTTCTACCACCATCATCTCTTGTCTAAGCTACTGCAACAGCCTCCTTCTAGAAAGAGCAAATCAGCTTACATTGCTTTCAATGCTTAAATTATGGCTGCCCATTGACCTGAGGTAAAGTCCACAGTTCTTAATGTGGTCTACAAGGTCTTATAATTTCTGACCCCCGCCTGCATTTCCAGCTTCATGCCATGTCCCTCTCCCCACTCCTCTTTCCTCTTCAGCCATATTGGTCTCTTCTCAGTGTTTTAATACCTCATACCCTCTCCACCTCAAGATCTTGCTCTCTTTCCTTCTCCTATCAATCTCCACCCTTCACCTAACTACTCCTATTCATCTTTTCACATTTCAACTTAACTGTTACGGACTTGGTTGCAGAGTTGGTTAGTTCTCCCTTTATGTATTCACATGATGCCCCCTCTTTTTTTCTAATACTTCTCACTTTTATACTGTCTGCCTTCCCTAATAGCCTATAAGCTTCAAGAGGACAAGGGTCATACCTGTCATGTTTATCAGTGTATTCCCTGTGCATAGCATAGTGTCTAGTAAATTGTAGTTAACAAAATATTAATTAATTCATATACTAAGCCACAGGTCAACTTCATCTTTATTTCTGCAAATCCTCCTTTGAACCACCCAAGCAGAGTTGATAACTTCCATGTCGACATCACCACTTTACCAAAACCACTACCTCTGTGTTTGCACCTCACACTAAATTGCAATTATTTAGTTGCATGTTTATTATTTAATGTGAGCCTTTTTGTATATCAGGATTGTATCTTATTGTTTTATCCCTAGCACTTCACTTAGTCTCTGGAACAAATTAAATGCTCAATAAGTGTTTATAGAATTGAAGTTGACAATCTCTGCCAATTGGCTGGATATGAAGGAATATGGAAAGTCAAAGATAAACTCTGAAGTGTGGTCTACCCTTCAACAGAAATGGAGAAGTTGGTAAAGGAGGGTCGTTTAGAAAATAAACATATGCAGTTCTGAACATAGGTACTGATAGCAGTGGTGACAGAGGGAAGAATTTATACTGAGTAAGGAAGTCAGTGAAGCAACTGAGTCTTGAAAGGACAACATAAAGATATTTCCCAGGGTAGGAAGCAGTCTGCTGTAGCCAGGAGAGGACTAAAGAGTAGGATACCTTCGAATTTGCCTAGGACACTCCCAGTTGACACTGGTTGTCATAGCATAATAATTGATGGTTCCTGCCCCCTTACACTCTCAAAAGTGTCCAAATAAATTATATGGTCAGCCTACTAGAAGACCACATGAATTTGGAAAAGCTGAAGTAGTTCAGGGCAGGAGCATTTAGGACAAGAACATGGCAAGGGATTAGAGTGATTTCAAGTCGCAAATAGTGAAGGAAAGTACTGACCTGAGTAACTTTTTTTTTTTTAAGGAATTTTGCCTTTTTTAAAAAAAATTTTATTTATTTATTTAGTTATTTATGGCTGTGTTGGCTCTTCGTTTCTGTCCCAGGGCTTTCTCTCATTGCGGCGCGCGCACCTCTCACTATCGCGGCCTCTCTTGTTGCGGAGCACAGGCTCCAGACGCGCAGGCTCAGTAATTGTGGCTCACGGGGCTAGTTGCTCTGTGGCATGTGGGATCTTCCCAGACCAGGGCTCGAACCCGTGTCCCCTGCATTGGCAGGCAGATTCTCAACCACTGTGCCACCAGGGAAGCCCCCTGAGTAACATTTTTGATGAGGTAACTATGAGATTAAACAGCTAGCCACTCTTAAATAAGTGCTGTCACTTAACTCTTTCAAAACCCCTGATAGGTAGGCATTTTCATCTACATTTTATGGTTAAAATAATTGATGCTCAGATTAAGTAATTTGTTCAGAAAGTTAGCTAAAACATAGCTAAAAAGTACAACATAGCTATAAAGTAAACCTAACTAACTAAATATAAGCAAATAATTGAAAAAACAAGTCAAAGGGGGAATACCTGGAAGTCACTGGAGGTCCCCTCTCTGATAACTTGCAAGCAGTTTGGGTAGAAAGGGAGAAATAAGACATCAATATGATACTTTCCCCATAATGCAGGGCAACCACTACTCTCAAGATCCTTCATTCTAACCTGTAAAATCAGTGCCCATTATTTTCTGGAGTAGTGATCTTCATTGCAAGGCACCCTGCTTTTCCCAGGAGAGAAGTAATTCCAAGTAACTTCAGTGAAATTGGAAAATAGACCCTTCCACGTTGGGACACATCTGGCTTCAAAACAAGCTTGTAGGTAGAGAAAAATCAAATATTCAGGAGCAAATGGAAGTTAATCTTTTTTTCTTTTTTTTCACCATGACCAAGTGGAATTTATTCCAGGTATTCAAGACTAGTTCAACATTTTAAAAGCGATCAATGTAAACCACCTATCAACAAGCTAAAGAATAAAAATGACATGATCAGATTAACTGATGCAGAAAAATCCATTTGGCAAAATTTAGTACCCATTTATGATAAAAATAGGAGTAGAGTGGAATTGCCTCAACTTTCTAAGAGCATCTGCAAAAAACCCACAGGTAACATTACTATTATTATTATTTTTTATACAGCAGGTTCTTATTCGTCATCAATTTTATACACATCACTGTATACATGTCAATCCCAATCGCCCAATTCATCACAGCACCACCCCCAACCCCCCGCCACTTTCCCCCCTTGGTGTCCATATGTTTGTTCTCTACATCTGTATCTCAATTTCTGCCCTGCAAACCGGTTCATCTGTACCATTTTTCTAGGTTACACATATATGTGTTAATATATGATATTTGTTTTTCTCTTTCTGACTTAACTTCACTCTGTATGACAGTCTCTAGATCCATCCATGTCTCAGCAAATGACCCAATTTTGTTCCTTTTTATGGCTGAGTAATATTCCATTGTATATATGTACCACATCTTCTTTATCCACTCATCTGTCAATGGGCATTTAGGTTGCTTCCATGACCTGGCTATTGTAAATAGAGTTGCAATGAACATTGGGGTGCATGTGTCTTCGTGAATTAAGGTTTTCTTTGGGTATATGCCCAGTAGTGGGATTGCTGGATCATATGGTAATTCTATTTTTAGTTTTTTAAGGAACCTCCATACTGTTCTCCACAGTGGCTGTATCAATTTACATTCCCACCAACAGTGCAAGAGGGTTCCCTTTTCTCCACACCCTCCCCGGCATTTGTTGTTTGTAGATTTCCTGATGATGCCCATTCTAACTGGTGTGAGGTGATATCTCATTGTAGTTTTGATTTGCATTTCTCTAATAATTAGTGATGTTGAGCAGCTTTTCATGTGCTTCCTGGCCATCTTTAGGTCTTCCTTGGAGAAATGTCTATTTAGGTCTTCTGCCTATTTTTTGATTGGGTTGTTTGTTTTTTAATATTGAGCTGCATGAGCTGTTTATATATTTTGGAGATTAATCCTTTGTCCGTTGATTCATTTGCAAATACTTTCTCCCATACTGAGGGTTGTCTTTGCATCTTGTTTACGGTTTCCTTTGCTGTGCAAAAGTTTTGAAGTTTCATTAGGTCCCATTTGTTTATTTTTACTTTTATTTCCTTTATTCTAGGAGGTGGATCAAAAAAGATCTTGCTGTGATTTATGTCAGAGAGTGTTCTTTCTATGTTTTCCTCTAAGGGTTTTATAGTGTCCGGTCTTACATTTAGGTCTCTAATCCATTTTGAGTTTATTTTTGTGTATGGTGTTAGGGAGTGTCCTAATTTCATTCTTCTACATGTAGTTGTCCAGTTTTCCCAGCACCACTTATTGAAGAGACTGTCTTTTCTCCATTGTATATCCTTGCCTCCCTTGTCATAGATTAGTTGAGCATAGGTGTGTGGGTTTATCTCTGGGTTTTCTATCCTGTTCCATTGATCTATATTTCTGTTTTTGTGCCAGTACCATATTGTCTTGATTACTGTAGCTTTGTAGTATAGTCTGAAGTCAGGGAGTCTCATTCCTCCAGCTCTGCTTTTTTCCCTCAAGACTGCTTTGGCTATTCGGGGTCTTTTTGGTCTCCATACAAATGTTAAGACATTTTTGTTCTAGTTCTGTAAAAAATGCCATTGGCAATTTGATAGGGATTGCACTGAATCTGTAGATTGCTTTGGGCAGTATAGTCATTTTCACAATATTGATTCTTCCAATCCAAGAACATGGTCTATCTCTCCATCTGTTGGTATCATCTTTAATTTCTTTCATCAGTGTCTTATAGTTTTCTGCATACAGGTCTTTTGTCTCCCTAGGTAGGTTTATTTCTAGATATTTTATTCTTTTTGTTGCAATGGTAAATGGGAGTGTTTCCTTAATTTCTCTTTCAGGTTTTTCATCATTAGTGTATAGGAATGCCAGAGATTTCTGTGCATTAATTTTGTATCCTGCAACTTTACCAAATTCATTGATTAGCTCTAGTAGTTTTCTGGTGGCATCTCTAGGATTATCCATGTATAGTATGTCATCTGCAAAGTGACAGTTTTACTTCTTCTTTTCCAATTTGTATTCCTTTTTCTTCTCTGATTGCCGTGGCTAGGACTTCCAAAACTATGTTGAATAAGAGTGGTGAGAGTGGACATCCTTGTCTTGTTCCTGATCTTAGAGGAAAAGCTTTCAGTTTTTCACCATTGAGAATGATGTTTGCTGTGGGTTTGTCGTATATGGCCTTTATTATGTTGAGGTAGGTTCCCTCTATGCCCACTTTCTGGAGAGTTTTTGTCATAAATGGGTGTTGAATTTTGTCAAAGGCTTTTTCTGCATCTATTGAGATGATCATTTGGTTCTTCTTCTTCAGTTTGTCAATATGGTTTATGTATTGATTGATTTGCATATATTAAAGAATCCTTGCATCCCTGGGATAAATCCCACTTGATTGTGGTGTATGGTCCTTTTAATTTGTTGTTGGATTCTGTCTGCTAGTATTTTGTTGAGGATTTTTGCATCTATATTCGTCAGTGATATTGGTCTGTAATTTTCTTTTTTTGTAGTATTTTTGTCTGGTTTGGGTATCAGGGTGATGGTGGCCTCCTAGAATGAGTTTAGGTGTGCTCCTTCCTCTGCAATTTTTTGGAAGAGTTTGAGAAGGATGGGTGTTAGCTTTTCTCTAAATGTTTGATAGAATTCACCTATGAAGCCATCTGGTCCTGGACTTTTGTTTGTTGGAAGATTTTTAATCACAGTTTCAATTTCATTACTTGTGATTGGTCTGTTCATATTTTCTATTTCTTCCTGGTTCAGTCTTGGAAGGTTATACCTTTTTAAGAATTTGTCCATCTCTTCCAGGTTGTCCATTTTATTGGCATAGAGTTGCTTGTAGTAGTCTCTTAGGATGCTTTGTATTTCTGTGGTGTCTGTTGTAACTTCTCCTTTTCCATTTTTCATTTTATTGATTTGAGTCCTCTCCCTCTTTTTCGTGATGAGTCTGGCTAATGGTTTATCAATTTTATTTATCATCTCAAAGAACCAGCTTTTAGTTTTATTGATCTTTGCTATTGTTTTCTTTTTTTCTATTTCATTTATTTCTGCTCTGATCTTTATGATTTCTTTCCTTCTGCTAACTTTGGGTTTTGTTTGTTTTTCTTCTTTCTCTAGTTCCTTTAGGTGTAAGGTTAGATTGTTTATGTGAGATTTTTCTTGGTTCTTGAGGTAGGCTTGTATAGCTATAAACTTCCCTCTTAGAACTGCTTTTGCTGCATCCCATAGGTTTTGGATCATCGTGTTTTCATTGTCATTTGTCTCTAGGTATTTTTTGATTTCTTCTTTGGTTTCTTCAGTGATCTCTTGGTTATTTAGTAATGTATTGTTTAGCCTCCATGTGTTTGTGTTTTTTACATTTTTTTCCCTGTAATTCATTTCGAATCTCATAGCATTGTGGTCAGAAAAGGTGCTTTATATGATTTCAATTTTCTTAAATTTACTGAGGCTTGATTTGCTTTCTGGACTTTGGTGGTATTTCTTCCCATGTTAGGGAAGTTTTTGACCATAATCTCTTCAAATATTTTCTCGGGTCCTTTCTCTCTCTCTTCTCCTTCTGGGACCCCTATAATGAGAATGTTGTTGCATTTAATGTTGTCCCAGAGGTCTCTTAGGCTGTCTTCATTTCTTTTCACTCTTTTTTCTTTATTCTGTTCCACAGCAGTGAATTCCACCATTCTGTCTTCCAGGTCACTTATCTGTTCTTCTGCCTCATTCTGCTATTGATTCCTTCTAGTGTATTTTTCATTTCAGTTATTGTATTGTTCATCTCTGTTTGTTTGTTCTTTAATTCTTCTAAGTCTTTGTTAAACACTTCTTGCATCTTCTCGATCTTTGCTTCCATTCTTTATCCGAGGTCCTGGATCATCTTCGCTATCATTATTCTAAATTCTTTTTCTGCAAGGTTTCCTATCTCCACTTCATTTAGTTGTTTTTCTGGGGCTTTATCTTTTCCTTCATATGGTACATAACCCTCTGCCTTTTCATCTTTTCTATCTTCTGTGAATGTGGTTTTTGTTCCACAGGTTGCAGGATTGCAGTTCTTCTTGCTTCTGCTACTGCCCAAATAGAAGTTAATCTTGGATAAAATGGATGTCAGATAAGACATCATTGCCATGAACACAAGAGCAGGAAAGGGATGACCTAAGGAGAGCCTGGAAATGTGTGTGTAGAAGTGAAAGCTATTCCAAAAGTGGAATAGAAGCTAAGCAGTGGAGTGACACGATGGAGGACTGTGCAGAAGAGCCACGCAAGACAAAAGAATATAAAATTTCATGAGGGACTTCCCTGGAGGTGCAGTGGTTAAGAGTCCACCTGCCAATACAGGGGACACAGGTTCGAGTCCTGGTCCAGGAAGACCCCACATGCCTCGGAGCAGCTAAGCCCGTGTGCCACCATTACTGAGCCTGAGTGCCACAACTACTGAAGTGAAACCTGTGCTCCTAGAGCCTGTGCTTTGCAACAAGAGAAGCCACAGCAATGAGAAGCCCATGCACCACAATGAAGAGTAGTGCCTGCTCGCCGCAACTAGAGAAAGCCCACGCACAGCAACAAAGACCCAATGCTGCCAAAAATAAATAAATTAATACATACCTAAATAAATAAATTTA
The DNA here is from genome assembly GCF_005190385.1 of Monodon monoceros. Lineage (NCBI taxonomy): Eukaryota > Metazoa > Chordata > Mammalia > Artiodactyla > Monodontidae > Monodon > Monodon monoceros. The sequence goes on from NW_021703774.1 coordinate 144,794,795, forward strand.
TTTAAAAAACATTTCATGAGAATGACTTAAAGGTTCTAAGTTGGAAAATGAATTGACACTTGTGATGATTCCTTCAAAGTGAGTGAAAATTGCATTTTAGTAGTAAATATCCTTCAATCTTTCCCAAGAACTAAATAAGGTGCTCTTTACTAGGCAATAATAGTAGTTTCGCTTCTTACTGCCTCCCTCATTGAATGATGCCTAATAAGCAATTATGCTTTAGGTCTGCAGTATCTTTTCCCGCCCTTTCTTTTGAAGACTAGAAGGAGATGAAGGCTACAGCACATGTGTAGTCTGAATTTCACTTCATGGCAATCAATTTTAAGACGACCTTTGCAAAAATGGGTTGCATTTAAGAATGCTTTTGTTCCATTTGCCTTTCCATGGGACAATACAGCCCAGTGAAAAGAACAAGTACTGTGAGCCAGGAAAGCAAGACTTTGACTAGCTGTGGAACTTGGGCAAATCATATACTTTCTCTTTTATTCGTTTAGTCTTTTTTTTTCTATCTGTATTGCAGAGGGGTTTTGGTGACAAATTCTACACGAAAGTAAAGTAGGTATTACTATGGAACACCTTTTAAGTATTAAATCCATTTAAAAGTCATTGTAAAAGCAGTAACTAATTACATTTTCCTCATTTCTTTCTTCTGTTTTTTGTAACAATCTTTTTATTGAATAAAGACTTGGGGACCTTAAGAGTTTGAAGAAATGCCAGAGGTCAAGTTAAAGTTTGTATTTGAGAAGTAATTCAAGGGACTTCCCTGGTGGTCCAGTGGATAAGACTCTGCGCTCCCAATGCAGGGGGCATGGGTTTGATCCCTGGTCGGGGAACCGGATCCCACATGCCACAGCTAGGAGCCCACATGCTGCAAGTAAAGATCCTGCACATGGCAACGAAGATCCCGTGTGCTGCAGCTGGGACCCGGCACAGCCAAATAAATAAATAAATATTTAAAAAAAAAAAAAAAAGAAGTAATTCAAATTAAATGGTCTCTTCAATTATGTATTAGTCAAACAATAAACAAACATTTGCTCAGTGCTTACTGTGTGTCAGGAATTATGTTAGGTTATATTGGAGAGTGCTACAAAGTGCTATATCTCATCTAATCAAAGATAGTTTGGATTATAAGAAGCATCCCAATGCCAGAGCTGTTAAAATGTGGAAGCATATGTGTCTTAGAAGTGATTATATGTAGGTGGAAAACAAAGAGCTTCCACAGTGAGAAAATAATGGAATATACCTATAAAAAGCTCCGAGTGTTAGAGACAAAAGGATCTCAGAAGTTCAGTGGAGCAAGAAGTTGCAAGGAGCCTCACTGTGTATAATTCTGGCCTGGTTCTGCTAATGTATTTCCTGTTGATTCTATAAGGCACTGGAAAGAAAAGAATAAACTAAAAATTAAGCTTTATACTTTCCCTCCTAAAATGTGACAACTTAAAAATTTTTTTTAATTAATTAATTAATTTATTTAGGGCTGCGTTGGGTCTTCGTTGCTGTGTGCGGGCTTTCTCTAGTTGTGGTGAGCGGGGGCTACTCTTTGTTGTGGTGCGCGGGCTTCTCATTGCCGTGGCTTCTCTTGTTTCGGAGCACAGGCTCTAGATATGCAGGCTTCAGTAGTTGTGGCACATGGGCTCTAAAGCACAGGCTCAGTAGTTGTGGCGCTCGGGTTTAGTTGCTCCGTGGCATGTGGGATCTTCCCAGAGCAGAGCTCGAACCCGTGTCCCCTGCATTGGCAGGTGGATTCTTAACCACTGCACCACCAGGGAAGTCCCTAAATGTGACAATTTTAAGTTTTGTTAAGACTTCTGAACCCCATCATTACACCAACTGGAAACCATGATTTCTCTTGTGTTGGAAAATTTAACTTAACCCCCTAAATTTTGTAAATTAAAAATTAAGCAAATACATAATATACTAAAATAAGAATGAAATTTGGGGGAAATGGCCCAAATCATTTAAAATTTGAACTTGCAAGAGCAAGTGTAAATATTTTGAAATAATAATTTAGGTATCATTTCTGTACGTGGAGAATGAAAATAAAAATTGTGCTCTAATGGAAGTTCTAAATCTATATCTGCATCTGGAGATCTAGGCTCAATTCCTGGGCCACTACTAAGTCCCTCCTTCCACACACCCAATCCCAAGCTACAAGCACCAAGACCTCCAACCCCTTATTATACAGGACACCAGTGGATACTGAACTTAAGAATTTAATCTTCTTAGGACAACTGTTCACCCCTCCCCTTAAAGAACCTTGAACTTCAAGCTTCTTTGCTCCCACTACTGTCCTGTGCTTATTCTGCTGTGACTAATCATACCTCTGCATCAAAACATATACTTGCAGAACCTTCCGGACCACAGTTGACTTTTATTAAGCCCTTGTGTCCACTGTTTTCCATGGGTCAGTTGTGACTGAGCCTGCCAAGCTTCATTCCTATTGTCATAGGTCAGAGCCCCAAATATAAGTATCTGCTCCCCTCCTAAATTTGTCCTCTATGGAACTGTCATTCCTAAAATGCTCTATACTGCCCTAAGCCTAATCAAATCGCTTTCTTTTCCCTGCCAAAACTTTCCATTAGCCCTCTGGAAATTCCAACTCCTCTATGACTTCAATCACTTCTCTGAATGTTCCTTCTGCTTCTTACGTTATCTAAACCTGGCTCTCTTTTTGCTACTTTCCCTGCAACTCCCTCCAGTAAAGTCTGCTCATATTCGCATACCTATGTAGTGTTGGGAGAGGAGGATACTCCTCAGTGGTACTCAGAGTCCACTGCTTCTCCACCCTTTGGTAAAAACCCCTGCTACCTTCACCTTGATTGGTCATTGTAGTCTACTTCAGATAGTGACAAATACTTTGAAGACATAAAACTAGGTGCTTCGATGGAGTAACTAGAGCATGGATACCCTTAGAAAGGGTAATCAGAGGAAACCTCTCTGAGGAGGTGACGCTGGAATTGGGATTTGTTTTTGCCTAAGAGCTACAGTTTGAGGGTGGACTAGGGTAGTCTATCTACATATCTGTAGCCTGAGAACGTACAGTGAGGGTGAGGGATGCTTAGCTGCTATGACTGATGAGTATTTTCTTTTCTCTTTTAGAAATTATTATTTTTTATTGAGGTATAGTTGATATACAATATTATATAAGTTTCAAGTATACAAGGTAGTGATTCACAATTTTTAAAGGTTATATTCCATTTATAGTTATTATAAAATATTGCTATTACCCTCAGTATTTTATAAAACACTCTTATGGTAATTCTAAACCAAAGCAATTAAATATAAAAAAGAAACAAGAGGCATCCATTTACCAATTGTCTTAGAATTCTGATTGGCCTTGTCTGTGTATGGGCCCACTCCTTGTACTAAATAATGTTGGATAGGTCTCATGAAGGAATTCCTCCACAACATCACCATGATAAATGTGTAGTTATAGCATGGAAAATAGAAAAGAAAAAGAGACAAAGAAAGAAAGGAACATGGCATGCAAAAAATAAAGAATGCATGGTTGAGGAAAATATAACCAGGGGAAAAGAAAATTGTCCGTGAATGGTTCATGCTACAGAAGAAATTTCTAAAAGCATGGATTAAGTAAAAGAACCAAAAGACAACATGATAAAACAATAGAATGAGATGAAAAGAGATATTATAGAGCAGAGAAAATGAATTAGAGACTCAATGAACACTTGCATAACTTATAAATAAAGTAAAACAACAAGGAACAAAATGATTCTTGGTTTAATATTAGTGAATCAGAGAAAAAAGCCAATTTTCTAAAAAATTTGAGAGAAGATTTAAAAATATATGGAAGACACATAAAGATGATACAACCTAAGGAAAACTGATGTTCTCAGAGAATGCAACAAATTTTTTAAAAAAAGCTGTTTTAATGTATAACAGAAGAAATTTTTCCTGTTATGAACTATGGAGAACTGAATCTACTCATTAAAAGGACATACTGTGTTCCAAAAAAAACCCGATTGTGAGCAACTGAAACCAAGATATATCTTGATTAAGTCCTTCAGTTTTCAGGAGGAAGAAGGAATTAGTCATTTAGGCAGAAAAAGCAGGTCACTTAAAAGAGGGAAGAATCAGGCTGGTCTCAGACTCCTCCACCAGATTCAGTGGCTGCAAAGTGCCTAGGGAAATAAAGTGAGCCCAAGAATATTACATCTGGTCAACTTGTCATTTAAGTAAACAAGCTGAAGACAGACATTTGCAAACAAACAAGAACTTAGGGAATAAAGAATATATGATGCCTTCCTGAAAAGGAAAACAAAAACAAAACAAAAACTTAAGATGAAATCAGACCAATCAAGAGATGAATGAAAATGCTGGGGTAAAAGAGCTAAAGCAACGCTCAACATCAGAAAAACAATAGAGCCACGACTTTAGGTTCTGAGGGGAAAAAACTGCAAACAATTTTTAGCCAAGTTGTCTTTCAAGTATAATAACGAGTCACATTTTAATACATACTTCCAAATGATCCTCCAAAAGAAGCTCTACCAAGGGATATCCTATTAACAGTATTTTGAGAATATCTGTTTCCACACAGCCTCATCAATTGTATTAAAGACACTATCAAGTTTTCAATTAAATAGCAGTGATGCACCCCTCTAATATATCTTTTAAAAATTATACAATGACCTATATGGGAAAAGAATCTAAAAAAGAGTAGACATATGTATATGTACAACTGATTCACTTTGCTGTACAGCAGAAACTAACACAACATTTTAAATCAACAATACTCTGATAAAAATTAAAGGGGCTTCCCTGGTGGCGCAGTGGTTGAGAATCCGCCAGCTGATGCAGGGGACACAGGTTTGAGCCCTGGCCCGGGAAGATCCCACATGCCGCGGAGCAACTAAGCCCGTGCGCCACAACTACTGAGCCTGTGCTCTAGAGCCCACGAGCCACAGCTACTGAGCCTGCGTGCCACAGCTACTGAAACCCCCATGCCTAGAGCCTGTGCTCTGCAACAAGAGGAGCCATTGCAATGAGAAGCCTGCTCACTGCAACGAAGAGAAACCCCCCCTTGCCGCAACTAGAGAAAGCCTGTGTGCAGCAATGAAGACCCAATGCAGCCAAAAATAAATAAATTAAATAAATAAAATTTTTTTAAATCTTTAAAAATTAAAAAAAAAGATTATGTAACTACTTGTGGCAATGGGTGTTAACTAGACTTATTGTGGTGATCATTTTACAATATATACAAATATCAAATTATTATGTTGCATATCTGAGGCTGTTATATGTCAATTATACCTCAATTTTAAAAAATAGACTAAATAAATATGTTCACATATTATTAAAAAATTATATCAATCTTATGGAAGGGTAATATCACTGCTTTTTAAATTTCATTTCCTTAGTTAAAAGTGACCTTGAACCATTTTCAACTATGTGCAAAACATATTGATATTGGACATATTCTCTGTGATTTTCCTAATTCATATCCTTTGCCCATTTTTTTATTGGGTTATATTTTCCTTATTCATTATTAGTTCCTCTTCATATTTTGTGGGTATTCATCCTTTATTTCTTGTATATGTTGCAAATATGTAATCTCAGTCTATAATGTCTTTCAAATCATAGTTTTTCTTTGTATAGAAGTTTGAATTTTTTTCCTTAGTTAAATTTTTTCCTTTACACCTTCTAGATGTTATGTCGTACTTAAAAGGGACATTTCAACCACACAATTTAAAAAATGTTCTGCTCTATTTTCTCCTGGTCTGTAAGTTTCATCTTTTCCACTTAGATCTTTACCTAATTATCAGCTTCACATAAACTAAGATTACCAAACGTTGATAATCAGACTCACATAAACAACGGAGATATAATTTTCCATTGACCAGAATGCTTGAACCCCAACAGAGGCCTCCATCTCCATCTGGGTGTACTTGGGAAGCAGAATTAGTAAACCAGTGCCCTGATTGTATTCCCAGAACTAGTACAGTTGACCCTTGAGCAACATGGGTTTGAACTGCACGGGTCCACTTACATGCAGGTTTTTTTAATAGTAAATACTATACGATCCACGGTTGGTTAAATCTGCGGAACCTTGGATATGGAAGAACCACGTAGTTGGAGGACCAGCTATGTTATACACAGGCTTTCAACTGCATGAAGGGTCGGTACTCCTGACCCCTGTGTTGTTCAAGGGTCAACTGTAATTAAAAGAGGGGAATATTTCATCCAGAAGGTCAAAGATGAGAAGAATGCTGGGTATATTACCTAGGGAAGTACAATGGAGCAGGACCTCTCCTGGTGGAGGAAGTAACAGCCCTGAAGACTAATGATTGAAGTACTCAGGTTCCCCTGGGTCCAGTAACTTTCTTCCATGGACTTTGCTGGATGCATTCAGCTAAAGTTTAATAAACTCTGGCTTTCCTCTGTTTCCTCTATTGCAGACCATACTGATGCTTTCTTTCCTTAGATGTGTTAATACCACTGATTAGTTGTCTAGTAACTGTTCCCAAGGGCCTAGGAGACCTTGGGTTCCTTTCATCACCTGCTGATTAAGTTAAATGCTCTCAAGGGCAACCTGATTTTCCTTATTTGTAAGTTCTAAGTACTAACTACAACAGTTTTATCTGGAAGAGAAGTCTAACAAAGAAAAATCATTGAACAATATGAGACAGTATATAACAGACAGAATTGTCTAGGACAAGAGAATTATGGAAGGTGTGTAAGCATGGAAATGAGTGATGAAAGTGATGAGGAGGACTGGTTTGTGGGTCACATGAAAAGGGAAGCTGGAGCCAGGGAACAGTGGGGGACAATGAAGGCAGGGAGATTAGACAGAGGGCTGTTGCAGGGATCCAGACAAGGTCAGCTCCAAATTCTGGACCACAGGATCTATGCCAAATTAGACAAATACCATATGAGATGGAATCTAAAATATGACCCAAATGAACTTATCTACGAAACAGAAATAGACTCACAGACATAGAGAACAGACTTGTGGTTGCCAAGGGGGAGGCAGGTGAGGGAGGGATGGATTGGGAGTTGGGAATAGCGGATGCACACTATTATACATGGAATGGATAAACAACAAGGTCCTACTGTAGAGCACAGGGAACTATATTCAATATCCTGTAATAAACCATAATGGAAAAGAATATGAAAAAGAACGTATATATGTATAGTTGAATCACTTTCCTGTATAGCAGAAATCAACACAGCATTGTAAATCAACTATATTTCTATGAAATAAATTTTTTAAAAATGTTGGCCAAAATATTGTTTCTCCTATTAATTTGTTAATCCTCTTAATTTGGTTTAGCAATATCTTTCTTTGTAATAATGTCAACCATTTATCAAGGGCCCACAATGTGACAGACATTTAAACATTTTTATATAATCCCTAAAACAACCCTACGATGATTTACAGGTAATCAAAGCAAAGGTCAGAGAGGTTTTTTTTTTTTTTTTTTTTTGCGGTACATGGGCCTCTCACTGTTGTGGCCTCTCCCGTTGTGGAGCACAGGCTCCAGACGCGCAGGCTCAGCAGCCATGGCTCACGGGCCCAGCTGCTCCACGGCATGTGGGATCTTCCCGGACCGGGGCACGAACCCGTGTCCCCTGCATCGGCAGGCGGACTCTCAACCACTGCACCACCAGGGAAGCCCAGTCAGAGAGTTTTGAGACACTTGTATGAGGTTTCATAGATAGAAAATGACTGTCCAGACACTAAATAACGTATCACAAATTAAGAGAAATGAAGTTTTATCTTATCACTGTTCTGAAAAACAATAATTATTTTTGACAAAACCTGAGCCACAGACAAGCTAAAATAGTGATCTCCAAATTTTTTAACCATGCATACTTAGGAAAAAAGCACACACACCCTCAATATATGTATATTTATATATTTCTAAATTACTACTCTTGGCTAATATCTCAAGGTACAATAGGGCAGAATTTGTTATAATTATGTAAACCCATATTTCACATACTCTTCTACTCTTCTAAATAATTTTTTAAAGTTTTTGCTGCTTTCTTGTCAGACCTGATAAGCTTGTAATTGTTTTTGTCTGATAATCTGACTAAGAACTCCTACTAGGAATAGAAGTGATTGCTTGGGCTTGCATTTTTTTGGTATTATTTAAAAGTCATGTTTTCTTTGCGGGAATCTTTTAAAACCATCTGTCCATTCCATGAAGATGTTTAACTAAAGCTAACTAATATAATCAGTAAATCCCTTAGGTGGACACGTGTTAACTGCAATATGTCATAAGCACCCCGTCAACCCCATATTGTTGAATTCCCCGTCTCCCCTCAGGACACATCATGTCCCCTACATGACAGGTGACCAAGTGACTCACCAAGTGAGGGTGCCTGTGTCAATGTGTATGTCAAATATCAGCAAACCCCAAATTTCTTTCTTCTTTACATAAAAAATACATATAAACTGTAGTTCAAGTATTTTCTTCCTGACCTTTGAAGACCCATAGAACAGAAGGTTGCCTCAAGTAACAAGGTCAGAAGTTTTCTAGTCGGCTTTCTGATTCTCAATCCAGAGTCTGCCTGAAAATGAAGTTCCAAGGAAGAAACATGTGCATCTGGGACTCTTTGTTCACCTCATGGTGAATTAGTTTACTCTGCCTAGAGCATGGGGAGGAGGGGAACTGGGCCTGGTCATCTTAATTTTAAGGTTCCAGAGCCCAGAAGAGTGGTAGAAAAACCCTCGAACTGAGCTCTGCTCCATCATTTTCCTGGTGGCCACCACAAGAAGACATGGAATTTCAAATGGGCCTTCTGATGGAGGAGGCTTTTAAGGGAAACTTGTCAGACCCCCTTGTTTCATTGAAGAGGGAGATGTGGGACAAAGTGCCCAATTTCCCCCAATCCTGTGGGCCTGGGGCTTTGTGTGACCCAAAGGGGACAAGTCTCCTTGCCTGCCGGGCTTATCTTATCTCCATCATGTTACCACTTTGGGTCAGGGCCAGGAACCTGGGGATTAGCCCATGGGCAGCACAGGGCAGAGGCAGGCCAGGGGTGCAGGGCCACCTGCCCATCGCACAGACATCCCGCCTCTACCTGCCACATCCACTGCATACCCTGTGCTCCAAAAGGCAAGAGAATACCACATTCTCCCTACTACTCGTAGGTGAAACATCTAGACCAGTTAACAGGGGTGTCAGGCAGCCCCCACCACTTAATGCCCAACAAAAGGTTGAGGCCCTCCCATCACCTGGAGCCCAGCCCTTCCCTCCCATGACCCTTTGGAGGTGGAATCCTCTGGACTTTACCGGGTGTCTCCTCAGCACCCCACCGCACATACCACTCTTAGCCTAAATCTCAACTCCCTCTCCTCCCCTCCCCTTCACTTCTAATGACTTAGGAATTTACTTCCCAATACCCACTTTGGCCCCTACAGGCATCCTAGGCCCTCCCAAGTCTCTTGCCAATAAGTAATAGCTAACCCTTAATGAACACTTACTATATGCTAAATGCTTCAAATGGATTAACTCCTTTAATCCTCACAGCAAGTCCCAGAGGTAGATACTATAGTTACCCACGTTTTATAGATGAGGAAACAATCAGAGAAGCTAAAGCAGGTGCCTGAGTTCACCTAACTGGTTAATGGCGAAGCTAGAATTTGAACTCGAGCAATCCAGCTCCAGTTCTGTTCTTAACCACTGTGCTGTGCATTAAGATACACTTTATACAGAAAACGGATGTCTTCTCCACTTGTGTAAAGTATGACTGAAAGCACGTTAAGAAATAGCGTTGCTCTGTATTATACAAGCTATACAAATGCAGCTTCAAGGTAAGTCCCTCCAGCTGCCTTCCAGCCAAACGGCCACTGCCCCAGAAACCTTCCTAGGTAGAAATTCTGAAACTGCTGCTGCAGTGCCCTTCATTCTGCTCCTTCTTGAGACCCTTGTTATCCCTGCGGACACCTTCATTGGTGGTCCTGTCTGCTCTCAATGATATTCCTTTCCACTCCTCGAGGGAACACCTGCAGTGCTCACCAGCTGAATGTTTACTCCTCCTTCTGGGAGGAAGATGAAAGTGAGCAAGGAGAGCTGGGTACACAGCCATCCATCAAGGGGCCTTTTGATCTCTCTGCCCGGGAAGCAGATTTCACATCCAGGCCAACCGCAACAAGTTTTCCTAGTGAAGTGTCCTGTGATATCCCATCCAGTGTGGAATTGAATTGGCACAGAGGTGAGTCCCCTCATGCCATGCCCCCCGGAGGGCCCTGCTGTGGGGTGGGTGCAGGGGACATTCTGCAAACGACAGGACATGCCGTCGACTCCTGTAGAGGTTGGGGGGCCATCAGGCCTCACACTCCAAGTTCCTGCTATGCGTCAAGCCCATCATGTGCCCATACTTGCAGTCACAGCCAGCCCTGGAGAGAGACATGCCAGACACCGACCCCAGCCCTGCCCACGGCAGCCGCCCTTGAGCCCTTTCATTCTGCTGCAGGATCAGGTGACTTGGCTCAAGGGAAAAAACTGTCTCTCTGAAGTAAAAGGGATTCGATGAACAGATGAGGGGGCTGCCAGGAGGAGATGCCAGGTAGCAGATGGAGAAGAAGAAAAGCAGTCAGTGAAGGCAAGAAGGACAGGGGACCAGCTGTGGCAGAGGCCAGACAGCTGGCTGGCCAGAAGAAACCCTTTAGGAGGCTGTTCAGGGCCTGAAATGCACCCTCAGCAGGGTAAGTTATTGCAACGCCCTTGCAAATATAAAGCGCTGTACAAACACTAAATCTAGAATGGCTAATAATTTTGTTATGTTAAAGCATTCATGTCAGGTAATTAATGTACTCATTGTGATCGTTTAATTTTATGGCAGGTAGTGTAGGGCTGGACAGAAATAAGGCTCTTTGGCCCAGTCCTCTCATTTCTCGTTAGATAAGCCAGCACAGTTTCCCTGATTTCCTGCGCCAAGGTCCTGCCGGAGGGGGCTGCAGGGGCCCAGCAATTGCACCTGGGGCCTCCATGCTTCGGGGATTTCCTTTTCCTTGGCCCTTGGTGCCTAGAGGCCCTAGTGCCCCCTGGTGGTGCCTCAGGCACCACCAAGTCCTCAAAGGAAATTCAGCGATGAATGAGTGGGGCAAAGAGAAAACTGGTCTCCTAACAGAAACTTCTCCCTTGACAAGTGTACCTCAAAGCCACCAGATGCTGTGCACAGTAAGAGGGAGTCGGCGTTGCTGTGTGGGGCTCCTTGGCGGGGGGGGGTGGGGGGGTGGGGGCGGCGCTGGCAGAGCAGAAGGCTTTGTAGCAGTTGGAGCACCTGGAGGGAACCAAGAAGCGCAGCCATATTGCCCCAGAAAGTCCTAAAGGGAGGCTGGGGCCAGCAGACTCCTGCCCACAGCACAGGCCACGGCGGTGCTCCACGGAGAAAGGGGCTCTCCTTGGTCCTTGTGTGGTCTTCTGAGGACTCAGCTTGCAGCAGCGACTCAGCCTCCCTCTCTGGCTCTATTCCTTCTCCCTGCCCATTACCTGTGTGCCTCCTCAACATATCCTGAGCCAAGGTGACTACTCGTATTCTTTTCCCCACACCTTCTTGCAATCTCTTCCATGAGGAGCCCTTCCTGGTTAAGTAGGTCCCAGAGAAGAACCTCACCTTCCATCAGCTCTCAGTCCCAAGCCGTGTGCCAGCCTGGAGCGGTGTAAGGTGCAAGAGGGTGTAAGGCTAGGCTTTTCTCTGCCCTGAATGAGCTTCCAATCTCCAATGTGTCTGCATGCACGTAAATGCACAGACAGCTATCTCCGTCTTGATCTTCTTATTGATCCCTGTGTTTCCAGAGGTGGTGACCAGAAGGCTTCTCCAGGCCAGATGGGCTTGGATAGATACTGAGTTATAGCTTCCAGATCCTTGACTCTGGTCAATGTGCTCTTGCTCTCTCTCTTTTTCCCTCCTCTCTCTTCCCTTCCCCATTCTCTGCTGGACACCCCTCATGTCAGGAGATTAAGGGTATAGCAGCCTGCTTGTCCAGTGAATAATATATTTATTACTGACTCAGAAAGGTTTTGGGGATACATCCTTCAGAGTCGTTTTCTTTGCTAAAGTCAGCAACAGCTGCCTGGATGACCCATGAAATTGTAACCTGGTGGATGCGGGCAGAGGGAAGACTGTGGGTCCAGCCAGTTGACCTGGCCCTGCCATCAGTGTGCTCTCTGCATGGTAGGACCCTGCCTTATTCCGTTGAAAGTGGGACATGACTGCTGCCTTCCAAACCAGGATTTAGCCTACAGATCTGTGCTCATTAGCACAAGTCTCACAAAGGAAAATAACACCATTTTCTATTAAGGCATCACCACCTGCCAGGGACTGTAGAAAAGTACTTTATTATATTGTTCATTTAATGTACCGAACACTTTTATGATATCAGAGCCATCTGTGGCAAGAACTAAGTCTCAGAGAGGTTATGTATCTTGCTTGTGGTCATGTGGTTGCTGGGTGGCAGAGTTGGGATTTGACCTCAGTCTAGGGCAAGAATCCACATGCAAAACCACTACTTTTATACTTTTTCCTTCTGTACAATGCTGTTTGGATACACTGACCTTCCATTTCAAAATAACTATTGTCTATCTTGTGCCAGCCATTGTGCTAGCCCTTGGGAGGGGTAGACTTTATACAAGATTGATTGATTGATCTTCCCTATTTGCCAGTCATTGTGCTGTAATGGAGAGGAGTCTGTACTGGAGAGTGAATAACAGTCACATCTATTGCCCCTTGTCAGGAGAAGGAGCTCTGGGTGCTTTCATATGCATAGATGACCATGCTTTGTATCAAGCAATCTTATTACTCTGACCACAGCTAACTGGATCAGGGATGGACACTTGACCCAAAGGCAGCCAATCTATTGGCTGGCCAGGAGTCCATGAAGTGGTCCAGCAAGAACGCTCTGCTCGACAGAGTTATTGACTGGGTGTGGCCAGACCAATTAGATCCTTTTTCTTGGAAAATATAAACTCATGTTGGCTGGAAGTGTTAGGTGCAAAGACAGAGTAGTAAGTGACTATAATGGTGAACTATAAGAGCGGAGCTCAATGAATGCCTATTCAGAGGCAGCAATGAAAACACCTACTTTCTAGAACTATGCTATATCCTGAATAACCTTCCAGTTCTCAAAGTTTTTATAGTCTCTGTGAAGTCTCACTGTGTGGCTATATGTCTTGACTTCCTTATTTCCATCTATATCCTCACAATGATCCCCTTTGACCAATGCAATCTCAGTGTGTCCTCATAAAGCTCACGATTAAAGTGGGTAACAGAGACAATGAGGCAGTTACAATAGAATGTGATAAATGCAACCATGGCAGAAACCCAGGAGGCTGTGAGAGCACAGAGGAGGCACCAGAGAGAGTGCATCTAGCCAGAGGGAGGCAGGGAAGGCTTCCTGGAGGAACATGAATAAGACACAGTCCTCATTTTACTCAAAGTAAAAGCCATCATCTTTAAAATGGCCCTACATAATCTGACCCTCTAGCCCCACATTACCTCTCCAATTTCTATTTCTGTCATTGTATTCCCCTTTTGCTCACCCTAATCTACCCTCACTGGCCTCCTGGGTGCTCCTGAAACACATTGGCTCCTGACTCAGGGTGTTTGTTCTTGCTATTCTCTTTCATTGAGATGTCTCCAGATATCCACTTACTCAACTCTCTCAACTCGTTTAAGTTTTGCTCAAATCTCATCTCTCACTAAGGCCTATTTTGACACCTGATTTAATACTGCATCCTATCTGCCAACTCCTACACCCTGGCACCACTGATCTCCTTACTCTGCTCTACTTTTCCTTTATGTCTTAGAACTTATCATACTTAACATCTTCCAACATACTTAATGATTTACTTATTTATTATGTTTATTGTTTTTTGCTTGCTTCCCCCACTAGAATGTAAGCTCAGCATGGATAGAGATCTTATATTTTTAAAATATTTATTTGGCTGCGACGGGTCTTAGTTGCAGCACGTGGGATCTTTGTTGCCGTGTGCAGGATCTTTAGTTGTGGCATGCAAACTCTTAGTTGCAGCGTGTGGGATCTAGTTCCCTGACCAGGGATCAAACCCGCCTCCCCTTCACTGGGAGCGCAGAGTCTTAGCCACTGGACTACCGGGGAAGTCCCTAGGGATCTGATTTTGTTTTTTTGACTGTCATAAGTTGTGTTCCCCAGAAAGCACATTCTGAGACAAAGATTAGCATGAAGGAGGTTCATTAGAGTGCTCAGCTAGGCTGGCAGCTTCTAGATGCTAGAGTTTGTGATACAACTAACGGATCCTATGTGATGGGCTCACTCTTGCATCTCCTATGCTGTGAAGTGGGTCCCTCGGTCTCACGTGGTGGATTTTATATGGGATTCTATGCTGGGGATCAAACACTCTGTAAACCTTCACTTGGTGGTGCTAGTTAAAGCCCTTTAGACAGAAAAGGCAAACTCATAACTGGAATGTGGGACTATTCCTGTCAAAGTGAATTTCTGCTCCTTCTAGAATGGAACAAAATAGTCAACTTACCACCAGTTGGCCGATTGATCTCCTCAATGTATTGTGCCATACTTGGATTTAACATGGGTTTCTGTTACTGGTAGGTTGGACATTCTGCAGTGGCAGTAGCTAGATTAGCCTTGGTAAGTAGCAACCCATGCTTTTGGGCCTGTGCATAACTTCCCTCCATCCCTGCCATCATAGCTACTTCATCCATGCGTTCATTGTGTTGATGTTGGGGTAGTGGATGACAGAGGCTGGCTGGTATCAACAAGCAGAGTCATTTTGTTTACTTGATGGTTTAGCGCTCCTTCCATGGTAGGTACTCTCTGGTGGATATTAACATGTGATACAAAAATCGTCACATTTTGTGCCCATTCTTTTTGTTTGTTTGTTTGATTTTGTTTTAAATTAAATTTAATTTAGTTTTCTATACAGCAGGTTCTTATTAGTTATCCATTTTATACATATTAGTGTATATATGTCAACCCCAATCTCCCAGTTCATCACACCACCACCACTCCCCGCCACTTTCCCCCCTTGGGGTCCATACGTTTGTTCTCTACATCTGTATCTCAATTTCTGCCCTGCAAACCGGTTCATCTGTACCATTTTTCTAGGTTCCACATATATGCTTTAATATACGATATTTGTTTTTCCCTTTCTGACTTACTTCACTCTGTATGACAGTCTCTAGATCCATCCACGTCTCTACCAAATGACCCAATTTTGTTCCTTTTTATGGCTGAGTACTATTCCATTGTATATATGTACCACATCTTCTTTATCCATTTGTCTGTCGATGGGCATTTAGGTTGCTACCATAACCTGGCTATTGTAAATAGAGTTGCAATGAACATTGGGGTGCATGTGTCTTTTTGAATTACGGTTTTCTCTGGTATAGGCCCAGTAGTGGGATTGCTGGGTCATATGGTAATTCTGTTTTTAGTTTTTTGAGGAACCTCCACACTGTTCTCCATAGTGGCTGTAACAATTTACATTCCCACCAACAGTGCAAGAGGGTTCCCTTTTCTCCACACCCTCTCTAGCATTTGTTGTTTGTATATTTTCTGATGATGCCCATTCTAACTGGTGTGAGGTGATACCTCACTGTAGTTTTGATTTGCATTTCTCTAATAATTAGTGATGTTGAGCAGCTTTTCATGTGCTCTTGGCCATCTTTAGGTCTTCTTTGGAGAAATGTCTATTTAGGTCTTCCGCCTATTTTTTGATTGGGTTGTTTGTTTTTTTAATATTGAGCTGCATGAGCTGTTTATATATTTTGGAGATTAATCCTTTGTTGATTCATTTGCAAATATTTTCTCCCAGTCTGAGGGTTGTCTTTTCGTCTTGTTTATGGTTTCCTTTGTTGTGCAAAAGCTTTTAAGTTTCATTAGGTCCCATTTGTTTATTTTTATTTTTATTTCCATTACTCTAGGAGGTGGATCAAAAAAGATCTTGCTGTGATTTATGTCAGAGAGTGTTCTTCCTATGTTTTCCTCTAAGGGTTTTATAGTGTCCGGTCTTACATTTAGGTCTCTAATCCATTTTGAGTTTATTTTTGTGTATGGTGTTAGGGAGTGTCCTAATTTCATTCTTCTACATGTAGTTGTCCAGTTTTCCCAGCACCACTTATTGAAGAGACTGTCTTTTCTCCATTGTATATCCTTGCCTCCCTTGTCATAGATTAGTTGAGCATAGGTGTGTGGGTTTATCTCTGGGTTTTCTATCCTGTTCCATTGATCTATATTTCTGTTTTTGTGCCAGTACCACACTGTCCTGATTACTGTAGCTTTGTAGTATAGTCTGAAGTCAGGGAGTCTCATTCCTCCAGCTCTGCTTTTTTCCCTCAAGACTGCTTTGGCTATTCGGGGTCTTTTGGGTTTCCATACAAATTTTAAGGTTTTTTTTTTTCTAGTTCTGTAAACAATGCCTTTGGTAATTTGATAGGGATTGTATTGAATCTGTAGATTGCTTTGGGTAGTATACTCATTTTCACAATATTGATTCTTCCAATCCAAGAACATGGTATATCTCTCCATCTGTTGGTATCATCTTTAATTTTTTTCATCAGTGTCTTATAGTTTTCTGCATACAGGTCTTTTGTCTCCCTAGGTAGGTTTATTCCTAGATATTTTATTCTTTTTGTTGCAATGGTAAATGGGAGTGTTTCCTTAATTTCTCTTTCAGGTTTTTCATCATTAGTGTATAGGAACGCAAGAGATTTCTGTGCATTAATTTTGTATCCTGCAACTTCACCAAATTCATTGATTAGCTCTAGTAGTTTTCTGGTGGCATCTTTAGGATTCTCTATGTATAGTATCATGTCATCTGCAAACAGTGACAGTTTTACTTCTTCTTTTCCAATTTGTATTCCTTTTATTTCTTTTTCTTCTCTGATTGCCGTGGCTAGGACTTCCAAAACTATGTTGAATAAGAGTGGTGAGAGTGGACATCCTTGTCTTGTTCCTGATCTTAGAGGAAATGCTTTCAGTTTTTCACCATTGAGAATGATGTTTGCTGTGGGTTTGTCGTATATGGCCTTTATTATGTTGAGGTAGATTCCCTCTGTGCCCACTTTCTGGAGTGTTTTTATCATAAATAGGTGTTGAATTTTGTCAAAGGCTTTTTCTGCATCTATTGAGATGATCACTTGGTTCTTCATCTTCAATTTGTTAATATGGTTTACGCATTGATTGACTTGCGTATATTGAAGAATGCTTGCATCCCTGGGATAAATCCCACTTGATTGTGGTGTATGGTCCTTTTAATGTGCTGTTGGATTCTGTTTGCTAGTATTTTGTTGAGGAATTTTGCATCTATATTCATCAGTGATATTGGTCTGTAATTTTCTTTTTTTATAGTATTTTTGTCTGGTTTGGGTATCAGGGTGATGGTGGCCTCCTAGAATGAGCTTAGGAGTGTTCCTTCCTCTGCAATTTTTTGGAAGAGTTTGAGAAGAATGGGTGTTAACTCTTCTCTAAATGTTTGATAGAATTCACCTGTGAAGCCATCTGGTCCTGGACTTCCGTTTGTTGGAAGATTTTTTTTTTTTTTTTGCGTTACACAGGCCTCTCACTGTTGTGGCCTCTCCCGTTGCGGAGCACAGGCTCCAGATGCGCAGGCTCAGTGGCCACGGCTCACGGGTCTAGCCGCTCCGCGGCATGTGGGATCTTCCCGGACCGGGGCGCGAACACGTGTCCCCTGCATCAGCAGGCGGACTCTCAACCACTGCGCCACCAGGGAAGCCCTGTTGGAAGATTTTTAATCACAGTTTCAATTTCATTACTTGTGATTGGTCTGTTCATATTTTCTATTTCTTCCTGGTTCAGTCTTGGAAGGTTATACCTTTCTAAGAATTTGTCCATCTCTTCCAGGTTGTCCATTTTATTGGCATAGAGTTGCTTGTAGTAGTCTCTTAGGATGCTTTGTACTTCTGTGGTGTCTGTTGTAACTTCTTTTTAATTTTATTGATTTGAGTCCTCTCCCTCTTTTTCGTGATGTGTCTGGCTAATGGTTTATCAATTTTGTTTATCGTCTCAAAGAACCAGCTTTTAGTTTTATTTTTTAAACAAAGAGACGTTTTTAATTAATTAATTTATTTATTTATTTTTGGCTGTGTTGGGTCTTCGTTTCTGTGCGAGGGCTTTCTCCAGTTGCGGCGAGCGGGAGCCGCTCTTCATCGCGGTGTGCAGGCCTCTCACTGTCGCGGCCTCTCCCGTTGCGGAGCACAGGCTCCAGACGCGCAGGCTCAGTAGTTGTGGCTCACGGGCCTAGTTGCTCTGCATCATGTGGGATCTTCCCAGACGAGGGCTCGAACCCATGTCCCCTGCATTGGCAGGCAGATTCCCAACCACTGCGCCACCAGTGAAGCCCCCAGCTTTTAGTTTTATTGATCTTTGCTATTGTTTTCTTTGTTTCTATTTCATTTATTTCTGTTCTGATCTTTATGATTTCTTTCCTTCTGCTAACTTTGGGTTTTGTTTGTTGTTCTTCTTTCTCTAGTTCCTTTAGGTGTAATGTTAGATTGTTTATGTGAGATTTTTCTTGGTTGTTGAGGTAGGCTTGTATAACCATAAACTTCCCTTTTAGAACTGCTTTTGCTGCATCCCATAGGTTTTGGATCATCGTGTTTTCATTGTCATTTGTCTCTAGGTATTTTTTGATTTCTTCTTTGATTTCTTCAGTGATCTCTTGGATATTTAGTAATGTATTGTTTAGCCTCCATGTGTTTGTGTTTTTTACAGTTTTTTTCCCTGTAATTCATTTCTAATCTCATAGCGTTGTGGTCAGAAAAGAGGCTTGATATAATTTCAATTTTCTTAAATTTACTGAGGCTTGATTTGTGACCCAAGATGCGATCTATCCTGGAGAATGTTCTGTGCACACTTGAAAAGAAAGTGTGATCTGCTGTTTTGGGCTGGAATGTCCTGTAAATATCAATTAAATCTATCTGGTCTATTGTGTCATTTAAAGCTTGTGTTTCCGTATTAATTTTCTGTTTGGATGATCTGTCCATTGGTGTAAGTGAGGTGTTCAAGTCCCCCACTATTATTGTGTTACTGTCGGTTTCCTCTTTTAGAACTGTTAGCAGTTGCCTTATGTGTTGAGGTGCTCCTATGTTGGGTGCATGTATATTTATAATTGTTATATCTTCTTCTTGGATTGATCCCTTGATCATTATGTAGTGTCCTTCCTTGTCTCTTGTAACATTCTTTATTTTAAAGTCTATTTTATCTGATATGTGTATTGCTACTCCAGCTTTCTTTTGATTTCCATTTGCATGGAATATCTTTTTCCATCCCCTCACTTTCAGTCTGTATGTGTCCCTAGGTCTGAAGTGGGTCTCTTGTAGACAGCATATAGATGGGTCTTGTTTTTGTACCCATTCAGCGAGCCTGTGTCTTTTGGTTGGAGCATTTAAACCATTCATGTTTAAGGTAATTATCGATATGTATGTTTCTATTACCATTTTCTT
The DNA here is from genome assembly GCF_005190385.1 of Monodon monoceros. Taxonomy (NCBI): domain Eukaryota; kingdom Metazoa; phylum Chordata; class Mammalia; order Artiodactyla; family Monodontidae; genus Monodon; species Monodon monoceros. The sequence continues at coordinate 144,814,223 of NW_021703774.1, forward strand.
AACTGTTACGGGTTTGTTTTTGTAGGTCCTTTTCTTCTCTTGTGTTTCCTACTTAGAGAAGTTCCTTTAGCATTTGTTGTAGAGCTGGTTTGGTGGTGCTGAATTCTCTTAGCTTTTGCTTGTCTGTAAAGCTTTTGATTTCTCCATCGAATCTGAATGGGATCCTTGCCAGGTAGAGTAATCTTTGTTGTAGGTTCTTCCCTTTCATCACTTTAAATATGTCATGCTACTCCCTTCTGGCTTGTAGAGTTTCTGCTGAGAAATCAGCTGTTAACCTTATGGGAGTTCCCTTGTATGTTATTTGTCGTTTTTCCCTTGCTGCTTTCAATAATTTTTCTTTGTGTTTAATTGTTGTCAATTTGATTACTATGTGTCTTGGCATGTTTCTCCTTGGGTTTATCCTGCCTGGGACTCTCTGCGCGTCCTGGACTTGGGTGGCTATTTTCCTTTCCCATGTTAGGGAAGTTTTCGACTATAATCTCTTCAAATATTTTCTCGGGTTCTTTCTCTCTCTCTTCTCCTTTTCCTTCTGCGAATGTTGTTGCATTTAATGTTGTCCCAGAGGTCTCTTAGGCTGCCTTCATTTCTTTTCATTTTTTTTTTCTTTATTCTGTTCCACAGCAGTGAATTCCACCATTCTGTCCTCCAGGTCACTTATCCATTCTTCTGCTTCAGTTATTCTGCTATTGATTCCTTCTAGTTATTTTTCATTTCAGTTATTGTATTGTTCATCTCTGTGTTTTTGTTCTTTAGTTCTAGGTGTATATTCTTTAATTCTCTAGGTCTTTGTTAAACATTTCTTGCATCTTCTCGATCTTTGCCTGCATTCTTTTTCCGAGGTCCTGGATCATCTTTACTATCATTATTCTGAATTCTTTTTCTGGAAGGTTGTCTATCTGCACTTCATTTAGTTGTTCCTCTAGGGTTTTATTTTGTTCCTTCATCTGGTACATAGCCCTCTGCCTTTTCATCTTGTCTATCTTTCTGTGAATGTGGTTTTTGTTCCACAAGCTTCAGGATTGTAGTTCTTGCTTCTGCTGTCTGCCCTCTGGTGGGTGAGGCTATCTAAGAGGCTTGTGCAAGCTTCCTGTTGGGAGGGACTTGTGGTGGGTAGAGCTGAGTGTTGCTCTGGTGGGCAGAGTTCAGTAAAACTTTAATCCGCTTGTCTGCTGATGGGTGGGGCTGGGTTCCCTCACTGTTGGTTGTTTGGCCTGAGGTGACCCAACACTGGAGCCTACTCTGGCTCTTTGGTAGGGTTAATGGCATACTCTGGGAGGGCTCACACCAAGGAGTACTTCCCAGAACTTCTGCTGCCAGTGTCCTTGTCCTCACAGTGAGACACAGCCAACCCCGACCTCTGCAGGAGACCCTCCAACGCTAGCTGGTAGGTCTGGTTCAGTCTCCTATGGGGTCACTGCTCCTTCCCCTGGGTCCCAATGCACACACTCCTTTCTGTGTGCCCTCCAAGAGTGGAGTCTCTGTTTCCCCCAGTCCTGTTGAAGTCCTGCAGTCAAATCCCACTAGCCTTCAAGGTCTGATTCTCTGGGAATTCCTCCTCCTGTTGCCGGACCCGCAGGTTGGGAAGCCTGATGTGGGGCTCAGAACCTTCACTCCAGTGGGTGGACTTCTGTGGTCCAGTTTGTGAGTCACCCACGCAGCAGTTTTGGGATTTGATTTTATTGTGATTGCATCCCTCCTACCATCTCACTGTGGCTTCTCCTTTGTCTTTGGATGTGGGGTATCTTTTTTGGTGAGTTCCAGTGTCTTCCTGTTGATGTTTGTTCAGCAGTTAGTTGTGATTCTGGTGCTCTCACAACAGGGAGTGAGAGCACGTCCTTCTACTCTGCCATCTTGAACCAATCTCCCTGTGTCCATTCTCATAGGTCCAGTCACTGGCCACTATCCAGACTTTCTTGTCTGTGATCTTCTAACCTTGCTCCTTCCAGGCCTCTGACCAGTCAGCCCAGTCATTAACCACTGTCCCTGAGTCCAGATATATTCTATCCCCGAGTCACTTTTCTTTCCACACAAAGTGGATGACCAGTGCTCTGCCCATTGGGAACACTTTCCCTCATCACTGTGTTTCAGTGCAGCCACTGTCCATTTTCAGCTTGTCCCCCTGTATTGAGTCAATCCAACCAAGAACCAAGGTAGGGCTTTTTCCTCCTACTCCCTGGTCATTCCTCCATGCAAATAGGTGTGAGCAGAGGAAACGCACTGGTGCACCAGTCGTGGACGATAGGGGAGTCTGGGTTACCTGCTCGGCAGTTTGCTTGTGCCCTCCAGTCCTGCTTATGCTCAGTCTCACATCTGTCTCTTCCATCTGAGGATGGATTGTTAATGGGCCTACACAACCTTATGACTTCGTGGGTCTAAAAGCCCAGTTTTTACTAAACAATAAAGTTATAGGACCTGACTAAAAAATACCCATATAGCAACAGGGAAAGAACAGCCCCCTAGAGAAATTTTGAAGGGATACAAGGTGGAGGTGAAGGGAGAATTAGGATGTTTTCTATACTACTGTTTCAATTTTCACTACTGTTTTCATTTTATTGAATCCAACCCCATCTAGAGTCAATTTCTGTGTGCCAGGCACAGTGTACTATTTATACGAACTATTACGATTATTAATTTAATCCAAAAAACCTATGAAGTAGGTATTATTATTATTATAACCATTTTACAGCGGAGGAAACTGAAACTTAAGGGCGTATGTAACTTCCTAAGGAGCATGGAGTTGGTGAGTAGTAGAGCAAAGTCTGAATCTCAGGGCTGTCTGACTCCAAGGCCTTTTCTTTATTTTATTTTTTATCTAATTTTAAAAACTGAATTATAGTTAACATACAATATTATATTAGTTTCAGATGTACAACAGTGATTCCGTTTTTTAATACATTATGAAATGATCACTACTATAAGTAGTCTAATTAACCATCTGTCAACATACAAAGTTGTTACAATATTATTGACTATATTCCTTATGCTGTACACTACATTTCCATGACATTTATTTTATAGCTGGAAGTTTGTACCTCTTAATCCCCTTCACCTATTTCATTTCTCCCGGACCCTGCTCCTATTGCCAACCAGCAGTTTGCTCTCTGTATTTATGAGTCTGTTTTGTTTGTTTTGTTTTTTCAGATTCCATGTATAACGGAAACCACACAGTATTTGTTTTTCTCTGACTTATTTCACTTAGCATAATACCCTCCAGGTCTATCCATGTTGCCACAAATAGCAAGATTCTTTCTTTTTTTTTTAATGGCTGAGTAATATTCCATTGCATATATGTACCACATCTTCTTTGTCCATTCGTCTATCGATAGATACTTAGGTTGCTTGCATATCTCTGCTATTGTAAATAATGCTGCAATGAACATAGGAGTACATATATCTTTTTGAATTAGTGTTTTCATTTTCTTTGGATAAATACCCAGGAGTGGAATTGCTGGATCATATCAAGGCCTTTTCTTTAACTAGCCACACCATTAGCCATTCTCTTCATGCCAGCTTCCGTGAGATGGAATGAGGAAAGAGGTGTGGAGAGGGGGTTGGGGGAGGCTTTTCTAGTATGATTATGATGTGCTATGCAGAAGAGCTTCAAAATTTTTACATATTGAGTTGGTCCTTCATCCAACAAACAATCACTGAATACCTAGTTAATACAGAATAAAAAGGAGTGAAACACATGTCTTGCCACTGTACCCTTGCTACTTCCCTATGCAAAGTTTCTTTTACAGGGAGAGGGTTACTGTTCAGGACAAGAGTAGAGAAGGGAGGGCCTCTGTAGGAAGGGCTGCACTCATCTTCCCAGGACTGATCTGAGGGCTAGAGGAAGGAACAGACAGCTTAGCCTTCAGATGCAAACTGCTCTCCTTCTCTGCTTCCAGGAGCTGCCCCTGTCGGGCCTGAGAAGAGGTGTTGACAGCCTGGTCCTCAACATTCCTTTCGATAGCCTAGTGTCAGTCTTCCCACTTCTCAGGGATCTCTGGGCCCTGATGTCTCACCAGCATCCTGTCCCACCTCATCACTAGAGCGACGAATTACTTTCTGTCTCATGGGCCCAAGTTTCTACTTACTAAGTAGCCACTTTTCTGCTGGCTCCCTGGTTGCATTTTGGAGCTGCAGCCATACCCTTGGCCCAGGTTTTTAGCTTCAGCCTGGAAATATTAACAACCAAAATAATAATAACTTACATTTAGTAAGCACTTACTGTGTGCCAGGCCTTGTGCCAAAAGCTCTATGTATGCTTTGATTTCATCCTTGTGTCAATCCCATGATGGAGGTCCTGGTCTCCTGTTAGAGGTAGAGCGTGCAGCTGGCACGCAGAAGCAGCTCTTTTGGCCCAGATCCTGCTGCCCACGGGCCTGCCCTGCACATGCAGACCACCACAGGACCTGGGCTGGCTGCTCCGGTCTCACACAACACCCGGTGCCCCCAGCTGAGCCCAGTGGTGGGTGGAGCACACAGGGCTGTTGGCTGGTCTCCCCTGGCCCATTTCCTTCCCGGAACAGGCATCTCTGCTGGGCCAGCTCCCTTTCCCTCCGCTTCCCTTGCGCTTTTCCTGGCAGCGGCTCGTGCTGTTCCTTCTGCCTAGCATCCCTCTGTTCCCTTTTCTGCCTGGTAAAATCCTTATTTTCAAGGCTTGCTTTAATGTCATCCTGACCTCCCTGCCCTCCCCTGTCAGAATTAATTGCTCCCTCCTTTGTGTTGCTCAACAGCACTTATCACGGCAGTGAACTGTAGTTACTTGTTTCACCACTCAGCCTGGGGGAAGAGATGGCAGAGGCCCCGTCTGGCCCACCCACCTGCTCATCTCTGTCTCCGGGGCTCAGGGGATGCCCAGTAAGTGTTTGCTGAAGCCCATTGGGATTGGGGCCGGGGGGGATGTGGAGATTGTCCCTGCAGACCTCCCTGGGACGGGACCTGGCTTCTCCCTTCCTCCCTGCTGTCTGTCTAACCTCTTTCTCCCTGGCTGGACAAAACCGGATTTCAGGGACTATGTGACAGGATTCCCCTCAGCTGGGCTATGTCTATCTTCTCTCCCCTCCACATGAGTCTCCTTCTTCAGGGGCCAGCCTGCCTGCTTGCCTCCCTCCTGTATCCCCTCTAGCCATTCAGCTCTCCCCATTTAGCAGCACCTGCAGATTTCATTAACTTGCTACTTAACCCCTCTCACTCAGATCAGCTCTGAAGATGATAAATCAGGCCTCGGGCTCATCCCTGCAGTGGCCATCCTCTCCACACCCCCTCTAACGAGGCTCTGGCTGCCCCTATTCATCACCGACTGCCCTCCTTTTCTCCTGCAGTGTCACTGTCTATACCCCCCATGCCCCACGTGGACGATGTCAGAGTTGTTACAGTCCAGCCACTTTGGATTGAATCCTGGAACCAGATTTCAGGACGGACCCTGGACCACCTCTGTCCCCGGGGGCAAGCTGTGGGCCTTGGCTTCCCTGGGCAGTGCGGGTTAGCCCAAAAGCAGCACCCAGGGACTGCAGGGGAGGGTGGAGCATGGCCTAGGAAAGGATGGAGAGGGGTGAGGATGCCCTGGCTCCCTTCCTAGCCATAGGACCATGTTCAATTGCGCATAAGAGGGGGCGCGGGTGGGGGTAGAGTGGACCTGCATGCTTCCTCCCTTACTTTCTTCCTCAAGCCCCACCCCTCCCTCCCTGCCTAGATCTTCCCAAGAGCCCACCTTTATTTATTTATTTATTATAAATTTATTTATTTTATTTATTTATTTTTGGCTGCACTGGGTCTTTGTTGCTGTGCATGGGCTTTCTCTAGTTGCGGCGAGCGGGGGCTACTCTTCGCTGCGGTGCGCGGGCTTCTCATTGCAGTGGCTTCTTTCGTTGTGGAGCACGAGCTCTAGGTATGCGGGCTTCAGTAGTTGTGGCACATGGGCTCAGTAGTTGTGGCTCACGGGCTCTAGAGCACGGGCTCAGTAGTTGTGGTGCACGGGCTTAGTTGCTCCATGGCATGTGGGATCCTCCCGGACCAGGGCTTGAACCCGTGTCCCCTGCATTGGCAGGCGGATTCTTAACCACTGTGCCACCAGGGAAGCCCAAGAGCCCACCTTTAAATCTCCTCCTCTGTGACCCTGCTCCTCTCGCAGACACCCTCCCGGTCCCCAGCTGCTCAGGGAGAGTGGGTGGGATGAGTACTGCTGTACCAGTGACCTGGGTGGTGGGGTGTGCAGAGCAGCAACCAGACTCTACCCCTGTAGCTCGCTCTACAAGGTCACGCCTTCTCTGGGACTTCTTTCTCACCCTCATCTTTCTAGCTCACCCTTCTCTTATTTCTTGAAGCTCCTTCGCTTACACTCAACCTGCGACGCCATCTGTCACTGAGGCTGCCATGCTGCTCAGTGGGTGGGTCACCCGGGCCGCGGTGGAGCGCTGGAGCTGGCGAGCAGTGTGCTTTTTCCAGAACTGAGCAGAAGGGCCCCGCACCCCACCCCTCCACACTCCTTCCCTAAGCCCCACCCAAATACCATCTCTCACTTTCCTTCCTCCATGTAAGCACTTTGCACCCTCTCCTTTAGGCTCCAGGTCTCTCCTTCTGACACATTTCTCCTTCCCTCCCATGCCTCCTCGGCTGTTCCCTTCTGCTATTTACAGGCATACGGTCCAAAGCAGCCACCCCATATATGTCAGGGGCCTAGACTTTTTGTGGTTCTAATCAGGGTCCTGCTTTTTCCTTGCCCTTAGAGATGCCCCATCTCTGGGCCACCCTACAATCACCTCATGTGCCCTCATTCTGGCTCCTCTTTTATCTGCCTCCCTCGCCCCCATTCTCACCTTCATTCCAGCCTTCACAGGAGACAATGTTGGAGAAGGTGTGCCTGGCTCACGATAGGTTCTTAAAAAACATCAATTAAGCCCAAATTGGAGTTTCCCCATTCTGGTTCCTTCCCCACTCCTTCCCAGGCCCTGTAATGATCCCCTGTTCTCCCCTGCGTTGTTAGCTTTCTTCTGGGGTCGGGGTAGGGGCAGGGTCAAGGCCATTAGATGTTCACTCAGTGCCTCCCCCCCGCCACCAACGTGTGCTTTTTGTCAGGTGCTATTTTTACAATGTCTTCATTACCTCCTAATTGGCCAAATCTCTTTTCTTTATTTTTCTTCTTAAAGACAGATTTAAAGAACGAGTTCAGTAGCTCAGCCATTTTCAGACCATCATTAATTTCCCGCCTTCTTATTTATTAATGGGGCAACTTCCTTGCTGGTATTTCTTGTTCCCTGGATATCTCTGTAAAAGCCTGCCTGGCTCATACAGCCCCTGGGACCAGTGCTAAGTCACTCTGACTTTGTGCTGCCTTCAGTGGCTCTGGCATTCCCTCCACAGCCTGCCTGCTCTCTCTCGGCCCTCCTTGGCCAAGGCCTCTCACCCACAGCCTGCAGGGAGGAGAGTAGGGGACACCCCTGCGTTCTTCCTGTGATGAAGAGGACTGAGACCCCCGGTTCCCTCCTCCATCCCTCTCTCCTCCGCTGTGTTCCAGGTCCAACTCTAAGCTGAACACAGACTGTCTCGGCGACCCCTCAAGACCTTTAGGAACAAAAGAGGGAACTGACCCTCAGGGAGCAGCAATGACTTGCCCAGCGTTGCTTGGCTTGAAGCGGGTAGAGCCAGGATGGGAACCCAGTTTTACCACGTGACTCCAGAACTTGAGCTTTTCTTCTATGCCAGCCTGCCTCAGGGAAGCCTGTGTGAGAAGGTCACGTTCAGGATAAGTCTTGAAATAGAGGGAGAAACCAGGGCCATTGAGAAGGCAGCAGCACAGTGGGAAACAGAAGTCAGTGGCCCGAGGCTTAGCAGGGCTGTGGTCAGCAAACTGTGTTGGGTGACCCGTCTCTTCCTTCTGAACCTTGACCTCTTCATGCTCCATGTTCTCAGCCTCCCAGGTCGGTTAGCTAAGGACTCGCGTTCTCAGGGTGATGTTACTAAAATGTGGGAACGGTTATCTGGGGACTCTTTCCATGCCTCTGAAGGGTGGGTCTGGGCACATGGCTCCCTTTGAGGCCCTCTTGTGTGTTCTGGGTTGAGGCTTTTTGATTCTGGTTCTCCCGGAGCCTCTGCCCTTCTCTCCAGGTTAGGGGGTTGGCTCTGTTGCCGCCCACAGACCGCTGCCCTCGCGTGGGCATGGGTAAGAGTCAGTATGCCATGGGCTCTATGGGCCAACAGCTACTGCCCTAGAGCCCAGGCCTGGGTCTGAGCATATGCTGACTCCACGATGGCTCCGAAAGCTTCTCTGAGTAATGGGAACTTGTGGAATGGTCCTGTTAGAATCCTCCTTAATCTTTCCATAATCAGGAATACTGTTATCGCCTAGGCTCTGAGCCCAGACTCCAGATCCGGCCCCATCGTGCCCTCCACCCCACGCCCCCGGGCCCAGTGGCTAAGGCTGTCGCTGCCTGCACATGGCGGGTGAGTGATGAGGTGATGAGGACAGTGATCCCAAGTTAGGGCTCAAGCCTAACACAGCCTTGAGGACCCCGTGGCTGCCACCAAATGCCAAGTCATGCTCTTCCCTTTGGACATGAACGCTCTGGGCAGGCCCTTAGAACTTTCCAAAGAAGCAGGGAGAGAGAGAAATCAGGGCAGAATCATCTTGCCTGACCTGGACCTCCAGAAGCGGTAGCTGGGAGCGGCAGCAGTGCCGGGGAGGAGTCCCCTGGGGCCAAGCCCAGGGAGCCGTGTTTTTACACTAAAAGACCTTGTTTCTTGTCTCATCCTGGTCATAACCCTGCTTAATAAAGACATTAAGATGAATGATTGAAGCTGCCTCTCTCCCTGCAGCCGGAAGGAGGGGCAGCCTGGGTGGCCCGGGCAGAGGGGACACTGTGGGGATGCGTGGAGGTAGGAGGGAATCCACAAAGCATCCCCCTCCAACACGGAGCCTCAGCTTTGGGAGGCTGAAGCCTCCTGTCCTGTAAGTGCTCTCCAAAGGCTGCCTTATCCAGCGGGGCATCTCTGCACTGCCGGCCTCGGGCTGTGTTCTGTTTCCCCAGCATTAGGGAGGGGTTGGTACAAGCAGAAAAAGCCATCCTGGGTGGAGAGGGGATGACAGGGATTTTCGCTTATACAGGCTTTCAACAGGGCTTTGGTAAGCTCCTGTACAGTAGGTTTTCGTATTTATAAAAACAACAGCTAACAGTTGTGGGGTACTCTCTGCTTGTTTCAGGGGCTGTGCTTTATAGGCATTGCCACATCTGAGTCTCAAAACAGCCCATGACACAGGAAGAGTTATTATCCCCAATTTACAGATGAGAAGACTGAGGCTTAGAGAACTCAAGCCACTTGCCCAAGGTCACCCAGCTAATAAGTAATGGAGTTGGGCCATGAACCGAGGCAGCCTGACTTCAGAGCCTGCGCTTATAACTCCTGTCATCACACGTGCCTCCAATTTTACAAATTGACATAGCCTGGAATTGGGAGGAGGATTGGGGAGGACCAGGGTTTTTGTATCAGACAGGGAATTGATTTTGAGGTCACAGACAACCGTTAGGGATAAACAGGATCATCTCTGGATGGGGCTGCCGAGGAGGTGGGGCCCCAGGGAGCACTACTGAGACAGGCCTCATTTACCATGTTTATGACAAGTCTGGCAGAGGGCAGCTCAGGGAAAACTGCCCCTTCACAGATGACGCTGAATCCTTTTGGGCAGGAAAATGTCTTGCTTATTGTCTTCCCCCAGCCCTGCGCCCTCTGCACCTGATCCTTTGCTGGGCGTGGAGCAAATTATCAATTAACAACTTCTAAAATATAGATGCTAAATAAAAGTGAAGAGCCACAGCAGCCTTGAACCGTTTTCAGTGAAAAGAATGCTCTGTGAGTGGACGCATTGGGGAAGGTGGGAAGTAGGGCCAGCGAGATCGCACTAAGACCTGCCTACTCCTCATGGGGTCTGAGGCCCAGCAGCATCAGCGTCACCAGGGAACTCTGAGAAATGCAGAATCTGAGGCCTTTCCCAGGTCCACAGAATGACAATTTGCATTTTAACAAGATCTCCAGGTGCTTGGAATGCAAGCACATTAAAGTTTGAGCAGTACCACCCAGACACCTAACTGACCTAGTCACTGCCATGCTTTAAACCCTTGGGTGGCTCTCTATTGCCTTCAAGATCGAGTCCAAACACCTTAAGAAGGCTTGCTTATAAGACTACACATGAATTTAGCTCTTGCCTACTTCTTCAAACTCTTCTTTCACCGCTCGCTTTGCCACGCTTTCTGCTCCAGTAGTACTGGCTTTCTTCCCATCCACACGTGGGCCATTTCTTTGCCTTGAGCCTTTGCTCATGTCATTCCCTTTGCCTGTATTGCCCTCTTCTTTCTTTTCTCCCCCACCTCCTGGGCCTGGGAAAGTCCTGCTCAACCTTTAAGACTTGACTTAAATGTCACCTGCTCTGAGAAACCTTTCCAGCTGTGATTGACCCCTCATCCTAAAGCCTTCATGACAACTGGTCTCTATGATCACAGTTATCACTCTGAGTGACACTTTGTTCCTTACCCATGTGTCTCCTTCAGTAGAGTGTAAGCTCTATAAGGGCAAGAACTGTGTCTGTGGCTCATGTTCCTGTCCTGAGTTTTCAGGAGCCTAGCACAAACTAGATATTCAAAGAATGTTTGTTGCATCTTGAAAAAGTATACACACAAGCTCTTAGTTCAGCTGGGGTTCCTGGAGGAGATTCCCTGAAGGCCTTGGATGCCCTCTTAAAAGCCCTACAGCAGCATTCTCAGGTCCTGGGGGCTGTGGTCGGGCAGTGCCTAGAGATCAAGAATGCTGAGCAAGCCTCTGGCCTGTGCATTACCACCTACCATGCAGGGTGTGACAGGCAGATAGGGTTTGGGGACTCAGGAGAGGGGAAAGAATAGCCCTTGGGGATCAGGAAATACTTCCTGGAGCAGGGCACGCTTCTCCCGGGGTTCAGTTGAGAGACGGGAATGGGGAAGGCACTACCCGTTGAGAGAACCACCAGCAAAGTCTTGGAGGCAGAGAAATACAAAGCTCCTCGATGAGTCATAATCAGTCCCTTTGGCCTGGAAGAGAAGGGGAGTTAAAGAACTACTAGGAAATAAGGCTGGAAGCATAGGTTGAAGCCTGAGTGTAGAGGACTTGAACACCAAGTCAAGACCAGGAAGGAGGAGCTATGAAACCACAAGGAGTCTAGTGTAAGGACAAGGCCCCGCTAGTCTGGGAAGGTAACAGAAGGTGGTAGGCAGTAAAAGGAATTTATTCACTAAATCCTGGGGGGGGGGAATTTAGTGTAATGGTGATCCTATGGGATTTAGAGCTGATACTTGGCTACATCCAGTGTGGGGAGCCAGGCAACATCCCCTGACCCAAATATCTATTTGAATCCACTGTTTTACATGGGGCTGAAAATCCTCTCAGAGGAAAACAATTTTGAACCAAGCCCATAACTGGATCAGGTATACACCAGCATGACTGGATAACCCAATGGACACCATATTGCTGGAAGGGCCAGCAGAGCTCCAGAGAGAAACCTAATGATACAGGAGAGGGAGTTCTGGCAGAGCAGCCAGTCTCCACAATAGGACTAAGGGTTGAAGAGGGATCATGGGTCTGGTTCAGTATAATGGCTCTTATTAAACTCACCCTATTTTCGCTCCTCTGGTGGTAGTAGATGTACAAAATGGGAAGAAAAAGGACTGGTTAAATAAGTGGAAAGACCTGCCTCTGAAACACTTAAGAGCTCAAATCTCCCTGCTGTGGGGCTTCACATCCCCCTAGCTGCATGTAATATGGAGGGAGTCATCTTCTTACTTTGTGAGAGAGTGTCACGCTCTCACACTGTCATGGTACCATGAGAATTGAGCACATCAGGCAGAGGCATTCAAGGCCAGCATCCATGGTGCACTTAATGACAGAAGCCAGTGGATCATAGTAGCTTGTATTGCTCCATGGGCACAATTGAGGCTTTTTTTAAGGAACATTGCAGGGGACCAATATTTCTACAGGAGCGGGCGGGGGCCTAGAATCAGCAACATTGTTGTACTAACATTAATGTAAATTTATTGGCATCACCAGCTGGTATAGATGGTAGGGAGCATCTGCACTGCTATAGATGAACTACAAGGTAGTCCAGGGAATAGAGCCACCAGGAGATATCAGTTTGTGAGTAGATTTGGAGAAATGGAGGGAGCCTGGTCTAGAGGAGAGGAGAAGTTGGCGCCACTTTAAAGGGGCCAGGGTGAATGCTGTCATTTGAACTGTGGTGGAAGGGCTCCAGCAGGCAACAGGAGAGAAGAGCTGAACTTGAAGCTGAGATGGGAACAGGCAAAAAGTGGGAGTGCTGGTGGCTGATGACCAACTTCAAGGGAAAATTGATGAAGGAAACTTCACTCACTGAGCACTTACCTCATGTTGGTTCGGCACTGTGGTAGGTGCTTTCTTGTTTATGTAGGTATTATCTCCATTTTATAGTAGAGGAACTTTACTTATTCATCAAATAGACATATTTGGAATATAAAGACCATTAAAACACAGTCTTCTTCCTCGAGGATCTCAGAGTATTGTAGGTGAGCGATACAGACAAGTCGTTTCATTATAGAGCTGTCCTTAGAAAAGAGTAGATGCAAGCACAAGATGCAATGAAACCACAGAGAGGTTCCCCAAGTCACAGAGGCAGCAAGTGTCAGAGCCAAGGTTCAACTCCTGGACTCTCTGGATCCAAACCCTTGCACCTTCCACCACTCTAGCTGCACAGCTACAGCCGTCAGGACCTTTAGTCATAGTCTGAGTTCTGAGGAAGAGCAGTAGCCCTTGTTGCTGGCAGGGAATGTTTAAGAGCAAGGAGAAGCCCTTGGGAATTGGGATGTGGCATGTACAAGTGACCCAGCAGCACCTCAGGCCCAGAAGAGGAGATGATGACCAGGAGAGGAGAGGTTACCAGATCATGAAGCCTCTCCCCTGGGACAGGATTGATTCCAGAGCCTAGAGGTGGCAGTGAGTGGTTCTACCTATAAGAGCCACTGGGGCAAGCAAGAAACCAGGTTGCACTTAGAGAGGCAGGTTGGTACCAGAAAATGGAGGGTCTCAAAAATCAAGTTGGGATTGAGAGGAGGGGCCTTATTGGGAATGGCAGTGGGGATGTGAGAATGAAATCAGACAATTCTTGAGCTGGAAGGAAAATCTGCCCAATCTCTAGGATCATCACCTCCTTTTTGCTTCTGTTGAGTTCAGTAGCTCCTGACAGGACTGTCTGCCCTTTGGAAAACAACTCTTCTGCTTTAAAAACTTTGTTTTTTCCTCCCTTCTGAGCACCAGATCTGGAAGAGGCCCTAATCTTTTCTAGGGATTCTTTGTTTCTGACTAGTGGCTGGATAGCCTAAGCCAACCTTCCACAGTTGGGACGGGGCATTGGGCCATACCTCTGGGGCATGTGAATCACAACTCTCTCTGGAACAATGGGTGAGGCTGGGAGAAGTCAGAGGATTAGAGGTGGGGAGGCTAGGACTGGAGAAGGAACAGTGGAGCAGCTTGGGGAAGAGAGCCTCTCTGGGCAGGTGGCTCCATTTGATTTCCGATTTAAAGGGGAGGCTTAGATAGCCAAGAAGAAAAAGGCTAATAAGAAAAATATTAAACGGCAGTGTGTATGTCCCCAGGGACTTCCTGTTGCCATGACTGACCTCCTGGAGAGCGCCATTCGTTCCCGAGCATGGCAGCTTTATAGGCACTTGTAGGCCAGCAAAGAACACCAATTGGCTGCCGCAGTTTGTTTTGATAACTGAAACTTTCAATAAATCTATATTAAAATCAAAGGGAAAATTAACTAGGCCCCAGTGAGGGGCACAGAGATAAGGGAGCACATTACCACCCTGGCCTCAGCCACACCACATCCATCTCTTAGTTCAGATTCAGGTCACCAGGGAGATGAATGGCTCAGGCTCATAGGGAACAGCCCTGGGGAAAGCAGGGCGAAGAAGGCATGGCCAGGTCTAGGCTCCACTGCTCTTGGAGCAAAGAAGACTGAGGCTGGGTGTGGCGGAGCAAGGAGGTGGTATTGTGGTGGTCACGGTGGGAAGAGGAGTTGGAAGAGGGGTGGGGGAGGGGCGAGAATAATAGTAACAGCCAATATTTACTGCACTCTTTATGCAGGATACTGTGCTAAGCATGTTTAATTCTAATAACAAGTAGGTACTAGTATTATCTACACTATAGAGATGAAGAAACTGAGCATCAGAGAATATGTGACTTGCCTAAGGTCACAGATAGAGCCAGGATGCAAACCTGAGCAGGCTCTCTCCACGCTCACTCTCCCTATAACTGCAGTATGCTATCTTACATAGCTTACAGGACTGAGAATGGCAGAAGCAGTTTCTCCACTTATCAGATAAAATGGTTTCGGATCCAGTCTGGGTTCTCTCAGCTGTGCCAAGTTTGGGGGCTGCCATGCACTGTCCTTGGGTCCTGGGTTCTCTGCCCTTCAGTTGCTAAGGTCCCAACTTTGATGGCTATCTTGTGGTTTTTCCTGGTGGTTTGACAGGGCTGCAGAAGAACCCATGTGGTCCTCTTTGGTTCTTGCTCTCAGTGTTCACTTTAGTTCAGTCGCTCAATCCAGCAGCCAGGCAGTCTACCCAGGGTGTATATGTGCCTGTGCTGGACTCAGTTCATCTGTCTCCGAAAATTCACTCGCCCCATCTGCTTGCCCCACCCTAGACCTTGGCCACCTGTTTTATGGACGACCCAGCTGCCACTACTATCACGTCATTTACTAACACATCTGGTTGTCTCAGCGCCCTCTGGGAGGAGGGTTAGGTTCTGAAGGAGCTTCCAATGTGCGCATTGTGATGGGACTGCAGTGGCCTATTTTGACCAAGCCAGAGGCTCCTCTCATCCTTTCTAGTCTCAGGTGAACCACTGTGCTTTAGGGTGTGGGATCTGGCGCCCCCTGTGGCTACGGGAGTGGTGGGGTAACACAACCCTCCCTTTCTTCCTGTCTGAGAAGTGATGGTTCTACATGGTCTGTAGGACAGAGCAACTAGCTGTGCTTTCTGTTAAGCTTTGGTCATAACAATACTACTTTATATTTTTATCCCCTCCTTCCCTGCCTCACTTCTCTTTTCCCCCTCACTATTGCTGTCCTGGGATTACATTTCCCAATGAAATCTTACTACATAAGCTTTGCCTCAGGCTCTGTTTTCTAAGGAACCAGAACACAGCCAAAGGCTTGAGGGAGCCAAATGCTGGGTTAGGCAGCAGTGTAAGGTACCAAGTGTACTTAAACTGTCCTATTATTTGAGTGCATTTTGCCTGGTCTTTGTCCAAAAAGTGCTTACAATGTGGTGAGGCCCTGGAAGTTGTTCAGATGAGCTCTAGGGCACCAAGGAGGAAAGAACACATTTTGGGGAAGTCAAGGGTTCCATGGAGGATACCGGGGCTGGGCCTTAAGGAAAGCCTCCAATTCTCATAGTGTGTGTTTACTTCATTCTTACAGCCAAGAAGGCTGGCTATGCCATATTCTCAGGCCAGATTCAGGATATAACAAAGCCAGAGACAAGAGAGGCCATACTAAGGCCTCTTATTAGTCTAATTTTTTTTTAAACATCTTTATTGGAGTATAATTGCTTTACAATGGTGTGTTAATTTCTGCTTTATAAAAAAGTGAATCAGCTATACATATACATATATTCCCATATCTCCTCCCTCTTGCGTCTCCCTCCCTCCCTCCCTATCCCACCCCTCTAGGTGGTCACAAGCACGAGCTGATCTTGTGCTATGCGGCTGCTTCCCACCAGCTATCTATTTTATACTGGTCTAATTTTATTTGTCTGTTTACTTGTTTATTGTCTGTTCTTCCTCTCCCCTCCTCCTCCTCAATGTAAAAGCTCCTTGAGGACACAGATTTTGTGTGTCTTATTCACCAGTGAATCCTCAGCAACAGAAACAGTGCCTGACACTTAGCAGAGGCACTATAAAATATGTTGACTAATATGATCGACTGGGATTAACATCTAGATAACAGTAATGGAAAGAGGAAGACCCAGTTCCAGCTCCAAGAATCAGGCGATAGGCAGATGTGCCTCCACTTTACTGACCCTTGGTTAAGTGACACCTGTCCCTGCTGGTGTTTATTCCCTCATTTGTTCACAAACATTTATTGTGTGTCTGCTTTATGCCTGGCACTGTGCTGGATATTACTTTACAGCATGAATGATATAGAAATAATGCCTACCTTACAGGAGTTTACAGCCCTGGGGGAGAGACAACAAAGAAACGGACAATTATAATACAATGCAATAAATTCCTTAGGTGCGGAGTAGAATCACCTAACCCATCATGTGGGATTAAGGAAGGCATTCCTTAAAGGGGGGATTACCAGGCTTTCCCAGCTCAGGTGGGAACCATTCATTATGTTAAGGTCAGATTTCACGGAGGTGGTAGGGCCCAGACCTGACAACATTTTCTTAAGTGAAAATGTGTAGATGTCAGACAGAGGGCTTGGTGACCGAAGCTGGTCACAGATGGTTCCTGGCTGACCGGGAGGCTGTCAAAACCATCACTGGCTTGGCCAAGGCTGGGGTTTCCCAGCTCAGAACCTAGTACCCATGACTTACCAGAGAGGCACAACCAAGATGAAGAAATACATCTCTGGCTTTGGCCAGAGTTCTCTCCAGTTGACTGAAAAGACTGACTGTGGAAACTCCCCATAGCTGAAGCCAGAATCCTTTTTAACTCTGAAGTTCCCTGTGGAGCTGATCTTAACAACTTAGCTCCCTCTTCCTTGGGAAGGCCCTTCAGAAAACTAAGCATTTTTTTCTTCGCCTAAAATCCCCCTCCTCTCAGGTCTTTCCCCAGGCCGACCTCAGAGAGTAAATGATAGTAGTAGCTTGCTGAATGAACTAATCATGAGAAGGTGACATCTAAATACAACATGTCACCTCATGAGCCTATATTCACCTCATGAGTATATTGGAAGGTGGGAAAACGGACGTGGGGGACCTGGGTTTCTCTACGCCTTAGAAAGTTTCCTTTTGTAGAAAATTTCTTTCACATCTCAGAAGTGAGGCCCCCCCTTCACTTTCTTCTAAATACGTGCAACCTCGACACTACAAGTCCCATAAGGCCTGCGGTGCGGAGTCACCATCTTGGCGCACCTTCGCGCGCATGTCGGCGGGAGAGCGAGCCTTTGGGGAGAAGAAGCCCCGCCCCCGTGCAGCCCATTGGTCGGAGGAGCCGGCGGCGGGCTCAGCGGTTGGCCATCGCGCCCGCCCGTCCGCCGCGTCGGCCGGGGTCAGAGTGCGCGGAGGTGAGTCGGTGTGTTGTGGACTCGTGGTGCTGGCTGCCGCTGTTGAGGCGGCCGGGAACGGGCGGTGGGGAGCGGGCGGAGCTGGCCCTGCCTCTGCCTGGCCGGCGCCGCAGTCGGCGCGGGCCGCGCCCGCCGCCGTAAACTGCCCTGAGCGCCTGCTCAGGCCGAGGGAGAAGTCGGGGCCTGCACCTGGAGGGAGCCTGCCGCGCTGGCCCCGAGGAGGGGGCGTTGCCATGGCGACAGCCTCTCCCGCTGCTGACGGGGGGCGGGGGCGGCCCTGGGAAGGAGGGCTGGTCTCCTGGCCCCCTGCTCCTCCCCTTACAATTCCCTGGACTTGGATGGGCCCGAGTTGGGGGCAACACCCCGGGGTGGGTGATGCGGCGAGGCCCCCCCCAGATTGGGCCCTGGTAATGCATGCGGGGTGAGGGTCGCGGCGCGCAGTTTGTGCAGCCTGGGGTGCTGGCCCATGTGCTCACCCTGGATGCATGGTCTACTGAGAAACGTTTAGGCGGAGAAGGAGAGGGGCAGGGCTTTGAAAGACAGGCTGGGTGAGGTGATTAAGCATGCTGACTTCCTACCTGGGATTGCTTAGGAGGAGGAAGAGAGCTTTGACCAAAGAGGATAGAAAACTAGCAAGGAGATGGTAGAGAGAACGTTCCCTTTATCCTCTCCCCAACACACACACAGACACACAAGCTTAGCAGTTTACTTCTTTTTGTAAATCTGTTGCGGTGGTCGTAGTTATGGTGGAAGGATTGAATAAGGGGCCTAACTTGGCTAGCTTTCTGTTTGCTTTTCCTGCAAATGCTCCAGCAACAGGTGTTTTCTTAAAACAAAAAAGCATGAACTTGGATTGGGGCTTGATTGCGAGTTCTTGCAAAATATAACTGCTCCTTGTTGACTTGGAAGATGCTGAACGTGGCTTCTCATTGGGGGTTTGGATTCTGTCCTTAGGGCTGGATTTTGTAAACTGATAGTACCCATCATTCCCTCTGCTATAGGTCTCTGGCCACTTCTCTGGTATTAGTTCTTGTCAGACATTTTATCAGTTTCCCAGGCGAAGGGCAAAATACCAGGAATCCCATTGGCTAAAGACCGTACACTATTTGAACGATAGTAGGTTGTGATTGGCTGAATTATTTTTGATTGTAGAGTTTCTACCAGAAATTGGCTTCATCAAATTCTGCTTTATTCTGACTTTATCATACACAGCATGCCTTGTTTTGGTGGGTTCATGCCTGGAGCTTAAGTATATTATACCTGAATCCCCTAGCATTTGAAAGCCAATTTATAAACAGGGACTTGGAGTGTGACTCCACTAATGTGTGTGTCTGTGATCTTGGTTAGAAACCCACTTGGCTGCCTTTCGTGGGGGGAGTTGGGGGAGGTAGCTGCCGGGAAGTGATTGATAAGGTTTCCTTTATGGATTCTGTGGTGCTTCACTGGAGCTCAGAGCACTTTGGCAACTTAAGCACTCCAAATTAAAAGCTCATTAACAATTCCTGCCCAAAGATCCTGTAAATAATCGGCTAGCTAGGTCACAGAGCTTGGCTGAGAGCTCTCCTTGCAACTTGAAATTTCCAAATAAAAGTGCTTTTATTCCCTTTCATTTTGAAAAGTGTTTTCTTTGCGGTGGGGTAGGTTGGCGAGTGGCATTTTTCCAGGGGATCTGAGTAGAATAAAGTGTTAAATGTGTAGAGTGGTAGAAGGAATAGATTGGTTCCAAACCTAGGTGTTTCTTTGTGCAAGGGCGTTGCTAGCTTACAAGGGCACTTCTGCAACTTCTAATCCTTTTGAAGATCTGATGAGTAAAAGGTGCAAGATTTAAGTGATCTGAAGAGAAACCGGAGTATGGAAAATCTGAATTAAGTGATAAATATGATAGGTGTCCACTGATGATTTGATTTGGGGTTTGATTACCTTGACTTTTTTAGAACTTGAGGCAGACCTAGATATATCCTGCAAGTGTTTCCTGGTCTGTGTGGCCATTTGCAGTATGGCCTGTGGCTTTGTGGCAACCAGTGTTTCCCCCAATCCCTGCTTCAGTGCCTGAGTTCTGAATATTGTCAGCCTTTACTAGGATCCCCTCCTTGGCTAGACTAGGATTCGGGATTATCCAGAGAGCCACGACTTCATGGCCATCTCTCTCAGTCCAAGCTCAGATATTGTAAATGTTTAGTATTTCTAGGAGGTAAACCTCCTTAGGAAGAAAAGTATGCCACTAGAGAAGATGAAATTCATCATTGCAAAAATATATATTGTTGACCATTGAAAAAACGCAGAGGTTAGGGTAACTGACTCCCCACACAGTTGAAAATCTGCTTATAACTTTTGACTCCCCAAAAACGTAACTACTAATAGCGTTGACCAGAAGCCTTACTGATAACATAAGCAGTTGCTTAACACATATTTTGTATGTTATGTGTATATCTACTTATATTTAATGCATTCACGACATCCTAACTTTTTCTTAATTCTTTTGGTATTTCTAGGCTATGTGGTTTATCTACGGGCTTTTTCAAATTGTCACAAATCTCCAAAAAAAATCTCCCAATATATTTATTTATTGAGAAACATCTGCACATAAGAAGTGGACCTGCGCAGTTCAAATCTGTGTTGTTCAAAGGTCAACTGTAGTACTAGTAGCTTCTGAAAGCTCTGTATTGGCACTGTGCTTCCACATAGATAACTGTTATCCCAAAGTAGTTTGAGTTTAGGAGTTTGAAGTATGGTGTGATCTTTAAGTTGTTTCAAACAGTATTGAAATAGAGTTGTTGCAGAGATCTGTATTTATCCACAGCATTGGGGCTTTCCAGCTCTCACAGAACCTTCAGCATCCCCAGCGGCCAGTCTTGGCATCTTCGAAGTAAGGAGAGGTGAGAATCCTGTTGCATGGTCAAGGTTTGGCTTGACTTCTTCCTTATGAGTATTTGGGCTTGGAGGGTGGGGAGTGGACTGGTGCAGACTGTACTTTTCTGTAGCTTTTCCTGACAAGATACCATATGCTAAAAGACTACTGAAACTTACCCAAAGTCTATAAAGTGGTGAGAGTTGAAGGTGGGATATCCATACTTTCAAGTTCTGCCATGATTTCTCAGTGGGCATTACATGAGCACCTACTTGAAGTTCAGGAAGGTTGAATAGAACCGGAATAATCCTTTATCCTGAGAAATACACATCTTAAGACAATAGGAAGGATCACATTTATTTGGCTTCTGATAAATGCATTTGACCAAGGCCTTTGGGATCTTGGTCACATGCATTTATCAAATTTGGGTTGTGGGTCACCTTTGGGTGGATGGTTAATCCCAGTCTGTCTCCGTTTTACGAGGATCGGGGCTGGCTAAAAAGGTAGACTCTGATGATGGATATCCAGGATGTCAGAGGCTGTTTGTTGAATAACTGAGGTCCAAGCATTTCGCTTGGTGGTGGGATTTTGGTGGTGAACAAGACAGCTGCTGTCCCTGACACCAAAGAGCTTACAAGTTCATGGGTGAGACAGATAGTATTGAAGCAGTCACAAGACCTCTGAGAGTGCTGTAACGAGGTAAGTATATGTGCTTGAGAGTACTTAGAAGGATCTCCAGCCCAGACTGGTGGGTTCAGGGAAGGCTTTTCAGAGGAAGTAACCTACTCAGCTAGAATTAGACGAAGATGTGAAGAACCAAGTGTGAAGGTCAGAGCTTTGTTGAGTTTGAGAAACTGAAGTTCAGTGTGATTGAAACATACAGTACTCAGTGGGCAGGAGACAGGAGAATACAGTGAGAAATTAAGGAGGAAAGGTAAGCAGAAGCCAGGGCCTTATAAGCTCTTAGGATTAAATGGTGGGTAGAAAAAAAGATTAGACTAGGTCAGCAAACTTTTACTGTAAAGGGTCAGATAGTAAATATTTAGTCTTTATGGGTTTGTGTCACAACTGTTTACTCTGCTGCTATAGCACGAAAGCAGCCATAGTAGGAAAATGAGTGAGCATGGCTGTGTTCCAGTAAACTTTATAAAAACAGGTGGCAGCTGGATTTGGCCTGTGAACCAACCACTGGATCAGACCATCATAAAAGCCGTGAGAAGCCATTGAAAGGTTCTAAGAAGTGGACTGATACTAGATGTGTGTTTTAGAAAGTTTGCTTTAATTTTAATGTTCAGTGTTAAGAATGGATTGAAGGGGATAGTACCTGAGGCAGAGAGACCAGTAAGGAGGCTGTGGCAGTTACATGGGTAACATTTTCACCTTTGAGGCAGTGTTTTGACAATTAAAAATTGAGTATACCTGAATCTTTGCATCTTTGTGTATACTGGTTCTCTTTGCTAATTTCCTGGCCATCTGCTTGAGCTTAAAGGATGTCTACCAGAGAAACTGTTGACGATACCAGCTCCTATTTCACAGATTAGAAAAGATGTGGGAAGGACAGGTTGGTGTGGAATGAATGAGAAGTTTGGGGGAACGCTTTTCTATTGAAAGTAGTTGTGAATAAATGTAGCCGAGGAGAGATTTTGGTCTTTGGTCTCATAGCTTAATGTTAGTTGCTTTGAATTTCTTGAACTGTACACACGGAGAGGGACCCATTTTCCTAAGCTTCCCAGGGAATTGCCTCATTCTCTATATGTCCTACTTAGTCTTCTTCTTTGCTTGCTTCTAAGAAACTGATGATCTTTTTCTGGTTTTGAGAGTGTCTCCTAGTTGAGTATGATGGTATGTGTCAGGTACAGGGATCAGATAAAGTATTTGTTGAGTGTCTGATGAATTGTCTTCCTCTACCTGCGAGCTCCGGTGTGCATTGCTAGAGGTTTCTGATAACAGTGCTTATGTGACCTTGGGCAAATGACTTACCTCTCTGAGTTTAGCTTTTCTATCTGTAAAATGGAACTTAATAGGTTGGTTAAAGGAGTTAATGAGATGTAAAACTCTTAGCGAGGTGTCCTTAACTTTTGTTATTAACAGTATTTTACACAATTTTTTAAAAAGCAGGTAGCAATTGGGTGACTTGGCCTTTGGCTTAGTACATTTGGGGTGCTCCCAATTGTCATTGTGGCCATGTAATAGAAACCTAGTCCCTGGCAGAGGCAGCCAGCAAACAGGAGGAAATTATAACTAAAGCAAGATGCTGCTTTTCATAATGGAAACTCTTCAGACAGCCGGAGTCCCATTCGGAATTCCAGAACTTTCTTCAGGGTGGACCTTAGCCCCAGCACCATCAGTGAAGTGAACTGAGTGAGCAGCTACCCGAAAGAAATTCACCGAAGTGTGACCAGTCATTTTCCTGGTCTGTTGGGGTCGTTTATTAATGTTGTCACCCTTGTGGCTTTGTAAAGTGCCTCTTGAATGCTTTTTATTACTTTTCATCACCACTCTGGGAAGCGGGTCAGGTGGTCAACATTATTGTCCCTGCTACGCATGTGAGGAAACTGAGGCCCAGGAAGGTTAAGTGTGTTGTCCGAGGTCATGCTGCGAGGTACTGTTAGAGCTGGTGCAGAGTTGCCCCCAGATGAAATTGTGTGAGTTTATTGCTGTGATTTCTCTTCTTTTGAGTGAGAGATGTATAGTCATTGCAGAACTGCAATCTAATGCATGTCTTATCCATATCTCCTAGTGTTGATCTGGGTCCCTTTATCCACTTGGTCCTGTTGGGTTTTAATTGATGACTGCTAGGAACAGGCCTGCTGGGAAGCAGATTCCCTTTGGGTCATTGTTTTTAGTCCATCCTCCTTTGGGGACATTCTTGGGGGAGCCTTGGGTGACGAGAGATTGCTTTGATATGTTCAAAATTGTGCCTTGTGCCCCACAGCTACAGGTAAAATCAAAAGGCGGATAATTTATGGGAGTGTCAGAGCTGGCCGCTGGCACCTCAGGAAGCCATTAGTATGCCTGTTCAGACCCTCTGTGTCCTTGCAATTGATTCCTCTTTGCATGAGCCTGATTTGGGAAGCTGTAGATCTGTGGGTAGTGATTGGATCTGACAGTCCAAACACCGGTCCCTAAATTAATCCTTTTAATAGTATTCTGGCACCAAGGCAATGCTCGCTCACTCTCTGTCTCTAACTGGGGAGGACAGAATTGGGGGGAGGGGGCTAGGAAGAAGGAGAGAGAAAGAAAGAAAAGAAGCTTTTCCTGATTCTTAGGCCCTGCTCTGTTCTGCCATATTCTGATTCCAGAGCAGTTGACATCATAATTCATTCAGCAGACATTGCCTCACACTTACTTTGTGCCTGGCCCTGTGCTGGGGATACAGAAATGAATAAAATGTGGTCCTTGCCCTTAAGGATCTATGTTTAGCTCAGTGTTCCTCAGACTTTTTAAACTCATATACTCCTTAGATGGGAAAAGCTAATCTTATACTTTTCTTTAATGCTGCTTGAAATTTTAAACTGGATTCAAGGGTCTGACAAAAAACAAGTACAAGAAATGACCTCTTCAGGGACTTCCCTGGCGGTCCACTGGTTGAGGCTCCCTGTGTCCACTGCAGAGGGCATGGGTTTGATCCCTGGTTGGGGAACTAAGTTCCCGCATGCTGCGCGGCCAAAGAAAAAAAAGAAATGATCTCTTCAAATATGCCTTTTTACACACACATACACCCCTACACCTGCTATCTTCCATCCTTCTCACGTGACTTGCTGAAAATTACTGCTAAGAGGAGAAACAGATAACTAAAATCTTACAATATAGTGAGATAAAAGTTAAACTGTGCTACTGGATCACTTAAGCAATTAACTTTCTGATGAGGTGTCAGAGAAAGCTACTAAAAGGGGAAGATTTGAGCTGGATTTTGAAGAAGGAACAATAGTTTGCCTGGTGAAAATGGAAGTACATTTCAAAACAGAGGGAGCAGCATTTGCCAAGGCACAGATTTGTAGAAGGAAACATCACATTTAGGGGCCTGAGCAAGAGCTGGTTGTCACTCTGCTTCCTGCCAGTTTCTCTGCTTTGTGAGATGGGAGGATTTGCTCCCCTGGAACTGGGTTTGGGAAGAGGCTTTGAGTTCCTTGTGCTGCAGTTGCTTTAATCCAAGACACCGCTTCCTGTTTCCGCTTTTTTTTTTTTTTTAATATTTGTTTATTTATTTGGTTGTACCGGGTCTTAGTTGTGGCTCGCAGGCTCCTTAGTTGTGGCTCACCGGCTTCTTAGTTGCGGCACATGGGCTCCTTAGTTGCTGCATGCAGGCTCCTTAGTTGTGGCATGCGAACTCTTAGTTGCAGCATGCATGTGGGATCTAGTTCCCTGAGCAGGGATGGATCTTGGGCCCCCTGCATTGGGAGTGCAGAGTCTTAACCACTGCGCCACCAGGGAAGTCCCCCTGTTTCCGCTTTTGTACCCAGGCTGCAATTTGTTTTTCTTATTAGAAACAAATTTGAGTGATTTGGACAGACTTAATTATTGCTATGGTTGAGCTCCTTTTAGTTAAAGTCATACCTTAGCTCAAGAGAAAAACTAAAGTTGATATGCATTGTTAGCCCTATGGCTGATGGGAGAATCAGCCAAGTGGAGAAAGTGGGCCCTTAAATGTGGGAGAGGAGAACAGGGCCCTGAAGAGCTGAGTGCCTCTGAGCCTTAGTGTTCTCATGTGTAAAATGGGAATACTGTTACCTATTTTGCTTGATGGTTGGGAGGCTTAAATGAGATGAAATATGTAAGTCACAACTACAGTGCCTGGCTTGTAGTAGATTTTCACAAAATAGTGTTTCACTTTCCTCTTTCTCATGTATTAGCAATAGCTCCCTTTTGCTGAGAACTTACTATTGTGCAAAGCACTTTGTACATATTGTATGGTATAATTGAACCCCTAAGAGATAGGTATTTTTGTTACAGCTATTATTACAAAGAGCATGTGGTGGAGGCAGGATTTGAACCTGTGCTTGTCTAATACGGCATTTTAGCAACTAGCTGTAAGACTCCTTGTTTCTGCTCCAGTTCTCCATTTTGGAAGCAGGGGTATAGCAGGTTCTGCGTACCTCCCCTCTGGGGTCAGATACTGTCTACAAGTGTGGGAGGAGCTTACAGGGATGAGAGTACCATACCATACACTGCCCTTCCTCCATTTCTATCCTATTTACTATGTGTTAGGAAACTAGCCTTTGCTCCCTCTCGTGTGTGGGGTCACAACTGACGTGCAGGTCTTTGCAAAGAGATGTTTCCCATCCTTGGCCCCTTGAAGGAGTTTGCCCAAGCTACTGAATGTGGCTGATGGGTTAGTAAACAGCAGGCAAATCACAAACAGGTACTTCTTTTTCTGTGCTGCCTTGAGTTGCTGAGACAGGCTAATTGAAGGGGAGAGCGAGGCTCCTATGGCCTGTGATGTTGCCATCAGAATTTGGTATTCCTGTAGGTCTTTAGTGACTTTAGCTCTTCTGATAGTTTGGGATTAGCAGCTGCTTCTGACGTTGGACAAGTTCCCTCTAGCCCTGTCCTGGAGCAGAAGCAGCTGAAGCTACAGGTCTAGAGGTTGATGGGTTGTAGAGAGGAGGAGAGTGTTTTGTTGAGGTGAGGACCCAGCTTTAGAGTACCTGCTTGCATTCCACTTTGGGGCCATCAGGAAGTCGTGTAGAGGTTCTAAGCTTTTGTAGGGGTGTCAAGCTTTGTTCTGCCTTAGGCTGAGCCCTCAGGCCCCTGGCCTCCACTTGTGAGGCTACAGAAAAGCTTGGGGGACAAATGCTGGTGCCTGCTCCTTGTGTTAGGGCAGTGGCTGGAGGCTCTGAACTGGGGGTCAGGAGCCGTGGGTTCTCTTCTTGCCCTTACTTGCTCTGTGAACCTTGGACTGTCCTTTTCTCTTTCTAGGGCTCATTTTCCCTGGCTTGCTGGACTGCGTCTTCTCTTAGGTTTTCTTTCACCTTTGACAGTCTATGATTTTCACAGAAAGTGCTCTGGCAGTTAAGAATGCATTCATTAGATTGAAAATTATGACTTTTGAAGGCATGCAGTTTATTTATATTTTTCCCAGGTTATTTTTAGCCACCTGAGACAGGGCCTGTGACTGAACGAGTTGCAGACAGGTGTTACTGTGTTCTCAGTGGATGCCTCTGTGGCTTAGGTGTCTGAGCACTTGTGCTACTGCAGGTCAGATTGGAACAGGAACTTCCCCAAGACTGGGAACTGGGTACTCTGTGGCTGTCCCATGTGCTTCTAGTCTGCACCCAGAACCTGCCTCAGTGCCTTGAAGTTTCTCTGGAATGCAACCCTGCCTCCCAGTCTGGCTTTTTTTGGTTTGTTTTTTGTTTTTTTTTTGGCCGCACAACGAGGCTTGCAGGGTCTTAGTTCCCTGACCAGGGATTGAACCCAGGCCCGCGGCAGTGAAAGCACTCAGTCCGAACCACTGGACCTCCAGGGAACTCCCCAGTCTGGCTTTTTATGGAGTGGATTGAACCCAGGGATGGTATAAACCCATACCCTTCCCAGAGATCCCAAGTATATGTGGATGGGGAGATGGGGTGGGAGAGGACCCCATATTTCATGATGGGCTTCTCTTCTTTTCTCTCCCCCAGGCTCCCCTGGCCTGTATGTAGATATTAAAGGATGGCCCCCTCCCTTCGCCCTTCCTTCCCCCCTCCAGTAATGGAAGGCTATAAAATGTCTATTTACCCAAGATGCCAGAATGACTCCTCTGTGGTTCCACTAATCTGGTGATTTGGTGCTTCCCTGGTCTCTCAGGTAAATAGAAATTGAGGCTTTTTATAAAGGCATATTATTTCCCTCATTAAATGTGTGTTTTGGCACATGCGTTATTTACCTGACCGACAGTAATGGCTGCAGAGGAGCCATTGTGTCTGTTGTGTAAATACTCTGCACATCCTCCAGGGGCTGTGGTGCAGGCCTGCTCCTCCAAATCGCGCTGGCCCTGTGGCAATCCCTGTTTTCCCCTCCCCTGCCTCACTGGGGGACTGGTCCCTTTATTTTGAGGAGAGAATCATTCGTTTTCCTCTTTGCCATAGGCTACTTACTACCTTTAATTTGCTAGGAGAAGGAAATGGGTGTCAGAATAAATGTGTGTAAATCTTCGTCTCTGGTGAAAGCTGATGAGGAGATAGATATACAAAGAATCATAAACTGTTCCTTTTGAGTTCTGCCCCTCAACTAGATTCTCAAAGTCCTGGCTGATGATATAACGTGTAGACTTATATTCTGCAAACTTGTGACTAAAATATAAAGACATCAATAGAAAGGGGCAATCTCTAAGATGTCAGAGGGTAGACAGGCAAGTGGAGCACCTCTGCAAGGAAGTGCAGGGATATTTCCCAAGCAGGCTCTAGAGGTGGCAGGGATGCCCAGTGAGGGGCCACTGGGCAGGGGCACTTAGGATGGAGACTCCGTGCTTTGAGGGCTGCCAGAGGAGAGCGTGCAGCCTACCCTCTGTGGCAGTACGGGGAGATGGCTCCCTCACATACTGTTCTCTGTTTCTTTTTTTTTTTAAACAACATTGCATGTGGTTAAAAAAAAATTTTTTTTTAAGTTTGAAATAGGCCAGATTTACATAAAAGTTGGAAGTAGGGTACAAAGAATTTTTTTCCTGAACCATTTGTGAGTTAAGTTGCCGACCTAACACCCCATCACCCTAAATACTTTGCGTGCATTTCCTATGTGCAAGGACATTTTCCTACCTAACCATAACACAACCATCAAAATTAACATTCATATGTTACCTCCATCTAATCCTCAAACCCCATTCAAGTTTTGCCAGTTGTCCCAGTAATGTTCTTTGCAGCAAAATGATCCAGTTCAGAATCGTGCATTGCATTTAGTTACCAAGTCTCTCATCTCCTATAGACTTTTCTCACTAAACGTTCCTTGAGATTCATGATCTTGATACTTTTGAAGATTACAGGCTGGTTATTGTGTAGACTGTCCCTCATTCAGGGTTTGTCTGATATTTTCTCATGATTAGATTCAGGTTATGCATCTTCAACAGGAGTATCACAGAAATGATGCTTTGTTTTTCTCATTGCATCCTATCATGTGATGTAAGATTTTGATTAATCCCATTATTGATGATGTTCATTTTGCTCACTTGATTAAGATGATGTCTGCCAGGCTTCTCCATTGTAAACTTATTCCCTGTTATAATTAATAAGCAATCTGTGGGGAGATACTTTGAAACTATGTGAAATCCCTTACCAAACTTTAGTTTTTAAAATTTATTTACTTATTTATGTATTTATTTTTATCTTTATGGCCTCATGGTTTCCTTTTTTATTCAGTGCATTATAATCCATTAATATCATTATTTACTTGCCAGTGGGAGCCCCTTCAAGCTGGTTTCTGCATCCTTTTGAGCATTTCCTTGCTTTCTGGCACAACAGGATGTTCTAGGCTCATCTTGTACTTTCTCTGCCACAGCCCTGGAATCAGCCAGTTCTCCAAAGAGCTCTAGTTCTTTCAGTGGAGAATGTTGTTTAGAAGGCGGCTAGGTGCTAGATGTGCACACTGCTATCAGAGTGTTGCTGCTCCCTGGCCCTTCAGTAAACAGAGCTAGAAAATATATATACTTGTGTCTATTTTATTTATTTATTTATTTTTGGCTGCATTGGGTCTTTCTTGCTGAGTGCGGGCTTTCTCTAGTTGTGGCGAGCAGGGGCTACTCTTCATTGCGGTGCGCAGGCTTCTCATTACGGTGGCTTCTCTTGTTGTGGAGCACGAGATCTAGGTGCGCAGGCCTCAGCACTTGTGGCATGCGGGCTCAGTAGTTGTGGCTCGCAGGCTCTAGAGCGCAGGCTCAGTAGTTGTGGCTCACAGGCTCTAGAGTGCAGGCTCAGTAGTTTGTGGCGCACGGGCTTAGCTGCTCCGTGGCATGTGGGATCTTCCCGGATCAGGGCTCAAACCCATGTCCCCAGGCAGGTGGATTCTTAACCACTGTGCCACCGGGGAAGCCCTAGCTTTATTTTTATATATTATATATATATCAGAAACCATGAGTTCACACTCCAATTCGACACCACAGTTGTTTTTCCCTTTCCATGTTTTAATTCCATCCTCTAACAGTGAGAAACCTGGTCCCATTACCCTTAACATATGCCCTTTTTTGATCAATCCCTCTGTATGTAACTAATCTCCCGTTGTTGCCACTGCCCTTTCCCTGTCTTGGGTACTCTTTTACCCTGCCTGGGAGTCCCCACATCAGGCTGCGGCTCCTTCTCCGCCAACGGATGCCCTTCATACCCCACTAGGGCTGTAGCATGCTGCATCACACCTTCCTGCCTCTGTATGGATGCCTCCTCACCCAGCTTGGGCTCTGATACTCCCTCCCAGACCCTTCTGCTCCTCCCACTTCAACTGATGTAGACCCTACTTTCCTCTGCCACAACTAATGGCTCTAAAGCCATTAGATTGAATTTTTCAGGAAGGGGAGAAGAGCTGCCCTCTGTTTCTTGACTTGAGTTGAACTTATTTTTTTTTTAATGTAAGGGAAGTATGGAACCCAGTGACTGCTGATATGTGGAAGCCTGGTCTCCTAATGTCTGCTCTCAAGACTTTTTACAAGAGAGAAGCTTTTTTGTGTGGGTGAAATCAGATGAGAAAGCAAGGCCTGCAGGCGTGAGGACCTCTGGCCATCAGTGTGTTGTCCATGGGAGGGAATAGGGTATATATAGTATGTAGTATGGGGGGGTCTAGAGCAATCTGGGGGTGCAGGAGACATTGATGTTACTCTCTGAGGTTGCCTTATGCATTGGATTTATAGGCCCAAAGTATGGGGGTCCAGGCTTGGCCAGGTGGGCATAGCCCAATAGGATAGTAGTAGTAATAATAGTAAGCTTATATTTATTGAGCCCTATGTACCAGACCCTGCTCTTAGAGCTTTACATATGTCCTCTCATTTCACTCTCGCTTAAGGAGTAGGAGCTGCTATTGTCATTTTACAGGTGAGGAATTGAAGAACAGAGCTTGCCCAAGGTGCCATGGCAAGTAAGTGGTAAAACCAGGATTCAAACCCAGAAGCCCTCCTTAATCATGACGATTAATTGCCTGTAGTATTTGGCAGATGGAGTCTGATTGACTAAAAACACTTTATACACTATATATACACATTGGAAAACATTAAGACTTTCAAAAGTCCTTATGCAAGACCTGACTTTGAGAGGTTAGAGAAGAGTTCTAAGGCCCCGAGGGACTTTGGATTCAAACTAGAACGTGTAATCTGAGCAGACTGGTGTCTCCCATCTCAGCAAGGCTTCCAGTACCGTTCAGGAGTAGGTGACGTGAAGAGTTATTTTGCATTCCGGCTTTCAAAAGGATGTTGGCCCGTTTGCCTTTCCAAGGGATTCCATAATGAAACTCAAGCCAACCTTTTTCTATCCCCGGCTGCGGAGTTTGGCTGCGTTTTTGGAGAGGCTGTAGGCCACGGTGAAAACAAGCACTACGCTTGTGCTAGAATCATGAAGAACTTAAAATACTTCTTGGTCTTTGTTCCATATGGAACTTCACTGTAGGAATAGGGAAATTGAGGACCCACACCAGCACGTATCCTAATAAATATGCAGGCAAGTTACTGTAGGTCATTCCTTGAGTCCCGGGAGAGCCGGGGTGAGAAGTGATACTTGGCATGATCCATGTCCGCTCAGGTGGTAGTGACCTTGTTGCCTCTAGTGTGCTCTGGACTTCCCAGGCTGCTAGTTTCCTCCACGCTACAGGAGGGAGTGAGTGCCCATTGCAGTCTTTCAGAGGCAAGCTTTTGGCTCCGTCAGACTGGGGCTTCAGAAAGCTTAAACTGTGGCCATTTCCGTATTGAGCAGCATGATTTCTTGTTTGACTTCGAGGATTAAAGTTGAGGGAATTTGAGTGTTGGGTATGAAATGGGAAAAAACACAAAATTTCTGCTTTATTCCTGTTTTTTTTTTTTTTAAAGGAAGCTTGAGTTATTCGTGAGTAAAACTTAGGCTTATATTTTTATATTTCGTTAGTCCTCTAAGGAGCAGACATTCTGCATATTTAAAGGGAAAACTTGAAAAGTGATTTGGATTTTTTTTTTTTTTGCACATGTACACTCAGAAAACTTTACTAGACTTTTAGCAATGCTCCCATTACCACCACATCTGGGTTTTCTCTTTTTCTTCCCTATTTAAAAAAAGTCCTGCAGTCATTCAAGGCCTCTAGTAGAGAGTTAGTCTAAAGGCAGCGGAGGAAGGCCCGAGGCTGTTGGCAGCTGTGCTCTGCAGGCTTCGTTCATTCCCCCAGGTGCCACTTACTGGCTGGGGGCTGGGGAATCACCAGAGTATGGTGAGCAAGCTCCCTGTGATGGGCTCTGCTCCTTTCCCATTGGGAGAAGGGAGGAGGGCATGTGGAGACATCAAGATACAGACAAGAAAGCCAGGGACAATGGCTGGGAATGGAGCTGAGGAGAGAGTCCTGGGCATTTCCT
Organism: Monodon monoceros; assembly: GCF_005190385.1. Lineage (NCBI taxonomy): Eukaryota > Metazoa > Chordata > Mammalia > Artiodactyla > Monodontidae > Monodon > Monodon monoceros. Next base: position 144,845,831 of record NW_021703774.1, read on the forward strand.
GCTGTTTGTCTGAGTCTACTTAGCTCCCAGGACTGATTGTACAACCAGGGCACCCCGGGTTACTTTGGGAAACTTAGCTTTAATGTTAACTGTTGCCACCTGAGAAGTGACCACAGAATTTTTCTTTCTCTCTTTTGAACTTTAGAGCTGCACTTAAAGATCAAGGCCAGTGCTGCATCTTGTTTTGAAAATGGTCTGGGAGACTCAGAGCTGTCATAATGCTGTGGGGGCCAGTATTAAGGGTCTTGAACTTCAGTAACGAATACTGGGATTTAGAAAAGGGGCACAGAAACACTGAGGAGTGGTTCATGTTCTGTGAATATTCCTGAAGACTAGGTGGAACAGGGCCACGGTGGGAGGGAGTAACCCAGACTCTCTGTTCTTTTTTTTTTTTTTTTTTTTCTTTTTCTTTCTTTCTTTTTTTTTTCTTTTAAACTTTCCTCCCCTAAGTTTTAGATGCTTCTGGATGTTCAATGCTAGCACCTTTACAGACTGGAGCAGCTCGATTTTCTTCATATTTACTTTCAAGAGCAAGAAAAGTGCTGGGCTCCCACTTATTTTCTCCCTGTGGTGTTCCGGAGTTCTGCTCCATATCCACCAGAAAGCTGGCGGCCCACAGCTTTGGCGCATCCATGGCGGCAATGATGTCCTTCCCTCCCCAGAGGTATCACTACTTTTTAGTGCTGGACTTTGAGGCCACGTGTGACAAGCCGCAGATTCATCCTCAGGTAACTGTTGCATCATTGCTTCAGCAAAGATGGGGTGGGCAAGGAGGGAGGGAGGATAGACTTGCTTTCTGGGACCCAGAGGAAGTTTCTCATGTCTTCTTGGCTTTTAGCTACTCATCTGGAGTTCCTGCCTTAGAAGCAGGACTTGACTCAGGCATCCTAGGGTAAGGTAGACCTGAGAGGTCTTTGTAGAAAACTGGGCACACTGTTTCTCTCTGGTCTCAGCCTTTGGGAATCAAAATGTTTCCTTCTGTCCCATCCTTCCTCTCTCCTTTCCCTTCCCTCCTTCCTTCTCCTGCTACAGCTGCATGTTCTTTTAAGGAATACTGTGTTAGCCTCCAAAATGGCCCCCAACGATCCTTACGTCCTGATATCCCCACCTTTGGTAGTTCCCCCCTCCTACAATGAGTGAGAACTAGCCCTGTTTAACCAACAGAGTATAGTGGAGGAGACATTGCGTGACTTCTGAGGCTAAGTCATAAAGAGCATCACAGTCCACCTTGCTCTTTTGGATCAGTTGCTATGGAAGAAGCCAGCCACCATGCTTTGAGGATGCTCAAGCAGCCCTGGCAAGAGGCACATGTGTACCGGAACTGAGGCTCTTAGCTAAAAGCCAGTACCAACTTGCCGGTCATGTTTCTTGGCACTGTCTTGGAGGTGACTCTGCTACCCCCAGTCAAGCCTTCAGATAACTACAGCCCCAGTGGACATCAGACGTCAACCTCAGGAGAGACCCTGAGCTATACTGACCAGCCGAGCCACTCCTGAATTCCTGGCGCATCAGAGCTGTGGGAGATAATAAATGATTATTGATGTTTTAAGCCACTAAGTTTTGGGATGATTTGTTATACAGCATTAGATAACCTGAACAACCATTGCTGGTCTGTTGGAAAGGAAAATTTCTTTGCTTGCATTTTTTTCTTAGTTACCAACTGTGTTCGGAGACCTTTTACCTTTTGAGGTAGTGCTGCTAAGAAGCTTGGATTAGCAGCAGAGAGACACGTGTGCTAGGTGATATTGGATTGCTTGGTGTTTGCTTTGGGGGCCTGTTTGGGGGCCGATGTGGCAGTGCCTTGTAGTGTGGGGGCCTTGGGTATGCCTGACTCTAGGACTGGAACTCCTCCCTGTAGGGCTGGATTATCAGGTGGGTAATTTGGGGGTGTGTAGACATGTGGGTCTGGGAGTAGCTTTCAGTAGTAAGAGGAGGAGAAGAGGATTGTAGCAGCAGGCACTTGGGAGACAGGGAGGTCCATTCAGAGGTAAACTGGGTTCATTTCTCATGGTTGGTTTTTTTTTCCAGGGAGGGGTTCTATCTTTAGGTTAGTAGATTATTTTCCATAAAGCAGATACCACAACCCTTTTACCTTTCCCTTTCTACTTTCCTGTTTGTTTCCTATTCTCAAAGTAGTGGTCTGCCTTTGGGGGAGGATTGGAATCCGGCCTGCTGAGGCTTGGGAAGACAGGCGCTGGATGAGGAGAGCTTCCTAGGGGAAGGAACTTCGCATGAAAGGGAAGACGGCTTGGGGGCAGCCTGAGCCACACTTTCTTTCTCAGCCTCTTGCTCCTACCTGTGCTGTAGGGTCGTCTCCTCCACCTCCCCAAACTACTGGAGATTCTGTGGTGGGTATACCGGGGTGGTGGGTGGGGTTTCGGTTATGTAGGTTCTCTTGGGTTGAGAATCAGGGAGCCATACCCCAGAATGCCGTATTATTTCCCTAGCTGATGATTTCAGTTGCGGAGCAAGCCTTAGTAGGACCTGAGTCTAAAACCTGACACGTTGCTACTGCATAGGATTCATCCCTCTTCCGAAGCCTCATGATTGCCTGGCACCTTCTTGATGACATTTCCTGCTTTCTGCTTCCTGGCACATGCCTATGTATATTTGTTTCTGAACTTTTCAGTTAGATTATAAGCTGAGATAATTATGTGGCTCTGTTCTCTTGTCCTACAGAGGGTCCTGCCAATGTTACTGAAGGTGAAACTTGATTCATGTCTCAGTTTGGTCTGTTAGTATCACCTTTCATCTCTCTTTCAAGGGCATTGTGCTTTTAATTTTTTGTTTTTTTTATTTATCTATTGCAATGCTGAAGATATAATGCAGTACAGATTTAAATCACTTGTATCACCAACTTCCTTCCTAGACTTAGGCACCAGGGCCTTTTAGACCTAGCCTGAGGTTGGGCTTCCTGCTTTTTACCAGGGTCTGAGCCTGATTAAAGTTTATCTCCAGAATCAATGAACCCTGATGATGTGATTCCAAGGGCACTTAAGGAATTGGCTGTCCTGGTTCATTATTAGCAAAGCATTAGCTGTTACTTTAGAGAACTCAGGAAGAAGCATTTGCTGTCTTGCTTATCTTTAAAAGGCAAATACGAATGATCTTGGAAATTATAGACCCGTTAGTTTACTGTGATTCCAAAGAAGATACTTGACCTGATCGTCAGATAATCAATCAGCAAACAGCTAGAAGAGCATAGGGTACTGAGTAATAACTTATATGGGTTTGTGAAGAAGAGCAAATCCTGTCAGATCAATCTAACTCCTTGCTGTGACATAGTGATGGATTTGAGTGGATCTAGGGCAAGTGATAAATGTAATGCATCTCTACTTCATTAAGCCTCTACAATGCTGTGATCAACAGGTAAGAAGGTGAGTTTGGGGCCAGACAGCTCTGTTGTTGAACTACCCACTGGACCACTCTCAGGAAAGGGATGGGCAGCTTAGAAGTGACTTGAGACTTATTGTTATTGGCAGCTTAAAGCTCCCCCCGCCAACCCCACTTTCTTTTAAAAAAAACCTTCCCTAAAGTTTGCATGTAGCAGGGTCCTGAAAGGATTCAGAGAAAGGTTGGAGGATGGATTGGAGAAGTTGTCAGTCCCAGATAGGATAGTGTCCTTCCACTGAGGTCCTCATAGGTCAGGTTCTCATTATAGCCTCTGTATTGTTTAGATCTTTTGGTCAACAAGGGCAGTGGAGAAATTGGAAAAGCTCAGGATAAGAGGAACAAAAATTAGGGAGCTCAGCTTGGTGCTCTGTGATGACCTAGATGGGGGGGAAGGGGGGAGGGAGGTCCAAGAGGGAGGGGATATAGGTATACATATAGCTGATTCACTTCATTGTACAGCAGAAACTAACACAACATTGTAAAGCAATTTTACTCCAATAAAAAATAAAAAAAGAGGAACAAAAATTATTAGAGGCACAAAAATAAGACTTAGAAAGAAGAGAAACTGAAATATGGTTTTAGTGACTGATTTCTTGTCCAGACTTGGAAGGAGTTGTTCCAAGGAGTATGATAATAACTTGCTCTTCATTTTAATAAGGACAAAAAAAGAATATAAGTGGAAGCAGGAAAGATTGAGATTTGGGATGAGAGTGAACTTCTAGGAGAGACAGTAAAAGGACTAGAATATGGTGTGCAGGTTAGATCAGCCCTACCTAGCTCTCTCAGAACCTCTTGATGGCTGTCCACTTGACAGAGATACTTTGTGGACAAGGTCTGTGTGCCTCCTGGGGATGTGCTTGGCCTGTGAATCAGAACCACCCCGGCTCCCTTGCTGCCTGGCTCCCAAGAGTTGAACACTTGAACACAGTGCACTTCTGATTCTTTTGGGAGTGTGTCATACTCCTCAGTTGCATAGGAGGCAGGAACAAGTTTTGGGCCAGGGCCTCTCTGGAGGCTCGGCATGGGGTTCATTTCTCTCATCTGTGTCTGCTATTCAGAAATCCCTGAGTCAGCTTGTTGGGACTATCCAAAAGGAATGCCACCATGCAAACTGACAGGTGCAAGCTCTGTTGTACTTGAGTAACAATATTGGTTGTAAACATGGTAAAACATCTGGTATTTCCCATTTGTCGTAATTTTTGCTGTTTATTTTTGTACTCTGTTCAGCTCACTGAAACTGGAGTGGTTGGTTTGCCAGTAACAGGCTTTCACCTTTCTGGTATTTGCACTCATTTTGTTTTACACATTTTGATTCAGATTAACATGATAGGTATTGGTTGAACATGAGACCATTTTTCGTTTGAAAATATTTTCTCACTTAAATGTTAACTTAGGTGGATTAAAATGTTTTCGAGACTCAAAATTTGAGGAATACAGTTCCTTTCTTGCTTTAGGAATTGTTTCCTGATATGGAAGTAGGTTTTTATCTGGTTCGGAGAATCGTGGCTGCTTTGTCCTCGGCAGCAGGAGTTCACGTTGCTCATTTTGGTGTGGGTGTGCATCGAATGCTGGTGGCTGTGACCCCGAAGCCCAGGGAGCAGCCTGAAAGCTTTGGTGGGAACTTTAATTGTGCAGCTTTAACCTGGGGGCAAGTTCTCTCACCACCTCAGTGTTCAGAAAAGACCAAAGCAAATGTAAGTGAGGAAAATGAGGTGTAGGCCATAGCATGCAGGGAGGAGGAAGTAACCTCAGCTGTCCAGATGGCCAGGGAGGGGCGGCCCGGCGCTCCTGTCTGGGAGCACATGTCCTGGCTGCCGCCTCCCCTCCCTCCCTGAGTTCGTCCATCAGACTCCATCAGGCTCCGAGGTACAGCCTTTTTCTCACTGCTCTGCAGCAGCCCCGGTGACTGTTTTCCTTCTCATCTGTATTTAAGTGCCCACAACTTTGGAGAAAAATGACCTTTGGGGTTGAGGTTTTCTAGTGTTTGGTCTTTGTCCACAGGGGCTTTTTTTTTTTAAGGAAACCTTGAAGAATCTCCATCTGCATTTTGAGTTAGAACTATTTGTAAAGGCGTTTCTTTTTTATAGAAAATTGTCCAGATGCCGGGTTATTTTGGGAGGGCAGGGTGGGGGGAGGGTTGATGGTGACAGGAGAAGGGATAAAATAGAAGAGAGGCATTTGGAGGATTTCAGTATGACTTGAAGCTGGCTCCTCATTATTAGTCTTTTGTGAGAGAGACATTTTGGAAAACTTCACAGGAAATGGGTTAAGATCCCTACAAATCACACTATATTGATTCCCTTCTCCTCCCTTCAAGGCTGAGAGGCAGGAACCCCCTACCCCCTACTCTCCCCCCACCTGATACACACACATTGCTCTTTGCTCCATATTCGGCTTCTTCCCCTCTGCTTTTGGTTCCTGTACTTTGCAAGTGGATGGAAAGGCCATTCCCTAGAGAAAGAACTCACCCTTCCCTCCCCATTCACTTGTCCCGGTCTAGGTTCCTCCAAAGGGGAGGGGTCGGGTCAGACTTTTTTTTTTTTTTTTTTTTTTTTTTTGTGGTACGCTGGCCTCTCACTGCTGTGGCCTCTCCCGTTGCAGAGCACAGGCTCCGGACGCTTAGGCCCAGCGGCCATGGCTCACGGGCCCAGCTGCTCCGTGGCATCCCCCTGGACCGGGGCACGATCCCGCGTCCCCTGCATCGGCAGGCGGACTCTCAACCACTGCGCCACCAGGGAAGGCCCCGGGTCAGGCTTTTTAGCGGAGGACCCAGTTGTTGGGTGGTGGTCCGTCTGCCTGTGGTCAGTCAGCCGCGCCCCTTCTTCTGTACAGACAGGCCAAGGCGCTGACGCTATTCTTCTAAACTGGGAAATGAAATGCAAAACCGACGTTAATGTAACATTATGGTTGAGATTAAATGCACCAAAGTCAGGAAATTCAAAGTTATGCTTCCCACAGCAACTATAACTCAGCCTCATCTGGCGTGTGTAGTATTTTGTGTTAGTGTGGATGGTGTTATATGTTAAGACATTAAAGTTAACACCATAAGCAGAGCACAGAATGCTTGAGGGGGCTGAGTTATGATGACTGTGTGAGGCGTAAGTGTTCATGCATAGGCTCTCGACTCCTGGAATAATTTTTCCCCTGCCCATCAGACCAATTATTGCCTTTCTTATCTCTGCTTTAACACATCTCTTCTTTCAGGGTCATTGTAAGTGAATTCCTCTATTGGTGGCCAGTAATGGGTGGGCATGGGGCAGCCCACTAGGCCCTTTTGTCCTTTTTGTTGCTGCTTCCATAAATGTGGTGCCTCCCCCACCCCTTCCTGAGCCCCCCTCCACAGGCTGCAGTTTCCTGGTGGTCCCTCATAGGGATGGGCCTCCCCTGGCTCTCACTGTGGCTCCTCACTAGTGCTCCCTGAGTGGGACAAGCATTTGCCCCATTTGCCGTGTCCGGAACTTGACCCTGTTGTAACTTCATGTGAAAGCCGAACGGCCCTTCTTTATTTGGAGTAGACACAGCAATGTAAAAGTAAAATACACATGTCGGGGAGCGGAGCACTGGTGCATGGTGGTGCTGCCACGTGTGTTTGGCATAGCAGGGGTACGATCGAAGTGGGTTTATTTGCTGTATTCAGTCTGCTTCTCTCCCTTCCCCAGGGTTTACACCTTTAAGCTGCCATCGTGTGTAGTTAGGCTGTGGAGTTGCCTTGGGGTGGGACCAAGGAACTTTCCTTGGGGAGCGCTGGGTCACCGTAGCAAAGTCACCACGTAATTTAGTGCAAATCAGAAGACATTTCCCCCAGCCTCTTATTATCTGGTGGCCTCTCCAGGGCTGAGACAGCTGTTGGAATGCAGATTTTGTTAGACATGGAGCTAAGGTTGATGGTGGGGAAGAACTCTAAAGAATAGGGCCATTGATAAATGGTGAATGAAATTAGGGACTGTTAAACTAACAGTGACACTGAGCTGCCTTTTAAGGTTTTTGTTGGACATGACAAAACCAACCAGGTCAGTAAAGGAATGGGGAGGACTTCATGGTAGCCACCTTAGAGGCAACAAAAAGGCCTCCTTTTACTCTTTGGATGACAACTTCAAGCTCTTTGTTAGATGCTGGGGCATAAAGACAAGAAATGATCCCTACCCTCAAGGAGCTCGTAGTCGAGGAGGGTAGACAGCCGCGTAACTGCTGTGAAGCAGCGTGATAAGTACCGTGGCCTGGGTGAGTACTCAGTACAGTGGGCGCATAGAGGAGGGGACTGGTCAGCCCTGCTCACGGGTGGGGGAGGGGTTGCACAGCTTCCTGTTAAGGGAAAGTCAGGAGGCCGAGAGGGCCAAGTGGGCTGGAGGGCTCTCAGAATTGCTGCAGCAGGAATGAAAGAAGGCACTCACAGAGTAAGCCAGGACCAACTGAATGAAGTCTGAAAAACCTGACCTGCATTGCAAGCGTGTTTGTGCACAAACGTTGAAAATGAGGAAGAGGGAGAATGAAGACTTTGAACCCGGCAATTTTTTTTTTTTTGCCATGCTGAGCGTCTTGCAGGATCTTAGTTCCCGGACCAGGGCTCGAACCCGGGCCCACAGCAGTGAAAGCGCCAAATCCTAACCCCTGGACCACTAGGGAATTCTCAGAACCCGGCAAATTATTTCACTGTTTGGCTGGTAGGATGGTCTATATCGGTGATATGGTATTTCTCACGTTCAAGCAGAACATCTTATTGGGATGCCGTAAGTGAGAGTACAGAGGCTACAAGAGGTTTAAGAGAATTTTAGCTAGTAACGTGTGGGCCAAAAGGGTGAGGATCAAGATAGAAATATGTGAGCTGAGGCCCTGAGGCGTTGTCAGGGAGCTGCTCCTGAAGGTAGCACTGGGCTGGGCTGCAAGGTCTCCAGGGAGAGAGGTAAGGGCTAGGGCCTGACAGCTGCTCCGCCCGCCAAGTACTGGCAGTTTGGATCTGGATCTGCTAGGCATCCCTTGGGAAGACCTCCTTCCGTAGATCAGGGAGGTTTATACCCTTCAAACAGATAAACGGCCTGCTGACTAACATTGAGAAACAGAAGGAAGGAGGGAAGGATTAATGAAGAGGCAGGAGAGCCTGGATGAGAAGAGATTTGCTACAGTGGAGGTGACCGGAGGGGGTGGGAGGTGGGGACGAGCTCTCCCTCAGAGCAGCAGCAACAGGTAACACAGCCACAGAAAGAAAACCAGTTAGGTCGGGAAGGGAGGAGGGGGAGTGCAATCCAGAGGAGCGTTTAGGGTTGGTCCATGGGCTTCACTTCTGCCCCCATCCTGTTTTGTTTTTCCTCTCCCCTCTGTTGATTACATTTCTTACTTTGTAGACTGAAATCAGTTGTCTGACATGAGGAAACTGATATTAGGAGATGCTTCCTCCATCTCTGTGTCTTGTTGGGAAAAAGGGTCCTGCATCATTTTGATTAAGATGTCATTGGAATGATTATTTTTTATTCCCTTATCCTGGGTGTTCACAATACTTAAAAAGCCCCCACAGTCATGCATTTATGTGATGAGGTTTGAGCTCTAGCTGTGAAAACTGAGTCATTGCCTAAAAGCCTGAAACAAGAGTGTTCCCAGATTGATACTAGCCCCCCAGGCTGGCAGGTCTGCAGCAGAAGGGTGAGCAGGTTAGGACAGGCAGAGAAGGTTTGCATGTGTTGAGTGCTACCACAGGCAAAGCCCGATTAGGTGCTGGGAGAATCAGAGAGGAGGGAGGTAGACTCTGGAGGGGGAGTCAAACATCAGGGAAGCCCCTAAGCTGAAGTGAAGGTGCCTTGGAACGGGCTGCTGTTTAGGCCCTGCACCTGCCTGTAGCTGGCCAGTGGGAGATCTTGGTCTGTGTTAGCAAACGTCTGTTGTATGGGGTCCACTTCTGTTCCAGTGCTATGGTCTAGTCCTGGGGAGGCCCTTCCAGCCATGGGCTCGTCTGAAGGCTAAATGCTGGCAGAGGCTCTCACTGGAAGATGCCGACGTTGCTGAAAGGAGAAGAAGTGCAGAGTCCACAGTAAGGTTGGGGGCAAAATTGGTGACCCAGAAAAGGAAGTGTGAATGTATTGTTGAGTGGAAGAGAGGAAACAGAAATAGATACCATAAGCCAGAGTTCATGGGAATGGAGGGAAAAGTGTTCAAGGGGTTAAACATGGGCAGAGGGAAACTGGTTAGGAGGCATTACTTGAGAGTGGGTTAGTGGGTTGGACTAAGGTGGTGATGGTGGGAATGGAGAGGAGTTATGTGTTGTAGCCCTTAGATGTGCTGGGAAAGAAACAAGCTTGAGAACTGTGCCCTTAAGTAGCTCATAGCTCTTTTGGGTACTCGTGGGCTCTGGTCGTCAGTGGTGCCAAGAGATTTGGTAAGGGGTGGAGAGCGAAACCTATGGTTGTCGTAAGTGGAGCGCTCTGCGCTGAAGGTCCATGTCGGGTACACCTGACATAGGTTAGCTTCTTAGTGGTGATGTAGGCCGTTACTCCTCTAGGGTCTGTTTGATGAACTGTTTGGCCATTGGCCTTTGGGAGGTAGGTAGTGATGGTTGGGTAGATAGGACGATAACTGGCTGAAAAGCTTGGAATCTTGCTCTCCACAAGTGTGATACAAACTGAGGGCCATGGTTTGAGATTGCGATGTCTGAAATGGAGTTCAGGGACTCTGTATTGTTCACTGTCCACCCCCACCCCACCCCCAGCACTTGCAGATTTGAATGAAAGGCCAACTGCTCAGCTGAAAGGGATTGGTAGTTAGTTGGGGATGGAGGAGGCTGGGACTGATGAGTGGGAGGAAACATGCCATTTTGATAAGGTCTGCTTTCACTAGAGAGGTAACATGACTGGAGGGACAGTGCTAGGGGAAGGCCTTAAAGGAAGTTCATGGCAATGGTGTGGAGTGTGGTGAGGCATCTCCAGCTTGGGGTCTCAGGATATCGTAGGAATTGCTGTGATCCCGCTTTACATCCGTGGCCAGTGTTAGGCCTTTCTCAGGACCAGGAGCAGAAAAATAGCTCCTGGCTTATGTCTGTAATGAGAGGTCTTCCTTGGAGACCTAGGTATCCAGTCCTGCTTTTTGGTTCATTTGTACAGAAGGAAGGTGTTTTTTTGGAGAGAATAGTATGATGAGTGCTCTGTTGGGTAGCTGATGCCCTGGGTCTTGACGGCATTCTTAAAGGGAGCATGCATTGCTGTGGCAGGAAGACCTCTTGCTGGCTTCCTAACAGAGATGTGTCAACTTGCTCTACAAAGTTCTGGGATGTGAGATGCCAGCTTTTCCTCCCCTGGATCTTGGCGGCCAGGAGGATGAAATGTCTGATGGCAGGAGCTGGGAGTGGTTGGCAGATCTAAAGGGCTCACTCAAGGGGCTTGAGAGTGGGCCAAGCAAGGGTTTGTTCTGAGAGAAGAGCTGAGAACCTTGCGCTCTGATTCTCACTCGTCAGTATCTCTGTGATAAGGAGTTAGTCACACAGATGTTCTAGATTACACCTTTGCTATTCAAAGTGTGGTCCGAGAACCAACAGCATCCCCTGGGATGCATCCCTGGGAGCTTGTTAGAAATGCAGAGTATCAGGCCCTACTCCAGCGCTAAATAGAATCTGTAGTTTGACAAGATCTTCAGGTAATTTGAAGTCTGAGAAGCACTGCTCTACTCTAGACCAGTGGTTCTCAAACTTCAGCAAGTATCAGTATCAGCTGGAAGCCTTTTAAAACACACTGCTGTGCCCACCCTCAGGGTTTCTGATTCAGAAAGTCTGGGGTGGAGGCCAGGAATCTGCATTTCTCATAAGTTCCCAGGAGATGGGATGCTGCCTGTAAGGGACCATGCTTTAAACCACTGACCACCTTAGCTTTCTCGTCTATAAAATCGGGCAGTGATACCTGCCTCCCTTACAGAGATGTGGGCTCCGATGAGCCAGTGTGTGAGAGAAGTGTTCAGGCAGTGTGGGCAAGATGTCAGTCTTTGTTGCTCACTTACTGGTCAGTGATTTTGAAAATCTGCCGTCATGGCAGCACATTTGTTTCCCTGTCCTGGCTTCTAGCCGTCAGGTACACACAGGGAGCAGGGAATCTATGAAGCACCCCACGGGGATTCAGTCTTCTGTGAAGAGGCCAGCAGCCCCTGGGGCTGTGGATGGGGACTACTGAGCAAGGCTTCCTGAAGCCCAGCCAGCCTCTCTGGGCTCCTCTCCAGGTTGCCTGACCAGAACCCGCTGTCTGCCTGAGTGGGCCTGGTCTGTCTTGATCACCTGTTATTCACCCCCACCTCTTCACCCCCGGCTAGTGGATCTTCAGTGCGGTATTTGCACTGATTGGAAAAATGGTCTTTGTCAAACCAAGCCTCTGATTCATCTTGTGATCCTGAGCATGTTACATAACTTTCCCCACCCTATTGGGTGATTAACTGAACAGGCTTTGGCTGCATGTGCCCTGGTCCCTGAATGTGGACTCCCAACCTCCAAAGTGAGAGGGAGCTCAGGTAGAGGCTGTTCTAATGAGAAGCAATATAGCAGAGTGGTTAGGAGCATGGTCTCCTCACCACGGGACTGGACCCTCTGGCTCTGAATCTGGTGTCTACCACCTACTAGCAGTATGACTCGCCTTGAGCAAGTTACTTGTACTCTTTATGCCTCAGTTGCCTTATTGGCAAAATGGGATTAATAATAGTATCAATCTTATAGGACTATTGGGAGGATAAAATGTAAGAGCTTAGAACAGTGCCTGGCATGTAATAGCTATATGTATCAGCTCTTGTTAGTAGAATTACTACTAGTATTATTTTGACTCATGGCCTCATGGTGAGCTTTTGGGATACAGCAGGTGGCTGGGAGACAGGCCCTGCTTCTCTGGGGAGCATAAAGGGAGCCTGCAGGCCCTCTATCAGCATGTAGATGGGAACGCAGCACTATCCAAAGAGATTTTTTTCCTTCCACTGGGATGGTAAGTTGGACTTCGCACCCTTCAACTTCCCTGCCCTCCTATAGTGCTGCCTCTGGGGCACCTCTCCTGCACAGAACCTGAGATTTGTTTAAATAAATTCCATGACAAATGTATGTAAACAGATAGCTACAAAGAAATCATTTGGTTGTTTGCTGCCCTGAAGGGTCAACTTCACAGAGGCCACTAATATCAGAAGTTATTTACAGTTGAGTATCTAGAAGTATTTGAACTGAGGCTGATTCAGAGTCAGGTGCGCGTAGAGGTAGACGCAGGCTCGTACACGCCTGGGTGAGGATGCAGTTTCTAAGACTTTTGGTCTCCTTCATTTATTGGTATTATATATTTTTTTAAAATTCAGATTTCAGTAAAAGTAAATTATAATTCACTCTGCACCCCCACCCCCCCCCCACCCCCCCACCCCCCCCCCGCCATAAGGAATAGCAGTGTCTATTTTCAGCCTCTTTTCTACATTTTAATTGCTCTGGGGTCTATGGGAATGGGTGAAGACGGACATGTAGGTGAAAAATCAGCCTTTTAAAGCTCCAATTTTTTACCCTTCCTTGTCCTGAAACTTCGAGCATCAGCTCTCATCTGTCAAAGTGTAAATCAGCAATTAAAACCCAAACAGCCAAATGCCAAAGATGACCCGAAGCACAAAGCAACTGACAAACAAGTCCGGACAAATCGACGGGTAATTTATAAGCTTTGCCCTAAAATCTAATTATTTGGCAATTCGAATTTGCAGCCAGCCAGGGCTCGGCAATAAATTTAACCCGCCATAAATTATTTAGGAGCAGACTGTGGTGTAAATCAAAACCACGAGTGTTTGTTTAAGAAATAAGCTCCTTGTGCATAAAATGTCTTTTTTTTTTTTCCAAAGGAGAAACTGTTAAGCAAACCATGTTCCCTCTGTTGCCCAGTGCAGCCCTCACTTCTCCCTCTCAACCTCCCCTCTTCCCTGTGGCCAAGAGCCTCTTTGATCCCTTGGAGAAAGGGCCTGCCTTTGCATGGAACTTTTATTCAAAAATCATTGTCTGGATAAAACCCATGTTTTCACCAGGTACTGCTTTTTCTGCCTTGCTATGTGATGATGTTGCTTTTGGATTTTATCAAACCTTTCTCTGCAGGGGTGCACAGTTTTTGGACTAGAGTCAGTGGATGTAGAGAAGGGATAGATTAGTTGTTACCATCTCTAAATTGAGGGAATGCCAGTTCCTAGGTTGAGAGGGGGGAGCCATGAAGAATGATCTGCCCATTTTAGACAGGACCGTAGAAACATCGGCTCAGGCAAAGAAGAATCTGTGCTTTGGAGAAAAGGTCTGTAAGAATGCTACACTGTTAAACCCTCTGGCCCATTGTCAAGAAATGCCTAACCCAAGTCCCTTCTGCTTAAAATCCTTTTGTTGTTGTTGTTGTATCTTTGAATATAATCTTATCACTGCAGACACTTTAGCTTAAGGGAGTCTGAATACACCGAAAGCGACCTACACATTTATTTCTTGTAGTCTACTGATCGTGCGTGTGAAATTTCATTTGAAATGCTGTTGCAGATTTGTCCTCAGTTTATCAAGAGAATCACTGGGGTTCCTACTTAAGCAATTTTAGAAAGTAGCTGCATTTGAAATCTCTGCTCCAACTGAAACTTCTGCTCACTTAAAAAGGTAAAAGAGTATTTGCTTGGTGCTTCCTTTTAATCTCTCTGGCTTCCCTTCCCTTTAAAAGAAAATTTGCAGCTAGCATTTTATTGATTGAGACAGCAGATACAATAGGTTTAGAACCATGGATACTTTGAAAAATCCAAGTTCCAAGGCTTTTGTGCTTAGTTATCAAGTTGTGGCCACTTCCCATCAACCATCAGCAGACCAGCTTTTTGTGGTTATGGTGCTCTACCCTTGGACAACCTAGTAGTGCAGGTAGCGGTGGATGGTGCAGGGTGACAAAACTATCCCAATTTTAGCAGATTCCTGCTCCAGGAAACTGTGGTCCCAGGCAAACAGAAAACTGGGATGTTGGTGGTTTGTAGCAGTTGAGGGAGGATGGGAGACCACTTAGAGATGAGAGGTAGAAAGTAGAAAGTATCAAGACTTTGGCGCGATGTATATCTGCATTTGAATCCTGGCTCTACCACCAACCATCACTTCACCTCTCTGGTCCTGTGGAGAACTCTGGGAAAACAGAGAATTTTCTGTTACAGCCATGCGCTTGGCTTCTGTCTTGCTATTTATCAGCCCCTTCATGTGTTTACTCACCAAAAGCAGAGAATGAGGTCTGTGTGCTGGAACAGACCTGGGTGCTAGAGATGCAAACTGAAGGCTCACAGTTCTGCCCTCTCCGAGCCCAGAGCTCAGCGCCATCTGTGTCCCTGCAGCCATAGTGGAGGCTTTTCAGTAGCAATCCTGCAGGACTTTCTGCCTGGATGGTCCACATTCATCGCTCTTGTAACGCAAGAACAGCCTTTCTTCCTGGGAGATAGGAGTCTGAGCTCCTTAAAGACAGCCTTTCAGACTAAAAGAATCAGATCTTTCTTGACCCTTCAGGTTTTGAAAGCTGTTAGTCCTGCTCTCTTTAAGTCTCATTTTCCCTATTTGGAGTCCCAACTCTGTCCCTTACTAGCAGTGTAACCTTGAGCAAGTGACAACTGCTTTTCGGGCCTTAGTTGTTCTGTAAAATAGGGATAATAGTGATTCCCATCTCATGAGTTGTTAGGTAGATTCAATGTGGTCATTCCTATTGAGCATTTAGCAGAGTGTCTGCCACATAGTTAACAATAAATGGAAAGAATGAAATGATTCCATTTTGTGTGTGTCTCCGAGGATCTTGGGGCCAGCTCCTCTCTACCCCTTGCCCAGACTCCGAGCACCTCAGACAGACGAGCCACATCTCATTTTATTTGCCTCCGTGTCCACACCCAGCCCCTGCCTGGTAGATAGTAGGTGCTTAATAGTATTGGTTTATGACCTGATGGTGATGATGATATGACTTATATTCCAGGGTTAAAAAGGGTAAGATAAGAAAATACATTTGAAAGCACACTGTAATAAAAAGCACAACACTGGGTATGTCGTTCCACTAAGATGTTTATCATAGTGCATTGTTCATCACTTGCTCACGTATCTTTTCTGCCCTCTAGTTCGAGTACTTCTCCAATGCAGACTACATCTTATCTCTGAATCCCACTCCCAACACCTGTCCAGTGTCCTACACAGAGTAGATGCTCAGGTAGCTTAATTGAATGCAAATGTCATACAAAAGTAAGGAATTGAGAAATTATTATTAGGGTTGGGAAAGAGGGCTGGTAAATACAGACCAGTTCTTCTTTCCTTCATGGTGCTACCTTTACACAAGCAGACACTCAAATGTTCCTTTAAAAAAACATGTTCCCAGGGGAATGAGGAAATAGAAGGAGGGCAAAGGAGGAAGGGCAGAAATAACAGTTTCATGATCCGAGCACCTGCCCCTAGAAGCTGGCACTTAGGGCACATCTGCACAAGCTCTTGGGTGGAATTAATGTGATCAGCTTAGAGTTTGGGGGTTCCCGCCCTGATTCATTATCAGCTGAAAACTGTTGAAGTGTTTGGCATACCCAAGGTGTATTAGCTGCGGAGTTTTGTCATCTGGTACAGATTGGGGCTCCTCTCCTATGAATGGGCTGTTGGGGCCAGTGTTTTGAGGCTCTGGGCTTGTCTGGGCAATATGGGAAGGTTAGAAGTATCTAAGTGAGGTCCTTACTCTTCTGACTCCCCAAAGGGTCATCTGTCAAAAGTTCCTCTTTTGCATCCTCAGTGGCTCAAAAGAATATGCCAGTGTGTAAGGTCATTGTTACAACAGCTGATGGTGGTGCTGAGGAAGGGCCCCTGCAAAGTCATGTTCTGAGATTGGCCCTGTTCTTGGTCTTGGAGGGAAGGCTTGGCTGATGGGCATGCAACATTGGAGAGGTGTTCAGGTCAGGTCCAATTTGCTGCGTTCTGGCCCCCAGGCATTTCAGGGGTCACTCGTCTTCACATGGAGCCGAGGCTGGCTTGTTCCCCCTCTCTGGGAGGGTCATACTTAGTGTGAGCACTTAGGTTGGCTCCATTTCCCCAGGGGTGAGGAAGCCAGCAGCAGGAAAGATTGAGCTGCAGCAGGGAAACCCAAAGGCCAAGTTTTAAGAGTATCTGTTGGGGATGCTGACTCGGTGCTGGTCAGAGTGGGAGCTGAAGCGCTTACTATTTTACAATAAATACTAATAAAATTCTAGATCTATAATGACATTTCAGATCTCTAAAACAAACCATGTGCTTGTAAAAAAGTGGAAAGAGATCAACTTTAAGCCATAAATTCTTGGTAATAGAGGGTTTTTTTTCTATTTATGTTTGATAGATATTTTTGTTTCCAGAGGAATGTCAACTCCTAATTTCATAATGTATCATGGGCTTAAGAAAATTGAATTTAATAAAAGCCAGAGATGAATGGCATCCTTAAAGGTCCCAACACTTGTCTTTATTAGCAGGACAAACTGCAGGTCTCCAAACACTGCTTCTCTCCAAATGAAAGTTTAAATGAAAAGTACAGTTGTGTCACAGGTTAAATTTCATTGTGGGCCCAGCTAACATTGTTAGTGAGGAGCTGGCTGTATTTGTTTCCTTAGACACCAGGGCAGCCAAACTCACCAGGCTGCGGAGGTCTTTCTGTTGCGGAAGTGTTTCTCCTACTTAGCGGCAGAGGAAGGATATATCAGAAGTGAGCCTGACTCAGATGAGCCCCACCTCAGGGTTAGCACTTGGAAATCTTGGGTATCTGATTTCAAAATACACATTGGGGACCCAGTGTGTATTTTCTGTGTGTATGCCTCAGTTCTGTTTTTCAGAGCCAAACTCTCCTCTCTGGCCTACTTCCTAGTGCGGTGGGAGGAGAGGCATTACCTAGTCTAAGCAGCAGCCTGGGCTTCCTCTCTGTTCCCTTCTGCCTCAGTCTTGCAGTCTTTCTGCCCTTCCTATCTCTGGGGGCTCCTGTCAGCTTCCCCATCTTTGGGGGCACTCCGGGGAGACCAGTCAACCAGAACCTTTGAATTTCTCAGTCATGAAATCTGGCTGCCTTGATTTGTTCTTCAGTCCTGCTGTGATGTGTTGGATAAAGATGCTTTAAAAATGAGGCCAACAGAGCAGGTATGTTTGGTGGGGAGACGCCAGGCTGCCGTGGAATATCAGGGAGATGGGCTGTTTCTCCTTCTGTCTCCCGGCTCATCCATTTCCTTAGTGCAGTCGGGTGTCAACGGCTTCTGTGTTGCCTCTTCAGGCTGTCCCTGGAGAGAGCCAGTTTGCCTTGATTTTAGTGATACTGGAAAGGTCCGCACCAGAACGGGGGACCTGGGATAGGGATGCCACTGGGGCTGACTGTGGTGGCCACTGAGTGGGCAAAGCCCCCCTCCTCTCTCTTCAGTGGAGGCCTTTTTCACATGCTAATTTTACTGGGAGGATTTTGGTGTTTTTTTTTATTTATTTTTATTATTTCCTATTTGTCTCTTCCAGATGTTTTCAGGGCAGTTTTTTTGTGTTGTAAACTAATTCCATTCATGTTTTAAAAATTTATGAAAGCGCTAATAAAAATGTCAAAGTGGTAAAAATGTTAGCTTTTCCTCTGCTTTGATTAAATTTTGCAAACTGTTTTTGAATATTAAAAAGCACTCATTTTTTTTATTCTCTCTCCTGGCTTTCCCTCTTCTCTCCAGCATGTGCGTGCTCTCTCCGGCCCTCTCCCCACTCTGGCGTGTTCCTCCCTTCCCAGGAGCGATGTATGAGGCGGGCTGCACAGCCGGCGTGCTGCAAGCCTGTTTGCACACCAGGACCTTGGTGCTGTGCATCTCTATTAAATAATGGAGACAAATTAATCTTAGAGACACCAAACAAATTGTCACTCCTCCTTCTCTTCCATTACGTTCCAGTGGACTGGGAAGGGCTGGCTAAGTGATTGGGTTGGGGGGGGGCAGGGGGAGAAGCTGAGGGGTGGGCGTACTGCCTGAAAGAAAGGTGGGAGGGCACTAACTCTTATTACTCTTATTCAGTTTTCCTCTTCAGTATCCCCTTTGGCCCCTTTGGCTTTATTTATTATTTATCTTTTTTATTTCCTTTTGTAAAAACTAATGAAACTCATCGGCTCTGTTTAAACTTCATATATGGAAGTCTGTGCATTAGTCTGATGGCTGGTTATTTATGTGACTGGAGACCCAGGCCCATTCCAGGGCAGGGACCTGGGCAAGAGGAAGGGGGTCCTACTTTTAGGGGCTCGAGTGAGCAGCCCTCTGCTAGAGAACCAGTTGGGGAAATCAGGGCAGATGTTCCCACTGTCTTCCCTCCCCTTTCCAGAGACAGTGGGAATGGTATATGTGTCGAGTCCCTGGAACCTGTGAGGATGTTAACAGCGGGAGGGTTAGGATTATAACTGAGCTGGCACCATCTCACTCAATCTTGGGTTTGGCCTGGCAGGAGCTAATGAGTCCAAAACACTCCCCCATTCTTGACTCTGAGTTATTTGAAATGGTTAGTTAAAAAAAACTCATTCCTCCTTTTCTGTGCCTTTGCCGTTCCAGGAAATCATCGAGTTCCCCATCCTGAAGCTAAATGGCCGGACCATGGAGATTGAGTCTACCTTTCACATGTATGTCCAGCCCGTAGTCCATCCACAGCTTACTCCTTTCTGTACAGAGGTAAGGGCCCTGGCTGGGCAGCAAGGGTTGCTGGGACGGGAGCCTGGGGATCACTTGTGCTCTATACGGGCTGCTTAGGTCTTTTCAGTGGTTAAGGCAGGTGTGCATTGGACCCAGTCAGCTTTTTACAAAGCCTGCCACTCCCCTTGGACCAGTGTGGTCATTGGGGGACCCAGAGAGAGCAGTGGCACAATCTGTCCCAGCTTCCCCAACATTTTCCCTTCCTTGTCATCCCTCCCCTTCTTGGTGACCAGGCACTTGGAATTTAGGAGCAGGGTGGTGCCTCTGGGGTTCAGCTTCTTTTCAGTTCCATTTCCCTTAGGGCCCTTGGCAAGAGATGAAGATTTCAGCTTCTCGGAAGCAGAGGTTATGTTCAGGCTTTCTTAGCTTTCTGGTGATGTTTTTCTGTGCTTGAGCAAAGTGGTCCTGTGTGAAGCATTGGCTGAATTTGTGGGAAGCACAGCGCTATCACTGAGGAAAGACAAGAGCAGTCCAAGTGGGGTATGAGGACAGCCTGGCTGAGGCTGAAATGTCCTTATCCTTATCCTAGGCTGGTTCTGTACTCGGCCACCTTGCCAACAGGTTAGTATGGCCCCATTTCACAGATTGTGAAACCGGGACTAACTGAGATCTTGATGCTTTCTGGAGGCTCAAAGAGCCATCGGCAGAGAGGAGGTGCCCCTGAAGAGTCTGACTCCCAGGACTGTATGGAGAGGCCTTCTATGGCTGCTTTTCCCTGCGGTGCCTTGTGTTATTTACTCTGTGGTAGCCACAAGCTGTGTGTGGTGGAATCACCAGTCAAGTGTGTGTGGTAGAGGTGATGGGAAAACATGAGCGTTTTTGGAATCTTAAGCATTTGGGGTGAGAATACATTAGAGACTTTGTGCCTTCATTTAGAGACCTACTTTCTTCATATGAATGAAACAGGAGGAAAGAAGTTCTTGAGTAATCCCGAAACAATCCCTTTGGTGTGGAAGGGGCTGGGGAAGGGCCTGCCTGCACTGCTGGGGGTGCTCAGTGGGCTCTGAGACTGACTTAGCCCAAATATGAGTCTTAAGGGTCTCTCCAGGGCTGGATGCCAGTGACCCAGGTGGGCCTTTTGTTGTAGGCATCCATCTGCCAAGGTGTCTAGTCTCAAGCCTTTTGTTGTTCCAACCAATGCTGTTGAGGCTCTTGCTTCCTCTGGGGTCAACTGTTTTTCCCCCTCTTTCCCCTGGGAATTACCTATACCACTAGGGGGTGCTAATCTGTCCTGTTTGCCCCTTTTGAAAAAAATCATCATTTTAATGATGATGAAAATCCCCTTCCTTATGGGAAGGGAAGGGAAGACTTTCCTTAAACCAGCCAGGTACCTGAGCCCTCCACTGGCCTGAAAGTGTAATGTCCTCTTATCCTTTTCTTCCTCTTCCGTATGTGTGACCTCCCCCTTGGGGGCTCCAGTTCCAGCTTGCTGCCTGGCATAGACAGGCAGGCCTAAATTTGGGGAAGTTGCTACTTGTTTAGGAATGGAGCAGAGCGCTGCTGGAACTCAGCCCTGGGCAGGAATGGATGATTGAGAATATTGGGAAAAGGGTTTTTTTTTTCAGAGCAGGGCTGCTGCTGCTTCTCTTTTGGGGAAGGGGAGGAAGGATTGTGAGCCTTTTTTTTTTTTTTTTAAATTTATTTATTTAATTTTGGCTGCATCGGGTCTTTGTTGCTGTGTGCGGGCTTTCTTTATTTGCAGCAAGCGGGGGCTACTCTTCGTTGCGGTGGCTTCTCTTGTTGCAGAGCACGGGCTCTAGGCGCACGGGCTTCAGTAGTTGTGGCACGTGGGCTCAGTAGTTGTGGCTCGCGGGCTCTAGAGCGCAGGCTCAGTAGTTGTGGTGCACGGGCTTAGTTGCTCCGCGGCACGTGGGATATTCCCGGACCAGGGCTCAAACCTGTGTCTCCTGCATTGGCAGGCCGATTCTTAACCACTGCGCTACCAGGGAAGTCCCGATTGTGAGACTTTGATGAAAGATGTTTCTTTTTTGTAGAAAGTTTCACCCAAGGACACACATACATAATTTGGAGGGTGGTAGGCTTGGTGGTGTGGGATCCTCATTACGAAGCCTGCTCTGAAGTGAGGCTGTGGCTGTGCTGTAGGTATCGATTTTGCCATTTTGTCTCGGGCTTCCAGAGCTCAGAACTCTCCCTGGCCTGGTCCCTGCCTTTGCATCCAGCCTCAGATCTCCCTGCTTCGTCTCCCCCTGACTTCCCTCAGTCTGCCTCTGCACGCGATGGTCTTTCTGCCTCTGTGTTGCGCCCACCCTCCTACTTGTCCTGCAGCACCCTGCTCAGGGTCACCTTCTCTGGGAAGCCTTCCTTGAGCCCAGGCTGGGCTGTGCTCACCCCAGCGTAGCACCAGTCAGATACATTATACTGCAGTCATTTATCCTCTCTCCACTAGATTGTGAGTTCCTTGAGGGCAGAAATTAGATCTGATCCATCTCGGTCCCATCCTTAGGGCCTGGCACCAAGTAAAAATACATGTTCCTTGAGTGAATATTGTCAAGGAGTTTTTCAACCACACCTTGCCTCCCCTCAGAGTAGCTGTACTGCTGAGTTGCTCTTTTGAGTAAGTAAAGTCTTCTTTGTAAAACCTCAGATCGTCTAAATATTGCCCCATCTTCATACTAGATGGATTGTAATGCAAAGAGAGGCATGGACACGGGACGCGGCTGTCGTTCTGAGACCTCATCCAATCTGGCGGTAGTTGCCTTTGCGGGTCGGGAGGGAGGTCATTACGGCCAGAAGGAATCTTTCATTAGTAAGTGTGAGGAACAAAAACCTCCAGATTTTCCTAGGCAGCTCCTCTGGTAGGATTTTCTCTCTTGCACAAGAAGTGTTTTAAGAACCCTGACTGTGTGTGTACATGCACAAGCACATGCTTGTGTTGGGAGAGAGACGGGCTCAGTGCTGGGCAGTAGGAAGAGGGATTCTGCCTTGAGTGAGTCTGCAGCCCACATGTAGACACTCTTACTTGCTCTGTGTAATGGACATGTTGTTAGCCTTCTTGAGGTCCTTTCTTAGTTCCAGTTGATAGTTGGTCTGGAGACATGGTTCTGACAGAGATAGGATGGGATGTGTTTCTTTCCTTTCCCTACCACCTCTAGAATCTGCTCCAACTCATCAGATCTCTGTCTCTAGCAGCTGGGCTGACCATGTGCAGTCTTTTTTGTTGTTGTTGTCATTGTGAGAAAAAAAAACCAGGAAAAATACCCATTTTGCTAACTGCCAGTAAAGGGCTTTGTCTTGCACCTGTACTTATAAAGGGTGAGATTTATTGGTCTCTTTGTCTGAGGAGAAAGAGTGGGTCTGATTATCAGATTGCACACCAGAGACAAGTGCTTATGTAATCAACAAACTGTCTTGGTGTCAGAATACGATTGTGCTGGAGATAAACTGTGAAGGGAGAAAGCACTGGATGCTGACATGCTATTGGCACCGAGTGTCCTGGGCTGCTTCGTGTAGTTGCCAGTGTTTATGAGGAAGCCAGCTCGTTCTTGGACAAAGCCCTTGTGCGGGAGGGGATCTCAGTAACCAGCCATGTTATCAGTCAGGGTCAAAAGCTCCTCGCCTTGTGGTTTCTGAGTCTGGAGAAGCGGGAGTTAATCTGTAATCCCTCAGTGAAAGGAGCCACAGAGCACACATTAATTCTTCCTCTCACCTCTCCTGCTTTAAGTGGTTAAGGTCTCTGAGCTCTGTTTAGCCTGTGAGCCCTGGTTCTCAGCTTAATAAATACTTGGCTTTGCTCTAGTACCTTTCATTGTGAGGCTGTGAAAGCTTTTTACAAACATATATTAACCCAAGTGGGAATGGGCTTAAAGAGCAGCATGAAAGATTTAGGTTAGGCATAAGGTATAACTTCCCAGTATTTATTTTATTATATTGTCTCTCTTCCTCACAGTTTGTGGTACAAGTCTTATAGGTTGTCAGTATCAGGTACAGGGACTGACTTTTAAGATTTCATCCTCTTTTCATCCAGTGCCTTGGCAGAGCTGGTAAGATGTGGTCCATTGTTGGAGGCATTAATGCAGGGGAGTGAGGCCTGCCCCGAAAGGATCTCCAGCCCCTGTGTCTCTGGGGGTTGAGTTCAAGTCCTTCAGCTGTAAGCCGTAAGTCATGTCCTGCTGGACATGGTGGTCTGGGAAGCATGGAGAGGGAGGGAGCTGAGCTCACTAGGCTCCTCCCAGGCTGAATGATTCTGGGATTGCTGAGCCCTGGAGAGGAGTGTGAGAGAGCCCCAGGATCCGGGAGGCTCCCACCCTCACCACAGCCCAGGGTGGGAAGAGGTGGGCCTAGTCTGTGGTGAGAGACCCTGCAGAGCAGCGCTCCAGTTTTTCTTTTCGGTGTAGTGCTTTTCCTGGGGCCCAGGGAAGGTGCTTGTGCACCTTGTACACAAGTGCTGACCTAAGTCCCATCTCCACGGAGAGAGGGTTCTTGGCAAGGGTGCCATTGGTTTCCTGTGTAAGCGAGACTTTCTGGAAGCCCTTCAGTGTTCATCTGAGTGACCCTTGGTGGGAGCCAAGAGAAGGAGTAGACCTAACCTTGCCCCAGGAAACTCAGACTGGACATGAGACTGTACACAGACCCTGGGGCTTTCCGAGAAGAATGGCTGTGGGCCCCCTTCTCCAGGATAGTTCTGACCCAAAGCCCCAGCTCCAGGCTTGGGGATGTGACTCGGCCCTGGGAGAACTGAGCAGGAGAGAAGCTGGGCGAGAAAGGGCAGTGGTAGGTGCATGGGTGCCAGCCAGTCATCTGGCTATTGGACCTGGAGTTGGCAACAGGCCTACTCTGGACTCCGGCCCCTGCTTGAGACAAAACGCAGGGCCCTTCCTGCTCAGTGTGTGGGTCGGGAAGGCCAACAGGCTCTGGGTGCTGGCTGGACTGGGCCAGGACGGGGCTGCCAAGAAGAACGCAGATTCCACAAGGGCAGGGTTTCCACGCTTTTCTTCACTGCTGGATCCCCGCTTCCTAGAATGGGGCCAAGCCTCTCCAGGAGTAGATGTTGACTAAATAAAAGGAGGAGTCTTAGCACTCCAAGATGAAAGCTACAGACCCTGGGCTCTTCCCCATCCCCACCCCCAGCCCTCAGGGGACCGACCACCTTTTCTTCTCTTTGGCTCAGGCCCTCCCTCTGCTGGGCAGTTCTTTGGTCTCCCAAGCAAGGAAAGGGTGTGGAGGTGCCAGCCGGGTGGGCATGCTGTGGGTTAAAGCCTCGCAAAACAACAGTGTAGTTAATCTTTCTAATTTATTTTCCTTTTAGACCATGGGAAGTCTGTAGGCAGCAGCTGTTACCCAATTAAAATACAGATTAATATAAAAACAGTTTCTGGAATATAAAATAGAGTGGCTGTGTCCTTACACTTCCTTAAAATACCACCTAATAATGACTTGATGAACTACAGAAACCCACCTAGAGGAACCCAGCGTTCTTAAAATGAAAATTTCTTCCCTAAAAGGTGTGTATTACCATTCCATGTAAGCCGCTATGAGAAAATAACCTTCCCTCTTAGAGCCAGCGGTTTCTGTGAGTTGGGTATGTGGTGTTCATTAAATGTAATTATAGTTTAATTGGAGTTTAATCCCCACCCCCCGCCCCGCACTTAAAAAAAAAAAAGTTTCCAAGCAGGCCTGAGATGCTACTCTGTCTGGAAGTGGCTGGGGGCATGTCGGCCACCATGATTTCCAGCTGGGCCCACGTCTGTGCAGGGGGCCTCCTGCCGCAAGCCTTCCAGGCAGCCTATCTAGTCTGCGCTTGAGGGGTATTTTCCACTTCAAAACAAAACAAAGCAACAAGCTGGTTTGAACCTAGGCCTGACCTGGGTGGAGCGGAAGCCCTTGAGTCAGAAATTCTCTAGACTAGGTTCGTAGGCTTTTTTGTCTGCTAAAGGTGCCTGTTTCCTGCTTGGCTAGCCGGTATTGAGGGCCCAGGTATGCGGGGTGAAGGGTGGATGCCTGGGGGGCTCCCCCGGCCCATTGCTGGTTTCAGAGGGGGAAGTGCTGGACACCGGCGCTCAGAGAAGGGGTGGACTTGGAACCAAGTGTGCTGGTCCCATGTGAGCATTCCCCGAGTTCTGCAGGAACTTCTGAGAAGCTTGGAGGTGAATTCACTGTAATTCGGGGGGAGTTATTGAGCCTATTGAATTCAGAAGACACATAAAACCAAATTTTCTGCAAAATGAAAGCTGAAACAGGTCTGAGACCCACCCCGTGGTCGGTATGTGGATGTGTACCCCCATCTTGGGGCAGGAAGTTGTGGGGAAACTTGATTCCCAAGGCTTCTGTCAGGTTCGGAGCCTACAGCTGTGCAGGTCAGAGTCTTTTACGGTAGAAGGAGAAAAACAGAAAGGAAAGGATCCAGTCCAGCTTTGAGTCCCTGCGCCCTGGTTTCCCACCCATCGGCTATTTCTCTTTTCTTTCAGCTCACCGGGATTATTCAAGCCATGGTGGATGGTCAGCCAAGCCTGCAGCAAGTGCTGGAGGTAGGTTGAGTGACCTTTAATTCCTGACCTCTGACCCCTTCCTGCTGCCTTCCTCGCCTTCCTCTCCCTCCCCTCTTGAGAACGTAGCCCTGTAATTTGACTATGATTATGGCTTGATTAGAATAACATTTGCTGTCACATCAGTGACATGCTGTTGAGAGTATTGAACCATTGATCTGTCATCTCCAGCTGTTCCCGTCAGGGTTACTGACGAGATGTCCGAGTGCCACCGGGGGTTGGTGGAGGCCCCTCCAGCTCCCGGCCTGTGGCTGTGCTGGCTGGCGGCTCCGGCGGCTCGGGCAGCCCGCGCTGGGCGGCTGGGAGTAGGGGAGCCAAGCTGCAGCACTGCGGGCTGGCCCCGGGGACTGGAGGTGTTTTTGTTTAGCTTTAGTGTTGGCTTCCTGTGGCATGTGAGCACTTCATTAACTCACGCAGAACTCCCCATCGATGGCTTTTGTTTGCTGTCAGCTCCTCCAGGAGGTGCGGCCGGCCCGCCTGCCCCACTGCAGCTTGCCGCTGGATGCATCGTGCCTGTCAGGGGTGCAGAGGCTGCGCTGGGTAATGATTCCTAATCAGAATAATTACAACAATTGCCTATGTGAGGAAAATCAAATTAAAGGCTTTAGAACCCTTGGCAGAGACCACACTTCTGGGATGTTCTCCTCCGGGAGCTGGAAAAGGTTAAGACGCTGCTGCTTGTGCTCCAGCCTGAGGGAGTCAGGAAGCGGTGCTTGGCCTCAGCTCATCTCCCACCCCCGCGGGCCTGGGGTTTTCAGAGAGGGAGAAAGGTCCCCCTCCCACTCCCTTCTCTAGCGGGAGAAGAGAAGAGAAAAAGCCTGTGGATCTCCTTAGGTGCTTTATTTATCTTTAAGAGCAATAAACCCAAAGCTCAGCCCCTATATCACAGGAGAGAGCAGAGTGTCTGGGAGGATAGCAGAGCACATCTGCCTCGGAGGTAGTCCACCTGGAGGGAGCAGGGTGGTGGAGAGGGAGGAAGATCTCTTTCTTGAGCCTAGAGGCCTGTCCCATGGGAGAGAGAAATGCAGACTGAATTTCCTGGGGCTCCTCAGGATGGAACTAGGGCCAGAGAGAGAGGTCTAGGCTCACCCAGTGGCCAAGTGCGTTCCCTGTCCCAGGGAGTGTGCAGGCCCAGGCTCTGTGGCTGGTCAGGCTCTTGTGGGGTTGGGAGAAGATGGGCTCTGAGGTGTCTCCCAGCCCCACTGACCCTCTTTTTTGGGTGGGGAGATTCACCCTATGACTGAGGGGGGTCCTCAGCCTGGACTGCTCCCTCCAGGCCCAGACTCAAGGAGAAAGAGGGGACCTTCCTTCCCTATCTCCCAGCCAGCATCCCAGAGCGAGGCTAAGGGGGCAGGCAGCTTTCCCCTGGAGCGTCTCTGGCTGGGATCCAGGGAGGAAGATGCTTCTTCTGGGCCAGCACCAAACCAGCGCTGTCGAGGTTATGGAGTTTTCTCCATAGTGGCGCTGGTTGAGGGGGAGATTGTTCTTCAGAAGGCTTGCTCCTGCTGACCCCAGGCCAGCTCTGGAGCAGGATGCTCAGAGGATTCTGAGTCTCACCCAGGAAGCTACTTTCTGCTATTTCAGCATACTTGGGGGGTGAAGAGGGGGAGATTCCAGGCATTGGCCTAGATAGGAAATCTCCGAGAGGACAAGGAGACCAGACTGGGCTCTACTCTTTCCCATTAGCCTTGAGTTGGTTATAGAGCTGAAGAATTAGTTCTTGTCCTAAGCAAGGCCCTGAGCAGATGGCCAGTTAGATGTTTGCCTGACACATTTGTTCTAAGCAGGGCTCAGTCTGCATTCCTCTAGACCTTCAATAGCCAGGAGGGCTGGCTGATTGGGGCTTGTCTTGGTGGTCCCTCCAGCCCTTTATCCATTCAAACAGGAAGGGAAGGAAAAGGACAGGCCTGATTCCAAAAGTATCACTTTCCTGGACAGGCTCGTAGCAGAAGCTGCTCACTAGATGTCTGCTGCATGAGGGAATGGCCTCGGCCCTAAGCTTCGAAGGAGCAGTAAGTGCTTCTCATGGTGAAGCCCTGGTCTTGCTGGGCATTTCCTCCTGACAGTCCTGTCCTGTCCTGTCCTGCTCTCTTTTCCAGGACCACTTGCAGGAATTGGGGTGTTGGGGAGCCCCCTAGCGGGTGGGGCACTTACCTTGGGGATTTAAGGCCAGTGAACTGGAGCGAGATTAGCTGATTTAGGGACCTTCAGGTTTGCCTTACCTCTTTTCTTATGTAAAGTCTGCCTTATTTTCTTTAGGTGACCCTGGGGAAAGGATGCATGTGTGCGTGCATGTGTGTGTGTGTCGTGCAAGGGTTTGGGCCAGAGTGACTGGGGAGACAAACCATTCAGCAGTGGAAGGTCCAGAATTTAGCTGCTGGGGAGACCCTCGGGCTGAGGAGGATTCTCTGGTGTGCAGACTGTGAAGAGGGTCTGCAGAGTCCGATACTGAGGAGTGGCCCTGATGTCCCAGGAGATAGGGCTGCTGTGGTCGTGGACCTAGATGGGATCCTTGGCCCTGTTCCAGGACTGCTTCAGCATGGGCCAGGCCTCCCGAATCTCTGCGGTTCCAGGGAGCCCAGGATTACCATGGGCTCTCCATTACCTGCTGGGCACACAAGGCCCTTCACAGTCTGGCCTAACCTAGTCCCCCAGCCTCAGTTCCTGCCCTACCTTTCAATCACAGCGGACTCCAGTCACATTATTTCTTACTCACATTTTCATCAAGAAGACACTGTGCTGGGTTAGGGATTAAGACGGTGAATAAGACAGCTAAGAGTCCCTGCTGTTGTGATGCTGATAGTATGGTGGGGAAGGCAGACATTAAACAGACAATTGCTAATCAGATACAAAATGTCTGTGCCTAAGCCTTTGCCTCTGCCTGGAGTGTCCTTTCCTGTGTTCCCTGCTGTCAAGCAAACTCTTAGTTTTGTCACCAAGCCCTTAGTTCAGTCATCTTTATGAAGCCTTTCTGACTCCTTTCCCTGTAGAAGGTGAGGCTAGCCTCTGCCTCTTCTTGGTCTGATGGCATCCTGGGTACTTCTCCATTGCTGCCTCTATTATATTGTATTAAGATGATCTGTCTTTCTCCCCTTCCCAGCCTACTGTCTATTTTTGGTAGGCACTTAATACATTATCACATATAATTCTCAAAACAACCCTGTAAGGTTAGTCATCCTACCTCGTTTTATAGATGACGGAAACTGAAGTTCAGAGGGGTTATGTGACTTTTAAATGACTTCCCATCAGTGACACAGCCAGGATATGGAAGAGCCAAGGTTAGAACCCAGATGTGTCTGACTTTCAATCCCACGTTTCTAACGACTACGCAATATAGCCTTTAAAAATAATCCTCCTGTGTGAGTGGAACAGCAGTGTGATCTGCCGCACTCTTGCCCCATGCCTAGGATCTTCTGAAAAATAGGCAATGCTTCATGAATTCTTTATGACAATTTTCTTGGTATATACTGATTTTAGTATTTGTACTTCCAGTGTGAGGCAAATAATAAAATGGATCAAAGGGATGAAGGGGAAGAAAGACTTAAAGTGTGTTTAGGATTAGTTTCTTTCCCTGTCTAGGAATTGAGCTCAGCCTTCAGAAGATTCCGCTGAATTTGAATCCCCAACCAGGAGAGGAGAAATACAAAGTCTGGGGCCAGTTTATGAGCTTCTAGCGACTGGAGCAGGCAGTGCTATCCCAGTTGTCAAGATGGGCCTATGGCCCGTCAGGGGAGCCTCTTCTGCTAGACTCATGGTGAAAATTAACTTCACCTTCATTTGGGGAATAACCAAATTAATAAATTTGGTTAGTAGACATTTGGTGGGAGGGTGGAATGAATAAATGAGCGAATGAACCTGTGGATTGGAGTTCCCTGCATGGGGCCTCCTCCCAGCCTGTTCTCGTGGCCCAGGACAGCCTGTGAGTGTGCTAGGCTGTGCCTTTGTTTGAGGACCAAAGGTATGTGGACTGACCTACTGGGATCTGTCCTTATCCTGTCCAGGGTGGGCTGCCAGGCACTGGGGGAGTGGAGGGGCCCCTGCCCCCCACCACTTGGGCTTGTGGGATCTGCCTGCAGGGATTGTCCTGCAAGAGCCTCCAAAGTTCCGAGTCAAGACTGAGACCCCAGAGTGGAGGGATAAGATTACAGTTTTCTCCTGCTCTGATTACAAGCAGCTTATCTGCGTTTCACTGTTGGCTCTTCACGCTCAGGGAAAAAAAGAAAAGGAAAATCTCATCTGTTCTTGTTGTGTACTTTTCAGAGGGTCGATGAGTGGATGGCGAAGGAAGGCCTCTTAGATCCAAACGTCAAGTCAATTTTTGTCACCTGTGGAGACTGGGACTTAAAAGTCATGTGAGTATGAGCAGGACTCCTTTGCTGGCAGGCCTTGGAATCTGCGGGACCAGGTTTTGCCTTTCTCAGGCTCAGATGTCCAAGCCTCAGGGCACCTGGGTCAGGAGTCCCTGGATTTTGGGGTCAGCAGGGCGAGACAAGGGCTGGGAGCCCTGCCTTCTGCCTCTAGAACCAGGAGTGGACAGGCCAAGTACCCTGCTAGTACTGCTGTTGCCTTCTTGCTTTTGCCAGGGCAGCCCATCCTGTTGTGGAGCTACATGTTATTGCCCTGAAAAGAAGGAGGTAAAAGAGGGTCTTAAATTTTCTTCTAAACCAAATACGTAGTATTTACTGTTCTAAATGCTTTGGAAATAGTAAGTCATTTACTAACCCTAGGGATTCTTGTTATTCTTATTTTATAGATGAAGACCTTAAGGCACAGAGAGGTTAAGTAACTTGCCCAAGAACACACAGAGCCAGAATTCAAACGCAGGCAACCTGGCTCCAGGGTCCATTCTCTTAACCATTATACTAGGCTAGGCTCTTATCTGGGATACGAGGCCCTGACGGTCCCACGGAGAGCCCATTGTGAGGATGAGAGAGGGATGCTTCTAGGAAGCTGCCCAGGTCACCAGCCTCCTCTTTCCTCCTTTGTCGCCACTGCTTTTTCTCCTTTGTCTCCTGATCCTGCCCCAGTTATGGAAGACAGAACTGGTTCCTCTGCTGGGTTGACACTTCTGCCTCTTGGCTGTCCTCCTGGATACCTGGCTTCAGAGAGCCCCCAAGGAACTAAAGCGGGGTGGAGGTAGTGGGGCACTGTTTGCTGAGGATTGATAGAATCGATACCTCTGTGTTCTTTGTGACTGAAGGTGGCAGCAAGCACTCTGTGTGTGTGTGTGTGTGTGTGTGTGTGTGTGAGCTTTTGAACATAGGGTAGGGTATTGGCTGGGGTGGGGAGTCGTGGCTCTAGAGTGACATTTCCTACAAATTCAGGCATTACTTTCTCACCAAGATCCTTTTTATGCCTTTTGGATGCTGGGCATTGAGGTGAAGTTCTGCACCCAGGTGGCTGTCAGCCTGCTATTGGACCCAACCCTCTAGGTGAGGCGGGAGGAAGGGCAGGCCTGGATCACATAAGTGCCTGTGCACCTGGATCACATAAGTGCCTGTGCACCTGTCTCCCTCAGCCCTTAGGTCGTGTGCATGCTGACTGCACACCACAGGCTCCGGAGCTCCCGTTGACGCTCGTTGTCAGGGAAATTACAGTGGCTGGGCCTGGAGGCAGAGCTGAGTCGGGGGAGGGTTCCGCGGAGAAGGTGAGGAGGAGGAAGGCTGTTGTTGCTCTGTTACGGCATCCTGGGCAGCTTTGAGCACTCGAAGTGGGAAGGGGCTTACGAGGAGCTCCAGCACAGGAGAAGCTGTCTGGGGTGGGGCGGGGCTCAGGCTGACACCCAGAGTTCTGGGGCTCATGTGGCCCAGACCAGAGGCCCAGTTTCTCCAGGTAGCCTTCTGAGACTCCCACTCTCCCAATGGGTTTCTCTCTTTGGTGTATTCATGTCCCAAACACCCAGTTTCAGCATCTTCTGTGATGGCTGTGAGTGGTGTGTACTTATATGTGTATATGAAAGCTTTCCTGTGCATGACGTTGGGGACCGTCTGGTTGGTTTCTGCATGAGAAGGAGAGGAGATGCCATCTTCCTTGGGTCTGGCCTGTGCTGGCCTACAGCACCAGTTCAGGCCTTGGCACGGTAGGCCCTGGACAGATTTTGGTGACTCGGGAGGCTGCTTTGCATCTTCATGAGAACTGGTGTAATGAAGAAGAGGGATAGGGTTGGGGAATCAAATTACACATAAAAGGAAATCAGATGTTAATGAGCACATACTATATTTCACTCAGTCCTCCTAACTGCCTTCTCGGGTAGGAGGTGGTGCCTCCCTTTTATAGATGAAAAAAACAAAGCACAATTAAAAACTGAGGCTCAAATTGGCAGACTCAGAGGTAGGCAGAATTGAATTCTTAAGGCCACATAGCTTCCAAAAGAGATGATTCTGGCGGACTTTGGTGGCTGGTTTGGGTCTGGCTCGGGAAGGCCAGTGAAGCTCTGAAAGCCAGTGAGCAGGGAGGTGGCAGGTGGCAGGTGGCTGGGGGAGGAGACCTCTGTGTCTGCCTTTTAGAAGCAGGACCCCACATAACTGCTGGGAAGCCTCTTAATTAAATGTGTAGCAAAATAAAAACAGCCAGAGAGGAAATCTAAGTAGTGCTGCGTGACGGTGCACAGCTTTTCCATGTTCCTGGAGCCTCTCGTCAGATGGCTGTCGTCAGAACAGCCACTTTCTCACACGCCTGGTAAAGCCTGCTGATGAGCCTGACAAGGGTGGTGTTAAACTGACACCCACAACTTGTTAGTATGTGGCTCACTTCTTATTTTGACATCCATTTTCAGATTTAACTAAGTCTAAGGAACTCGGCAAATATTTTCATTTCCCACTCTAGTCTCTCAGAGCCATGGTTCCCTCTCGTTGCTGTCCTTCCCCTCTCCCAGCCCCCCTCTCCCTCCAACCAGCTTCACATCACTTTTTTTTTTCCACATCAGTTTTGTTGGAAAGGGCCTGATTAGTGAGGCACTGAGAAGTGGGGACTGAAGTGGCGGCGGAAATCCCACTGGAGAAAAGAAATCTGCTCCCATCCTGACAAAATTGTTTTGTGTCCATCTTTGGTCAGTCTGAATGGGTTGACACTCTGGTTTACATGGGCTTTGATGCTATCATCACAGATCCTGCTACGGTGGGTTTTAATTTAGGGGGTGCAGATTTAATTTTCCTTCTAAACCTGTTTAAGAAACGACACTCATGGTTTTGGCTCTTGGTCAGCTTGCCTTTCCTACCTGACCTACCTTTCCTTTGCCTTACCTGGTGTTTCTTGAAGCTCCTTGTAGAGTTTAGCGTTCTTTCACCAATTTTCTCTCTTTCCACGTACCCAGGCTCTCTGTATTGTCTCTGTGAAGGGCTTCCACCTTCAGCATGGTGGGAGGATAGGGCGGATGCGGAGTGAGGAGTGACACCGGCACAGGTGCTGCCCTTGAGGAACTCAGCTTTTCACCTGTAGCTTGGTGACCTGTGTTTACCAGCTGAATAGCACAGGTAGCTGAGAAGCTAGACCAGAGGCTTTTCCAGTGGTCTGTGGGTCTGAGATCAGGAGGACTGGGGTGTGGGCTGGGAGTGGGGGACAAGGAAGAGCTGATATGAGGGTGGACCTGGTCCTCGGTGCCATCTGGGAGGGGGCCCTCTGGAGGAGAGGGGCAGGATCAGCAGACACCGCTGTGGGGAGGCAGGGCCCAGGGGTCCGCTCAAGGTCTGCTGAGAGGGTCCTCCTCCCCCTCCCCCTCAGCTTTGGAATAGCGAGTTTTCCTGCCATTGGAGGTCGACTGTGTGAATGCGGGCCTGGTATTTGACTTTAGTTGTTTTCCTTGCTTTCCTTGTGAGGTGTGCATACTACACCCCTCTGTTGGTGAAAGTCTGGAGATCAAGAGATACTTGCTCAGCATTTAACATTATTTTGTGTGAGACCATCTGAACTAATTTTGCAACAAAAAAACTCAGCCACCTGGGTAGAAAGCTTTCTGAAAAAAGAATGATAATTTATTAGAGTGCCAATTGGGGGAAAGCACTTAATACTATGCTGTCCAGCCAAAGGAAATGAGATCTATTCCAATTACTTCAATACTCTGACATGAAGTTTTTTGTGTTATTTTGTTCTTTATTCATCATGAAGAAGACCAATCAGGAGGCAGGTGGAAGCATCTGTGTGAAAGTCACACCTGAATTCACACTGAACCCTTTCCAGACTGCATAGGTTTCCCTTCTTGTTGTTTCAAGTACAAACAAACATGATGTCTCTGATTGAAAAAAATAAAAAATAAAAAAGACACTTGCTCATATTACCCTACTCACTGCTTGATTTGGGGGCATGCACTCAATGGGGACTACTGAGGGTCATGCAGCCAAGACTGTGGAAGAGCAGAGACTGCTGTCACCTGGAGTGAAGTCTCATGGCGGTGGAAGCACCCGCCTGGGGAGCACTGTGGGGCAGGGACTGTCTCGTGGGGCGTGTAGATGAAGGCTGAAATGCTGAGCCGGTGACATGCTTGATGGGGGTCAGTCTGGGCCCTCTTGGCATCATTCAGCAAAGCTGACCACTTCATCCTTCTTGAAGCACTCTTCATTTCTACTTATGTCTCCTGTTTCTCTGACTTTTCCTTCACAGTACTTTTGGCAGATTCTTCTTTCCTTTTTTCTTAAATTTGGTGTTTCTTAAATATTGGTATTTCTTCGACCTCTCTCCTAGCTGTCTTTTCTTTTTATCTGACACACTCACACTTATCAGAGTGATCTATTCCCCAGCTTCAGTTATCCTCTGTATGCTGTCTTCTCATTTTTCCTCCATCTGAGAAGTGGGAACTGACATGGCAGCAGTGATCCCACTGGAGAAAAGGAATCGGCTCCATCTGCCATCTGAACTCCAAGCCTTCATATCCAGCCCCTGTTCTCTCTCTCACCTGGATATACACCGACCCCTTAAAGCTCAGGTGTTACTTGTCTCCCAACACCTTGTCTTCCACCATTCTCTTAAATAATGATTGACTGGTACCACCTACTCAGTAGTTCTGTCAGAAACCTGAGAATCACCCTTGGTTCCTCCCTTTAGCCATAACAAATTAATTGCCAAATCCTATTGATCCTTTGTCCCAGAGGTTTCTCAGAGTCTTTGCCTTCTTTCCAAACCCAGTACCACTGCCCTAGTTCAGGTCACCATATTCTTCTTGGATTCCTACGAAAGTCTTCTTTCTCACTGGTCTCTCTGACTGTCTTGCTTCTTCTGTTCCTTTCTCCTAATTGTAGCAGATTACATCACACCTGCTTAGCAGCCTTCAAGGCTTCCCCTTGCCCTCCAGGCAAAGTCACACTGTTTATTGGAGCTTTCAAGGCTCTTGTTTATTTCTCTTGCCTCATCTCTTGATGCTCTCTATGTATTCAGTCCCCACCCCAGCCAGATGCTCTAACTGGCCGATTCCTAAGGATCCCTCCTAACATCTTTCTCCAGGTGCCTTCCTGTGTGTTCTTGGAGCACATGTGCTTATTGATACATGAAAGTGTGCTGTAGCTGCCTCAACTTGTCTGTCTCTTTCCCTAGATTGTGGGCACCATTACAACCCTAGGACAATGCTTGACATGTAGTAGTTGTTCAATAAATGTGTGTTGAATAAATGACAACTAAGTTATGGAGTGGGCCTGTGGAATACCCTGCTCAGGAAGAATGGCAGAGGGTCATAGTGGGTAGGTTCAGGAGAATGGAATGGAAGAGGAAACCTCGGGCCCTCCTGTACCAGCCTGAGTGTGAGGGGTTAGAGGACCATTCTGTTAGTGCCAAGAAGCTCCTGGGTTGCCCCTGCCAGCACTGGGTGTTGGGCCCTCCACGGTGGGTACTGGGTGAGATGGCATAGGGGGGCCTGGGCGAGGGAGGAGGAGTTTGGTCCTAGGTGCAGTGTGAAGGGCTTTCTCTGAGACATTTGTGCCGCCAGGACTGAGGGCTGGGACTGCTTTGGGAAAGTTACATCAGATAATAAAGATAGCCAGCCCTTATTGAGCACTTACCACATCCCAGGAGTCCTGCTGTGCTATTTATACATTAATCTCATTTAAACCTTACTACAATCCAATGAAAAAAATTATTTTTGTAACTTTTTATTTTAACAAATGAGGAAACTGGGGCCCAGAGAGGTAAGTAATTTGTCGAGGGCACACAACCTATTTGTGGCAGGGATTTGAACTCTAGAAGCCATGCGTTTGACCGCTCTGCCATCTGACCGTCTGCTTCTGTCTTCCTTCATGGCCCATGGCTTTGTGGTTGGTGGGAACGCCCTTCCTTCGCTCCTTTGTTCGCAACTGAGAGGCAGAGCCTCGGGATGTTCTCTGACACCCTCGGCTTCTGGTACCTGGTCTGGTGTTGGCGGAGGTCTGGACTGTTATGATCATTTTGCTTTGGGGACGTGGCTGGCCAGGAGGTGTGGTGGGGAATGACTTGGGGCTGTCTGAGAGCCTCTTTGCTGAGCTACAGATGAATGAATCCTCAGATCTGTTTTAAGGAAACCACTGCCAATATCACTTTGGACACCTCTGTCCTGTAGTATGTTTGGAAGCACGTGGGGCATCTCGTCGTGTCTTTAAGCTCGTGAAGACGTGTCTCTTGTCCGTGGGTTTGCCGGTTGGTCTCAGCACTGAGCTGTATCACCATTGATTAGCAGCCTGCTGGGGGAAGGGGCTTGAGTAAGAACTCCCTGGCAGTCCTGACTTGTCTCATTTCCTGATACTTTTATCTGTCATTGCAAGCGCTTGGGCTCCCCTCCTGAGCTAATTAAGTTTGCATGTGTTTAGACGCATTGCCAAATAGGGCTTAGCAAAGCAGAACTGAGCTACATCTCTTTCTGAGTAGGGAAGGAAGGGTACATGAATGCTCCACCACGAGGACCGGGAGAAGTGTGGGTGACATGGAGCCAGTGTGTACAGATGGTAAGCATTCTGCCCTGGCCTCCTCGGGACACAGCAGGCCTTCAAAGCAACTTTCTGACTAGCTGGCAGCAGCAGATGGGGGCCCACCCTCCAGCTCTCTTAGTGAATTGGCGTTCTAAGAGGGCTGAGGATGGAAAGAGCGCAGGCTCTGAGTAGGAGTCTTCTCCCAAGCACAAGCAAAACTGAACATCAAGTTTAGTGGGATTTGCAGGGGGAGTTTGTAGGCCTGTGTGCTCTTTGCTGCCAGCCTGAACCTACCCAGCTCTGTGGCCTAAAACCACTGTGGCTAGCGGAGTTCAGGGTGGCCTTCTTTCCAGGTCTGTGAGAAGTACATTGGAAACGTGGACCACTGAAGGCTGCACTTGCCTTTTTTCCTTGAATACCCCAGACCACCCTGCACGGTCTGATGAACCCTGTGAAGTGGCGCCAGGGGGAGGGAAGGAGAGTCATATTGCACAGGATCTCCTCACCCAGGACGTAGGGTTCAGCCTAATGGATCACCACAGTGAGGTGATGGCTGCCAGCATGTTTCCGTGTCAGACTGATGCCTGCGTTTTACCTAGCGCTGGGTAGCCTGAGGTCTGAGATGTCCCGTGGCATCCTGCACACACAGCAGCAGGCACGGGGCCTTACCATGTTGTGGAGTCCTCCTCTGAGGTAGGGAGTGAGGGTATTTCCTACAGAAAGCAGGAGAAACAGCTGTCTGCCATGGTCAGGGCCTCGGTCCCATAGCTGTGAGGCCAGTGGGTCAGCTTCCTGGCCATGAAGAGGCTCTCAGTGGACGAGATCAGCTCAGAGTCAGGGCAGGCTCCCAGTGCACACAAAGTGTGTGCGGGCAGGGTGGGGAGAGGGTTCTGGAGGTTGTATAGGAATTCTGGGCCTTTGAGCTGCAGCCTAAGCCCAGAGAGAACGAGAACCAGACCTTCTGCCCTCCCTTCAGCTTCCCTAGAGCCCTCTCGTCAGCAGAGGTACATGGGGTTAGCCCCAAGAAGGCAGCTTGCGTTGATGGGGTCATGTTTCAGCTGCAGCTAATCCAAGTCACTTGACATAAATCTCTCCCTGCTGCCTCTCCCCTCCCTCCCATCCCCAGCCCACAGACAGGGAAATGAGTCCTGGCCCTCGCCCTGAATACATCATGGCAGGCCTGCCTCTAATGAGAGAGGGCCATTCATTGTGGGGTGAAGCTCCCTGCAGAGCCTGGGATGCCATTAATTAAAGGAGAGCCACCTGAAGCCAGTGGTGCGGCGCAGCCTGCCACGCTCAGATGGAGCAGTGGTGGGGTAGCCTCGTTAGCCTGACAGCTCCTTGGGCCCCGAGTTCCTGGGCGCAGAGGAGCGAGGGGTGCCCCGCCTCCACCTGAGAGCTCACGGCCTCTGGGGCCAGCCTCCTCGCAGATGCAGGAGGGCCCCCTCCTGCACCTGTCCTGGGGCCTGGACCTGGCAGGAAAGGGGCGCCTGATGGCAGGCTTGGCTGGGGATTGTCCATTTCCTTTGGGCAGGCCTCAGGGCAGGAGCAGGCTTCTCTGGAGCCCGAGGAGGCTCCTGGCTCCCGGCTCCCGGCCTGCGCTCCCTTCCCGCTCTTCTCCATGTGGTCCTGGAGCTGCAGGTCAGCGGGTGGCGCAGCCTGAGGCCTTCCTTCAAAGCCTGAGTCTGGGGAAGCTGGTGTGCCCTGGGACGACCTTGGGCCTGCAGGGGCACTCGGGGAGAGAGAAGTCCTGTCGTCGGGTCTGCGAGCACGGGCCGTCACAGGCAGACAGAGCCTCTGGTGTTCCACTTTCTGGACGCTTCTAGGCCGAAGGGTGGGGCCCCAGTGGCAGCCTCATCTCCTCACCCCCTGGAAGGTGTCAGAGGGTCTAAAGCACTTTAGTGATTATAGGAATCCCTGCGATGGAAGTTTTGCTCAGTTAAAACCCTGATAAAAGATGGAGATGTTTATGTAGTGACTGACCAGGCGTTGAGATGTTTATGGTGGTGGGAGCCTCCTGCTTCGGCCTGCTGCGGAGCTGCTCACTAGATGGCTCTTTACTGCTTAATTGGTCCTGAGGTGAGTGTTGCCGCCTGGTTTCTGGTCCCCGGTCTGATAGGTGGAGTGCCCCTTGACCATCCATGAGGCTCTTACTGCCTCTTCCTTGCTGGCAGGAGGGGCTGTAGGCAATCGGACCTTGACCATCGCCCAGAGTTGGGGTAGCTCAGCCAGTCTCCACCTGGCTTGTCAGGAAGACAAATTGGTTTTATGTTTGTGGCTCTTCTGGGCAGTGTCTGGAAGTCTGGTTCTACGCTGCATGGGAGAATCTGACAGGCTGCCTCAGAGAGCCTCAGAACCAGCAGGGCATGGCTTGCCCAGGGGCGCCAGCTCTGCTTCCCTGGAGCTCCCGTGGTCTGGAGTAGAGGCCGCATGCGGCCTCCCGCCAGGTCATGATGTCCTCCACCTAAGACTCGGGCTGCACTGCTTTGTGTTTTGAACATTTTTGGACCTTCCCAGGCCTTGGCCATTTGTTTGGGCTTCTCTTTCCTCTGGCAAATAGAGAGTGAAGGCTGGAGGGTTTGTGTCCTGAACTCCAGGGAGAAAGAGCCACTGTTGATGCTGGAAAATATTTTCCTTTGGGTGAGATATTTTTGTGTTTCTTTTGAACATTCTTTGTGTGACTCTTGAGACCCAGCTTTTTCAAAAAAATTTATCTTTTTCGAAATGGAGGTATGAAATAGGTACAGTAGGGTGCATACAGTATACAAACGAGAAATGGACAGCTCAATATATTGTTATACAAGTATACACCTGTGTAATCACCACCCAGATCAAGACGAAGAACCTTTTCCGTCATCCCAGAAAGTTCCCTTGTGCCCTTTCCCAGTCAGTAATGCCCTCCTTCTGCCAGGTAACCACTACTCTGGTAGTGGATCATTTGCCTCTTACTAACTTTCGTATAAATGGAATCAAACAAGATGTACTCTTTTGAGTCGGACTTCCTTTGCTCAACATAGCATATGAGAGATTCATCCGTGTTGTTGTATGTATCGGTAGTTCAGCCTTTTTATTGCTGGGTAGGATTCCATTGTATTACTGCACTGCAGTTTATGTGTTCCCTTTCTGTTGGACTACATACCTTCTTTAGTCTTTCAGTTTATGTTTGTCGAATAAGTATGTGAATGTTCAATCTGATACGAGCATCTCCCTAGACCTATCAGCTTGTCCTAATTTCCCTCATCCTTTAAAACCTAATTCCAGTCCCTCAGACATATGGTCTTCCCTGTCTCTTGTGGAATCTGCACTGGCCTCCCTCTTTTCTAAGCCCCTGTGATAGAGGGAGGCTGACCCCAGGCCTGTGGAAGTGGCCTTTGAGCCCTAGTGACCCATTTTATTTATTCTTTCAGCACATGTTTATTGAATGCCTGTTGTATGTTTTACACTGTCCCAGGTATTGAGGATTTAG
The DNA here is from genome assembly GCF_005190385.1 of Monodon monoceros. Classification (NCBI taxonomy): domain Eukaryota; kingdom Metazoa; phylum Chordata; class Mammalia; order Artiodactyla; family Monodontidae; genus Monodon; species Monodon monoceros. Next base: position 144,885,691 of record NW_021703774.1, read on the forward strand.
CAGTGAACAAAGAGATAAAACTTCCAAAATATCCTGTCTTCGTGGGGTTTACATTTCAGTGCATGCAACCAGCCCTGCCCTCTGTCTTTTGGACCCTGATGCCAGAAGAATCTTAGTCTTGCCTAGGCTCCTCTGTCTCCTGGGATTTTGTAGGAGCTTGGTGGCAGTGGCTCTTGCCACCTTGACGGGGCCTCTCCAGGGCTTTCGTGGGCTTTCATCTCCCTTCTCTGCTGCTGCTGCTGCTTGGCAGTGAAAGGGTTTTTCAAGATTGGTCCTTCCTTCCACTATCCAGGAGTCTGATTCCCTCTGTGAGAGGAGAGAATTAATCTCCAACTTTCCATGCCTGTAAGGTGAGTGACCTCTGTTTTGTCAGCGCTTGCCAATCTGTCCTCTAATTCCCAGCCAGGGTAATGGAGACATGACTTTGTGCTAAAGCAAACCACCAGCTCTCCTAGTGCGGATTCTGTCCCGATCCAGGCAGCTCAGAGGGGATCTCCTCACAGGTGCTCAGGCACCTGGGGGCTACAGAGGTGTTGGTACCTGAGCAGCTTTGGTCTTGAACGGTGATTGGCAGATTCAAGGAGGGAAGATGCCCTGCCATCGTATACTCCCTAACCACCATCCATGCCAGTGGGGCGGCTGCTTCTGAAATAGGTTTCTATCCTCAGGCTCCTAAGAGCACATGAGAGGCTGTGAACACCCCAGTGAGGAGGAAGGGTCAGGAAACAGGGGTCTTGGAAGGTGAAGGCCAGGGAACTCAAGGCTGCAGCTGGCATAGTGGTCCGTGCCTGAATGATCTGTGGACTCTGGGGGCTTAGTTCTGTTGCCCTTTGGGAAGGGCGCCTGTGAGCGGGTGGGGTAAATTCTCAGTGTCCCTGGCTAATGGGTGACACGCCTCAGACTTGATAGTTCTGTAAAACTGTTTCTTCCAAAGCCTGCAAGGATGTTGGTTTGGGGAAGAAAGCCAGCCAGCCCAGAGAATCCCGGGAGCCTGACAGGCCTTTTTCTCTGCGATTCTTTCTTGCAGGCAGCCCGAGGCAGCCTGTCTCTTTGTTAACAGAGTGACAGCAATGTGACACCATGGAAATAATTACTAACAAATCACGGTGCTGACTGCAAACAGCTCTCTGTCTTCAGAGGCATGTCAGGGTGCATTAGAGCAGGACTGGAGGAGCGGCACGAGGGGGCTGAGAAGCAGCCTGTGCTCAGACGCTCTCCTCTTCTTCCCCCACCCTGACCCCTTGCTGCTCTGTCTGACTTTCCTGCTCGTGGCCCTTCCCCACTAGGTCAGCTAAGGGACCCGCTGGATAAGTGGCATGTGGCTATTCCCGCTTCCTTTGGGCAGGTAGCTAGGACTCCCGTCTTTGCAAAGGAACACCTGGGTAGTGGTAAGATCCAGGAGTTTTTCTGTTACCGGGCCCCCAAAAGGTGGAAGGATGCTCCATTTTTTATTTACTCGCTGCCAGTTGGGACCAGCTTTGCCTTCTGGTGGTTTTGGGGTGATAGTATTTGTGCCAGCTGGACCCAGAATCTGGGGGAAGCCTTGTGTTTCAGTGTTGGCTGAGCTCCCTTCCCCGACAGCCCTGGATTTTTCCTCGATTGCCACAGTCAGTTTTGGGTGAGTCGACTCTGTCCATTCCCTCTTGGTTAGCAGAGTGAGTGCTCTGACTGTCAGGGCTGTAAATAAGGTTCTTGGTGTGTGTGTCTGGAGGCAGCCGGGTTGGGTGGGGAAAGGAGTGGAAGGACAGGCAGCACTCCGATGGCTCCCTCGCTTGCCCCCCTCCCCTCTCATACAATATTTATCCAGGGATGGGAGTCAGATGCAGCGACCTCAGGGTCACCCAGTTAAATAGCTTCTGAACCTCCCTGCATTCTAATTGCTGCAGTTGTCCTTTGCTCTGGAGGCTTCTCCTCCCCATTGTCTGCTGAGGCACACACTAATGGCTCTCCTCCCTGGCCCTGCTGGGAGGCATCTGTGGGGTGGGGGTGTGTGGAGGGAGGGAGAGGGCTCATTGCTACCTCCCTTTCCCCGGGGATAAGGGAATCTAGGGCCTATTAACAAGCGGCTTTAGCTAGGAGGAGCACAGCCCCCTGCGCCCCTGCTGCCACCTCCCCAAAGCTGGCTGGAGAAGGAGGCCCAGGCGGCGGGTCTGGTTGACGGGCCAAGGGGCTTCCCCCATCTCCAGTCGGATGAGCAGAGCTGTGGGACTCGTGACTCCTCTACAAGGGGACAGACCCTTGAGTACTTGGCTGAGGAGCATCATCCTGTGTTCCCATGGTCCCACATTCATGGTTTAGAAACGTCTAGTGAGTGGTATTTCCTGTTGGAATAGACTGCATTTTGCTCAGAGATTGGCCAGATGCAAAAGTCTTCTTGGTCCCCCGCAGGTTGATTTAGATGATTGATGATGGTAGCAGGTGTGCTGCATTTGGTGATTTAAGAGTGGCACGTGCCACACGTCTTCACCAGGACCTCCCTGTAAATGTCAGTTACCACCCACTTCAGCTCTTCTCTTCCGAGAAATACCATTGGAAACTGCCATCGAAGGCACTAAGCACTGTGTATCCTGGAAGAATATTCCAGCAGGAGCCTAAAGTTAGCCCCAGTTGAGAGTTGCTCGGGGCCCAGTAAGTACTGTGCTGGGGACTGTGGGGACTGCCAGGTGATCAGGGCAGAAGGAGCAGCACGTGCAAAACTAATTGCAGGCTAAGTAATAAGTACGGTAGAGCATGCGAACACTCCAAAGAAGGTACAAAACGAATGCCATGAGAACCCAGAGCAGCATAGTAGAGAGACTGAATGGGCAGTATTTTTAGCAGGAAACTTAAAAAAAATAAAACGTTAAAGAAAGCCCAATATTACAGAACATAAAAGTTGAGCTCTTCTGGTTGAAGCTGGGGCACGGCCCTGCCCATTCTTCCTCCTCCTCCTCCCCCAGTCCACAGAGTAGCCTGATGTCTCTCCTAGAACCCTAGAGCTCCATGGAGCATGGTTTAAAATGCCCACCAGAAGTGTGACTGTGTAGGCTAGGTGTTACACATCCTGAAGGGGTCAGGGGAGCTGGGATCAGGGCAGAGGAGATCAGCCAGGGGTAAGGGGAACAGCTGTGTCCTGGAAGCAGAGGTCAGACTGCATCCCAGATCCTGAATGCTTGCAGGATGCTCTCCTCAGAGCCTCCAGAGGGCATTGTAGGCCACACAAAGGCAGCCCAGGCAAAGGGTCAAGATGGCCATAGGCCAGGGGGAGCCTCTGGTGGGGGATGAATGAGGTATCTTGAAGACCACTCAAACTGCTACGGAGTGCCTGAGCCAAAAAGAGAATAGCTCACCAGCCAAGACACTGACCAGAATACCCTGGAAACCTCCTGTCACCTGCTGACTCTCCTCCCCGGACCCTACTCCCTGCTGCCTGCTCGGGCCTCTGCCATTCCACCTGGGAAAGAGGGCTGGCCGGCCCTGGTGGCCGCTCCAGCACTTTTCGCAGCCGCAACAGGTGGGGCACTGTGCCCTTTCCCTGGAAGAATTGCAGCGGGAGGGACTCCAAAGAGGCACTTGTCTTATTGTTTCACCAGAGGGGCTGGCGAGATACACAGTATTTGGTTTTGTGGCACTGGGGAGGTGCATGTTAGGCTGTTCCCCAGGGTGTTTGTGGCTCTTGTGTGCTTTGTGTGGTTATTTCTGTGGGCTCCGTGTGGGAGAAATGGGAGTAGAGACAGGTGGCAGGTGGGCCACAAAGCGGTGGAGCAGGGAGGTGCTCTGTACATATACGGTGCCTTTTGGAGGCTTGCCAATGGGGATTTGAGGTTGGTTTTCTCTGGGAGTACGGGCAGCTTGGCCTACGGGGCGTCCCTCTGCACCCGCCTGCGTTCTGGTTTCTGTTTGGGAACTCTCCAGTGCAGCATGTCTGGGAACACTTCCAGCTGTGCTGCCAGACCCAGACGCAGGTGACGGCCTTTCGTCTGTACCATAGGGAAACCAAGAGGAAATTAAATGTCATTTGCCCCCTGCACAGCAGGTCGCTGCCAGATCAGACAGTGCTGATCAGAGCTGTGCGGAGAGCACCCGAGGGAAGGCTTGTGTCTGCAGCCATGCCCTCTGGGCTGTGGAGACTCCCAGGTGATGGCCTGGCTCAGGCCCAGGGCTTTCTCTGCCAGGCTGGGTTCACCCTGGCCTGAGGCCCAGCCCTGTGCTACATGGCAGCTGTGGCCCATGCCAGGCCAGAGGTGCATGTGTACCAGTGGGAGGGGGTGGAGGGGCAGGGCAGGGCAGGGCCTGGCAATAGAGGACACACAGGAGCCAGTGAGGTGATCAGCCCGTGCTCAGAGAAGCTGTGTGGTATTGTGGAAAGAACAGGACCTTTAGGATTGAAAGAGACCTGGGTTTGAGTCCTGGCTCCATTACCTACTAGTTGTAGGACCTTGGGAAAGTCACATTACCACTCTCAACCTCCATTTCCTCATCTATGAAAGGGAGAGTATAACAAGCTCTGGCTTCTGACATCTGTTGGGGAAGTAGCTTCTTGTTGGGACTGGTGCCTGAGTTTCCTCACGCCACCTCCCCTAGATCTGGAAAGATGGCCTGGAGCCCCTTGTACCTCCTGGGGCCTCAAGTGTAGTGAGTTGGCTGAAGCTGATGGGAAGTGGGGTGGAGAGTGAGTCTGGCTGGGGCCACACCGCTGGTACTCTCTCCCAGCGCGAGGCCTTTCCTTCTTGTCCTCCTAGGCCTCTCAACCAAGCATCCCAGGGCCTTTATGAGATGAGCACGGGTGATAGTGGTCACCCTCTTAATTGGGGGGGCTCAGCTGGCTCCCTCCAGCCTCATACTTGCACTCCCCTTCCTGCTTGGGAGGACCTCAGGGCTCGTCCCAGCCCCTCCCTTGCCTTGAGTCCTAGTGGCGGGGCGTAGTTCTTGGCTCTGCAGTGACATTTATTAACAGGGCTTTGGGAAGAGATGTTTTAATACTGTGAGTGTTCTCCCTAGAAAACTCCCTACCCCCACCTCACCCCCATCTGAGGCATGGCTGCTGGTAGTGAAATTCATTAGTGTTCCCTGACAGGCAGTGGCGACAGAGGCGCTCGCTGTCTGCTTCCCGCTCCCTCGCTCTCGTGCTCCTGCTTCACGCACACTGATATTTAAAGCTGATGGGCTGCATATAGACTTCTTGTACCATGACAAGTTTGGGGAGGGGGATGGGGGAGGAAGAGACAGACAAGGAGCCAGCTGTCACGCTGGTATTTCAAACAGTACTCTCTCCTGACCCTTTGCAGGCTCCAGCAAGTGTATCATCTTTCTGAAGCTGGTGGTTGGAATTGTAACCTGCAGCCGTCCCAGAGGATAGGGGCAAGTGTGGGGGCAAAGTGGGCTGAGAAGTCGGCAGTGCGTTCTCCCAAGGCTGTGGGCAGGAGGAGAGTGCAGGGACAGAGAGAGGGAGTGAGTGAGGAGAGAGAGAGAGAGGAGAGAGAGAGAGAGAGAGTGTGTGTGTGTGTGTGTGTGTGTGATAGCAAAGGGGATTGAAGCTCAGTCTCTGTAAGTGCTCCTCAGCATTGCCCTCCCATCCCCAGGAATGAAGTGACCCTTTTGCTGTAGTCTCTCCTGGAGTGATCATTATAGTTGATGCTGTGGTTATCTTCTAGGTGGTCCTGAAAGCTCCCTGAGTATAGGAATCAGGTTTGACTGGCCTCTACTCCTTGAGGGTCCTGGGTCTCAGTGATACCCATCAATATGTGGTATCAATTCAGGTAGAAAGTTCTCCCACTTTGTGTCTCAGACTGGGGCCTTGGCTTTTGTTCCCTCCTATTTGTGTGCTGATTTTTTGGATTTGGAGAATGAGTACCAAGGTGCTTCTCTATCCACAGCTCCTCCCCTCACCCCCAAGCTTCTTGGAATTCATTTTGGCAACTGTTGAATGGTTCTGGGACATCCCTACTCTGTCATCCCCAGAAAACTTCTCTAGAATCCTTTTCCTGACCGAGGCACTGTCTTCTCAATGCAGGTGGCCTGGAAGCATCTCCAAAGGCAGGTTTGGTCTCAGCTAACCTCCTTACAGCCAGAATCTCTTCTATAAGTGCTTATTTATAAAGTATGTTTCCCTTGGCCGGCTCGTTTAACCTTCACAGAGCAGGGCATGGAGGTGATGTAGCTGCCCAAGGACACATGTTCACTTGACCAAGTTGTCTCTTAGTGCGGCAGAGCCATGTGCCTGGTGGGGCTTCTACTGTGCTCTCCTTCCCCCCGCCCCCATCAGGGGCTCTTCTAGCTCCAGGGTCTGCATGGGGGAAGTGATTTGGGAACAGACCTGACTCCTCTACTCCCTGCTCTTTTAGCCTTGTCAGTGCTGTCAGTGCTCCCATTGGCTTCTTCCATTTCAGCACAGCTGTGTCTGTGTGTGTGTGTCTGTGGGACAGAGAGGGGTTACTGGCCATCTCCTGGTGGAGGGTGGAGCCAGAATGCCTTTTCTCTCTGTAGACTGAAGTGTATTCTTGAACTGTCCAGGATCATCTTTGATGTGCTCACCTCCTGTAACCCCCATTGCCCTCATCCTTCCCCCACACCCTATACACTATCCTGTAGGCTTCTAGTAGGGGTTGCTGGTGCAGGGCAGCACCTTTCTCTCCCTTCGTGTCCTTGCCAGTCCTGCCCTGGTAGAAAGCACTGAGCATTCGGCCCGCCGGGGGCAGCCAGGCTGTATCTCCTGCCATGGTGCGTCTTGCAGGTGAGATGGAAACTGACTGGCTTTGATAAGTACGAGACTTGAGCATTAATTTTTTATACATCAGCAGTGGCCAAGTGAGTGAATTCAATTATGAGTCTGCCTCTCTCCACCCTCCTCCCCCCAGTGTGGTGGTTCAGAGCAGAGACTAAGGAACCTGTTGAAATGAGAAACCCCTATTTCCTTGTTTGACCCCCTCACTAATTCGGGTTAAATTGCTACGCGATTGCAATGGTGACACATGGTGCCTGCCTGTGTTTGTATAAGAGGATGCAGTGGGGGTGGAAGGACCAATTTGTGCAGAGATAAAAGGTGTCACAGGCAGATAACTAACGTCCCAGCCCCGTGCCTGCTCTCATTGTAGCTCAGTTGGCTCCGTGTAGAAGCCCAGCCGTCCCCTCTTCCTTCCTTCCCTCCCCTTGCTCGTATTTTACCTCGACGCCACAGCGTAATGATGCCCTGCGTAGTGGGGGAGGAGATAGGCACCTCTGGCTGACAGCCCTTCCTGATAACCAAATTCCAGCCCATCCATCACCAGCTACTCTCCTCAACTTGAGGAAAAGTGATCGTGAAAGGCGGGCCGTTTATCACCCAGGGTCTGTTTATCTCCTCTGGGTAGGGGAATGGAAATAGGAGAGACAAAGAGCTGCGTCCCCAGCTAAGTGCTGCCTCGGCTGGGGTAGCCTGCCGGAGCTGGATGCAGAATCACGTCATGCTGACTGGGGAGGCTCTGACTAGTAGGACTCCCAGACTGGGACCCAGGGGAAGGGGACCCTTCCTGAGGCTCAGCCCTGGGAGTTGGAGACAAGCCTAGGAGATGTGGTGGTTCTGAGATGCAGGACAGCCAGTGACAGCATTCTTTGGGAAGGTTTGTATCAGAATGAGCAAGTGTGGAGCCCCTCGTGGAAACAAGTCCAACCCCGCTCATGGGTGACCCCTCGGCAGGAGCTCCCATCTGACTGGTCAGCTGGGTCTGCTGCTTCGCCTTCCCCAGGCTGGGCCTTCCATGCCTCCGTGCTCCAAGGTGACTTTGAAGAAGACAGGGCCTTTCTCCCTGCTCTTGGCCTCTGCACCTCAACACTCCCCTTTTTCTGCATATCAGGTGGCACAAAACAGTTTGCCCTCTGAAGGCGAGCAGTATGTGCGTTTGAGTACCAGGACTGAAAGCCTACATCACTCTGAGATCTGGGTCCCACAGCTTTTCCAGAGAGGCAGAGAGGGATCAAATATGGCCTCCAATTCAGCTGACTTCCTCCTCTTCAAGGGCTTGAGAGTGACCTGCATCTCCCCAGTTTAGAGTTGTCCCTAAGGCTTGCAGAGAGAGAAGCACAGAAGGAAGAGTGTCCATGACCTCTGCCAGAACTGGTGCCTGCTCTCCTGCTGGTCCTGGCTCTTGGTGTCTGCCAGTCTCTTTGTCAGACCTCCATGGATGCTGCTGGCCCCATCGACTCAAGCCTAGTAGTTCTAGCAGAGTCCCCCAGTCTTCAAAGCTGAGCTCTTGCCAGCAGTGGCTTCATCCAGCCCATACCCATTAGCAAGGGTGACATTCCCTTAATGAGCTAGTCCCCTGCCTTGGCTGGCGCTGAGCTGGTCACACCTGTTTGCCATCAGGGCTGTCTGGACCTAGCCCAAGTGCTGGGCTGCAGGTGGTAGGGCTGGATGAGGGGCTCCTTTTGCTCTGTGCTGTATGGGCGGGGGGCTGTTTCTTACACCTCTATTCCTCCCATACTGTTCTTTCTAAGTAGGAGAGGGCTTTCTTTGCTTTCTTTTTGTTATTTAGCGGGAGTAATAAAGGAACTTGAGGAGTACCATATCTTTTCTAATGCCCCCCTGGATGGAGCAGCAGGGAGCCAGTCAAGCATCAGCAAGAGGGTTTCACAGTGGGTTCTGATGACCCTAAGGGGCCAGTGTGGTAAGAGCAGGGTCACATGGTAAACGCCAAAGGCAGAGCCCCTCTCTGGCCTTAGGCCCCAAAGTATTTGGAAAGCAATCATATCCCTTGGTTTAGAGCCCACAGGCAGGACTGGGGATGGTGGTGGGGGTTGGCTTCCTTAAAGAGGGCCCCTTGCATTCACGAAGCTGAAGGAAGTTTTGATTTGGTTGAAAAAAAATCCCATTCCTTTTTATGGCCTGGACATAATTGGCTCTTTTCTATTGGCCATCAGTGATGTCATTCCGACCCTCATAAAGAAGGGGAAATCACACCTGTGGACTTGGTGCATAAAATTTCATTGGGCAGCAGTAATAAGCATGGCCAGATGATGTTTGGGCAGTTGAGGAGCTCTGTGCCCAGTGATCCCAGCTGCCTGGAGACCTGGGCACCATAAACCTGCCTGCACGTTCATGCCCGTAGGCTAGTCCAGGGCCCACTGCCAGTGGCTCTTTTCCTGGGATCAGCATCTGGTAGGAATTTACAGCATTCAGGCCCTTTGTGCCAGGGTGACTTTTGCCTTTTTCTTTTCCAAATTGGTGGAACCATGTACCCACTGGTACCCACTGACCCTAGCCTTAGGCTCCTAAGAACTGTGGACCCAGGTGTGACCCTGAGCACTGACCACCATGCTACCCGACCCTCTAAAGTCCCAGGCCTTGCCTTCCCAGGGACTGCAAAGACTGCATCTATATGATGGATGCCTTGTGTAGTTAGAAGACTTAGATCCCATTTCTAGCTCTGCCCTTGGCTTGTTGTCTGATTAAGCAAATCCTTTTTCTTCTCTGGGCATCAGTTTCCTCTTTTATGAAGGGGTGACAACTTCTCTAACCTACCTTCCTCACAGGGTTTCTCTTGGTGCTCTCTAAGCTGGGCTAGGGTTCTGTCATAGAAATGTGTAGCTGTCTTCCCACGAGGCACCTGGGAGTTCAAGTTCTGGCATACGGCTCTGTGTCTCTTGTGAAGATAGGCCTGGGTCCTGCTATAACTGTACTGCTTGTATCTTGAAGTCACATAGCTAGGACCTCCCATTAGCTGGAGGACTCAACAACCTGAATGCCCGTGCGTCTGCAAACAACATGTGTACCTGCAAGTGACCAGGGCCCCGAGTGAGAATGATGGTCCCGCCTCCCTCTGCTTCAGTCAGCCAGGGGGCCCAGGCAGCACTCTGGATGCGGCTGAGCCATATCTGAAGCTGAGTCTCCAGCCTGACAATCTGTCTAGTCTGTCCTCAGTGCGGCCACTCTGGTATAGGTCCTCCACCAAGAGAAACAGGCAGGATCCTACTGAGCTAGACCCTTCCTACCTGGGTAGAGAAGCCTACAGCTGATATCTGCCTTTGAAATCCTGCTGAAGAGGGAGCCCTTCCCTCTCCCAGGACCAGCCAGCCAAAAGCACTCCTGGCCTGTGTCAACTAAAAGAATCAGAGGGTGCTGGGCTTGGCTAAGGGAGAGTATGATAGGTTACCCAGGACCCTTGCCTTTTGCTGGCCAGTCCCCTAACCTGCTCCTTTGCAGATTCTGTGCTTCTGGTGGCCCCCTTCACTCACAGGTCTCAATATGATTCTTCAAAAATAGCTGAGGGGCTTCCCTGGTGGCGCAGTGGTTGAGAGTCTGCCTGCCGATGCAGGGGACATGGGTTTGTGCCCCGGTCCAGGAGGATCCCACATGCCGCGGAGCGGCTGGGCCCATGAGCCATGGCCACTGAGCCTGCGCGTCCGGAGCCTGTGCTCCGCAACGGGAGAGGCCACAACAGTGAGAGGCCCGCGTACCGCAAAAAAAAAAAAAAAAAAAGCTGACCTGAGCAAGCATTTCACAAATACCAAGGATAAGGAACATGAAAGAAAAATTGAAGGGAATAAGACAATTATCCAGACATTACAGTTCTGCTTCTTAGGCAACCACATTCTAGTTCCTAAAGCTACCTTTCATCTTTCAAAATCTTGCCTCATTTCCTTACAATCTTGGTCCTTGGTTCCCACATGGGGACATCCTACCTGGATACCCCTTCGTCATCTTGGCCTCAGCCAGAATCTCCCTCCCAGGAAACTGACTGGTTGTAGTTAATGTCACTGTGCCACCTGGGTGTTGAGAGGAACCTTCCCTTGGAAAGGTGTCTCAGGTCTTAGAAAAGTAAATCCTTAACTCTACCACCTGAAACATGGGCACTGACCTCCAACTAGTGTCTGTCAGATAACTGAAGAGTAATGGATGGAAGGCTGACTGCCCTAACACTTTCTAGGGTAGAAACAAGTCATTTCGACTGGATTCTTTTTGCCAAGCCTCCTAAAAAAGGAGTTTGTACTTGTGATCTCCACTTTCTTATCTCTTCTCACTCTTCAACACGTCGCCTGCTGCCTTCTGTCCCCACTAGCCCACCAATGTCAAATTCATTGGGTTTTTCTCAGCTCTATCTTGCTTGACCACTCTGGCATTTGACACTAATGACCTGCTTTTTAAGCTCAAAAATCAGTTGTAAATATTCCAGAAAGGGTAAGCCTGCTTTCATCATCATTTAGGTTGACCACAGGTGATGTGAAGTGGGGTCCAAAGAGCATGTGTGACCTTGGCTATCTGATACCCTGAAAAAGGTCCAGGAGCCTTGCCCTCTGGACACGGAGGTGGGTTGGGTGAGTCCCGACTCATGGTACATTATCTCCTACAGAATTCTCGAAGGAGCTGAGGCTGTGCGACCTGGAGAAGGGAACTCTGAGGAAGGTCCCTAGGCTCAGATCTTGGGAGGGTTCTGCAAGGAAGAGACAGAAGTCTCATTCTCTGTAGTTTCTAAAGACATTTCTCAGACTCATGGGTAGAAGTTACAAGGGACAGATTTTAGTTTAGCATTAAGGAAGGCTGTTCTGAGAATTGAAGGCGTCCAGAATTAGAGCCGACTGCGGTGTGGAGTGGTGAGTTCCTTGTCTGTGCTGACGGTCTGGTAGGGGTGGCCTGCTTTCATTTTAGCTCAACAAAACTTATGAGACATTAGCCTGGGCTCTCTGCTCATCTCATTCCACACTCTTCCCAGGTGATCTCGTCTCCTCTCATGGCTTTAATTTTACTTAAATTACATTAATGACTTAGCAATTCATATCTCCAGTCCCGACCTGTCTTTAAAGCTGGATGTCCATCCGCCTCTTAGACATCGTCCCCACTGCCAAATGTCTCCTAGGCACCTCAGACTCAACAGATGTTGAGTGCTTAGCACACGTCAGGTGTATATCTAAAACTGCATTCCCAAACTCATGCCTTCATCCGGTGGGGTGGTAGGGGCGAGGCAGTGGGAGCAGTGTACCCTGGTTTAGGGAGACACTGTATGAAGAAAATTTAAAAACAATAATGAAATTGACTAAATGCTGGTCTGCTTCATCTATTAGATATGCTCTCTGCGCCCCTAACTTTGTCTTTGTCTCAGTGAGTAGCATGAAGCAAGCCAAGCCACACACCTCTGAATTGGGTTCTACTGCTTTCTCTCATTGGGCCCCATGTCCCATTTGGTCACCAAGGCTTCCTTTATATCTTTTCCTGTTGCTGGCTCGCTGTCTCTATGGCTACTGTCCAGTCTCCTGGCTACTACTCAGCTTTTTTAATGTATTGTTTTTGTTGCCCCCAGAACAATCTTTGTAAATCACAACTCTTCTGAGTCTCTCTATTGCCTGTGGCCAAGCTCCTCTTAGCAAGAAAACTCCGTGATCTTCCCCAGCTGATATTTCTAGTATCCTCCACTATCCTTCCATGTACCCCAGTGCTGCAACTTAAGGCTTTTTTGTAAAGTTTATTTATTTTTGGCTGCCTTGGGTCTTCGTTGCTGCGCGTGGGCTTTCTCTAGTTGTGGGGAGCAGGGGCTACTCTTCGTTGTGGCGAGCGGGGGCTACTCTTCGTTGCAGTGAGCGGGGGCTACTCTTCGTTGCGGTGCGCGGGCTTCTCACTGTGATGGCTTCTCTTGTTGAGGAGCACGGGCTCAAGGTGTGCAGGCTTCAGTAGTTGTGGCTTGTGGGCTCTAGAGCGCAGACTCAGTAGTTGTGGCACGTGGGCTTAGCTGCTCCGTGGCATGTGGCATCTTCCCGAACCAGGGCTCGAACCCGTGTCCCCTGCATTGTCAGGCGGATTCTTAACCACTGCGCCACCAGGGAAGTGCCAACTTAAGGCTTTTTATCTATTTCTTTTATTATCCATTCCATTGAACAAACTGTGAGCCCCTTATGTGCAGGAGTTCAGTCTTACTTTTTGAGGCCTAAGTGACTGTTATTGTAAAACATCAGTGTTTGGCTGAATGGATTTGTGTCGGCGAAACGGCATCATCAGCTGGAAGGGGAGATAATTTATAAATTATGATTTAAAGAAAAAACAAGAACAGGTTCTTGGTTTAGATTCTGACTTCTTTTTAGCCCTCTGTATGGTCTCTTCTCTATCACAGAAAGCCTATTGCTTGAGACTTAGGTGTGAGCCGAAGCCCCTGCCCAACTATCTCTAAATCACATGCTCTTCCTCTCTCTCCTCCTATCTTACATCTCTGCCTCTCTGTGTAACAAGATGGCGACAATATCCTGGTGCATTGGAAAGAACATAGGCTTTGGAGTGAGACAGATCCGGGTTCAGTTCTTGGCACTATCAGGTCTTAGCTGTGGACTCTTAGGTAACCCCTCTGAATCTTTGCTTCATCTATAATATATACAGATCTACCCACCTCACAGCATCTCTCTGAATTAACGTGAGAATGTAAGTAAGACACTTAGCGTGCTGTAGGCCATCAGAAAGCAGTGTGGCTGATGTCATTTTGAATAGAGTCTCCAGGTCCTCACAGTTGGATCTGAGGGCTGCATCTGGAGCCCAGTGTCCAGAGTGCTGGAGGTGGGGTGCCTTTCTTGGGTGGGGTAGGACCCACGGCTAGTGGGTTAGCCTTTGAGGTCACTTTGTCTTATAGACTCTATTGGATATCCTGTTTTAAGACTCCGTACCTGGTACATGGGTGCTCAACTTGTTCTCTCCTCCCTTTCTTCAGGCTCCCGGGCCAGTGCCAGTACTTGGGCTTGCCAGTGGCAGATTACTTCAAGCAGTGGATTAATCTGAAAAAGGTACTGTGTCTGAGTCCCACTCCATCCTTCCTCTGGTCCTCTTTTGCCTCAGACCACCCCCCTCTCTTGCTTTCTTTTCTCATTGCTGTTTTCATCTTGTTGTTCTCATCTCTTTTCTTTTCTTCTCTTTTCTCAATACCCTTCCCTAGCTAATGTGTGCTGGAAGGTTGTGGTTATTTCTGGGAGTGGGGAGCTGCTTGGGGGACCAGGCTGCTGGGTGGAGTTTGACACTGCCCTCCTTGGTGTTAACCCAGATGTGCAGAGAAGTCCCGATTAAGGGTAGTTTCCAGGTTCTTGCTTGGAGCTCTACCTCCAGGCTGAGCTGCATTGCCTCTGGGAGGGAGGTGGTCCTAGCTCAGCCTCTGGGAAAGTATCATGAGTGATCATGAGTGTGGCCTCTGAGCCTCCTGACCGGCCCTGGTATCTCCTTCGGGTTGGGAGGTGGAGTTGGTTCAGGCGGGCTTTGGTCCTGCCTAGCCCCAGCCGAGCTTGCTCATGTGAGAAGGGCTGTGGACACTAGAGCCCACTTCCCTTTGAGCATGGGGGAAGAGACTGGCACTCATGTAGCACTAAGCACCTGGAGAGTGGGCGCTGAGGCTGTGGGCTGGGAGGGACCCCGTGTAGCTAGGAAAGTGGGCCTGGCAGAGAATGAATCACCCAGAAAACTGTACTCTCCTAGTGTGTGCTGTCCTTCCTAGGTAAGCACAAGAAGGGAGGCGTAGGAATAGACACTGCAGACCCCTGCTCTGATAGGATCCTGGCTCTAGGAGGCCCAGGCCACTAGGGAGACTGACTCCCATTAATCCCTGTGATGTAAGGGCAACAGACCTGGGGCAGCCCCAGGAACCCCATGCCGTTCAGTGCCTCCCAGGAAGCTGAGCAAAGGGAGAACACACCAGAGGTCAGAGTAGTGGCTCCCGGGGGGCCCAGAGAAGGGAGAGGTCGTTGGAGGCTCCAGCTGGCATCGTGGGGATTTGGGTCTTGAACTGGGCATTCAAGGGAGGTGGGATTTGGATCTGAGGAGGAGAGGGGGCTTCGGGGCAGGGGGAGCAGCCTGCCTTTGGTGTGTGTGAGGGCTGGAGCTAAGTGAGCATTTGGAGGAGCACTGGAAGACAATGACCTTGGACTTTGTTCCGTACGTCTCAGGGCAGCCGCTCTCTGTGGTAGTGTTTGTGAACTCCTTTACTTTTCCCTGGTGTACGGGTCCTTTGCCCTCTGGCTTGTCTGTGCTTCGACCCCTCCCCACCTCTCCCGATGATCTCCCTTGCAGCTGAACAACAGCTGCTTACTACCTCCCAGCTTTGGCTGAGGAGGCCAGGCTCTGTCCTGCCTTCAGGCCTTGGCCTATAGCCTTCCCTCTGAAGTGCCCCCAGTCATCTTCATCGGGCTTATTCCCTCTCCTTGACAATTCAGCTCAGGTCTCACCTCCACTGAGAAGCTTTGCAGTCGAACTCTTGCCTTGAGGCTCCTTGCCACTCTGGATATCAGTGATCTTCGAGGGTTGAAACTGAGTCTGTGTGTTTCCTTGCAGACGTGTCCATCCGAAGCACAAAGACTGAGTCTGGTTCCTCTCTGTGTCCCCGGTGGCCAGATCAAGGCTAGGTGCAGAGTGTGTGCTCAGTGAACAATTGCTGGCTGGCTGACTGATCTCTGAGAGCTGGCTCCAGAGAGGCCCTCTCACGCGGGCCTTGGCAGGGCTACGCGTGCGGGTGTGGCCAGGCCTGTGCTCCTGGAAGACGGCGTGCCAGCTGTCAGAGTGCATCTGAGGCTGCTTGCTGGCCTCGGCAAATGCAATGTGAAGGCCCCACCGAGCGAGGCAGGCGCTGACCATGAACAATTGCTCTGTGAAGTTCACTAGACTTTTTGGTGTATGGATAACTCCCTGCCTCTAGCTTCTTTGGCAGAGAGGCAGGAAAGCAGCCGACCCGTGTGATAACATTGCCACTCGGGACTACCTCGGTGCTGCTGGCAGTGGAGGCGGCTGTGCTGAGCCTGCTCGGCTTGCTTGTCTGCCAGACTGTGCTGAGCCATGGAGCGGGGAGTGGGTACCAGGGGAAACTGAGGACTCTGTGATTGCCTCTTGGGAGGTAGACTGAGCAGGTCTAAGAAAAACCAGAGGTCTCACCCCTTCCTCTCTGCCCTGCAGCCACATGGTGTTCCAGCTGTGCTTAAGGGCCCAGCAGGAAAGATGACTGAACTCCAGTCCTGGCCAGCAGCCATGCAAGACAGGGAGGCTGCAGGGCCCCAGAGGTCCAGGCACATGGCAATCTTTCTGATCTTAATACTGCGTGACTTAGTGCAGGTTGCACAAAGATTCCTGCACCCTTTAAAAGAGCAATGATAAAAGCTAAGCCGGAGAGGCCATTTCCAGGGTTGTGGGAGTACCACGTAAAAGCCTCATTCCTGCCTTCTGTCCCCACGTGGGACCAGGCCCTGGCTGTCTACAGGCTCCTCTCCCATCCTTGATCTTACTTTGTCCTACCCCCTTCCCTTCCTGTCCTCTCCTCTCAACCCCCCAGCAGGGCTTTGCCCCATGAAAAGAACGGGGAGGGTCCTGGTCTGCTTGGCCACCTAGACGTGCTGAGTGAGTACCTGGGACTGAGGTAACAACGGTCTGCACTGACTGACTAAGGCCTCCAGTCTGAGAAGAGGCAGAATGTTATCTTTCAGCTGCCCTTTCCTGTCAAGAGGCGGTGTGGGCTGCGTCAGGGAAGGACAACTTTTCTAGGGCCAGGTTTCCACATCTCCCGTCTCCACCTACTTTCCTTGTAGCAGAGAGGCGCAAGCCAGTGTTTGCTGACATTTGGAATGTCATTGAATGATCTATACTCTCATTGAACTGTCAGCTTAGAGAGGACTTGGGGCCCTGCTTCCAGCGGCTTCCAGGAGGTCAGAGCTGTCACTGAGGGGCCAGAAGAGTACACACACACACACACACACACACACACACAAATATACACGCGTACCCATGTGAATGAATACACTCAAGCGAGCATACCCAAAATTGTATGTATGTATCCATACTGGGATACATGTGTATACACATATTCACCTGCAGAAATATCTGAAAATATACACAGACACGAATGTGTTTATATATACATATTCATAAAATGTAAGGGCACATGCACATATATAAACATATACATCTGCATCAATAAGCAAAATATTTTTGAGCGCCTTCCATGTTCCAGGTACTGTGCTGGGCCCTGGGGATATAACAGAAGAGATGGATGTTAAACAAACAATTTCAATTGTGTTATAACACTAAAAAGTTCAGACTCATGGAATCACATCACAAGGGGACCTGACTTAGTGGGGTGGAGGGAGGAAGGGAGTCTAAGCTGAGACCTGAGGGATGAGCAGGAATTGGCTAAGCAGAGAACCACACGTGGTAAGGCCCTGGGGCGAAGAGAAGCCTGGCAGCTTCATGAAAGTAGAATGTAAGTTCTCTGGGGGCCAAAGAACTTGTCTCTTCTGTTTACTCTTCTGTCTTCATCACTTTGCATAGTTCCTGGCACACAGTAGATGTTTAATCATTATTTGTTGAATGAGTGACTACCTGAAGCACAGTGAAAGTGGGGAAGAGAGAAGGGTGACATAAGATGAAACTGGAGGGGAGTCTGTAGACCAGACTTTAGATTTTGATCTTTATCCTTAGGGCGAGGGGAAGCAATTACTGAACATAGGAGAGGCATCATCTGATTTGCATTTTGAAAAAAGTCTCTCTGGCTGCAGTGTAGAGAGAGCTAGGAGTAGATATAGGGGACTGGTACTGGTTTTTCTTGATGGGGCTATAGTTGGCGTGTTGGGACGGGGCACATCATCATGTGGGCAACATTGCTGAACTTGCATCATCCCCAGTCCCTGTTCATTGAAACCAGTAGTGCACCTCTCCAGGTCACCGTGACAGCTAAAAATGCCACCTCCCCCTCGACAGACACATACTTTTCCCGTGGCCTGGATGTTGTGGGAGTGGAGGTACCGTCCCTGGTTGAGAACCAGAGAATTGGACCATCCCAAGTGAAAGATTATAGCTACTGGGATTAAACTGTTAGCAGTGGAAATGCAGAGAAATGGACTGAATCTGGAGTGTTAAATGGTATAGTCAGTTCTGCTGTGATGCAACATATACCTCCCCCCAAATCACCGTGCTGTGGAAAGTTGTGCAATAAAAATGGGGTTAGGTGCACAGTACTCACAAACTTCATCAGCGACACATGAAAAAAGATGGGAATCTAATAAAATAAAAATTATGGGTAGCATGATTTTACACGTATTAAATGGTTAAGAAATACATAAATACTACGATAAATATGGCATTTTACCTTGAAAAAAGCTTGAAGTCTGCTTGTGGAAGTGGGCATGAGAAGGGTTGTAGCTTGTGAGTTATTGTGAAGTGGCAGAAAGAGAATCCTCTGAAATCAGAGATTGTAGTCAGACGGTTGTGGCTTGTAGCACATGTGGTGACCCAGGTAGCTGGTGTATGTTTGAGGTGTACGCATGTGTCACTTTGTTTATTCTTACACAGCTCTGTTCAGCTGGGTGTAACTTCCTGTGTTTATCTTGTATTGCTTAAGGACACAGTCTCACACGAATGCACAATGTGCGTTATGCTAAATCGTTCCCTAATACTTCAGTTGCCCTGGAACAAATTTGCTCTTTCAAAATGAGTGTTACAGCAGAATTGACTGTACAATAGATAGGAAATGGTGACTGACTGGCTGTGAGGGTTGAGGATGAAGGAGAAGACCATCGTGACTCCCAAGGTTTATGATGTAAGCAACTGGGAGAGTTGGAATGCATTTACTGAGATAATGGAAGGAGGAGAAGTTTGGGGATTGGAAGAGAAGGTGAATTCAGTGTGGGACATGTTGAGTTTAGATGGCTTTGAGACATTCTTGTGAAGCTGTTGAGAAAGTATTTAAATATATAGATCTGGGGCTCAGGGATAAGGTCAGGGTAAGAGATAACAGATTTGGGGGCATTATTGGTATGTGAATGATAATTGAAGCCATGGGAATGGCATGAATAAGATGAGAAGAAAAGAGAGCCCAGGACAGAACACTGGGAAATACCAATGTTTGATACATAGAGGAGGAAGAGTCAGAACTAGAGAAGGAGGAGGAGTGGTCACTAGTAGTAATAGTAATATTTCTTATTTAATGATTGCATTTCATGCGCTAGATCTGTTGTGTCCAGTATAGTTGCCATTAGCCACCTGTAGCAATAGAGCACTTGAAATGTAGCTGATATGACTGACAAACAAATTCTAAATTTTATTTAATTTTAATTAATTTAAATGAAAGTTAAAAACTTTCAGGAAGAACTTTTCAGTATATTTAGAACACACTGGATTGGTAAATCTGTATTTTCAACTGTTAATTGTTTAAAGTCTCAATACAGATCAGGTATCTCTGATGAAGATTTAGCATCTCAATTGAGGTGTGTCATAAGTGTAAATTACACACTTAAGTATGAAAAAATACAAAATACCTCATTAATAATTTTTTTATACTGAGTCCCTGTTGAGATGGTAATCTTTGGATATACCAAATTAAATAAAACATACTCTTAAAATTAATTTCATCTGTTTCTTATTACTTGAGCTGGGCATTCAATTCATAAGTTGCTTATGTGGCTCACGTTATGTTTGCTTTGGACAGTGCTGTGCCAGACACTGCATCATTATCTAACCCATTATCTAAGCTTCACAGCCCCGCACAGTAGTTACTATTATTCTTTGCATTTTAAGGTTGAGAAAACTGAGGCACGGAGTGGTGATGAAATTTGCTCAGTGTCTTACATGGCAGAGCTAGAACTTTAGTTTTGCCTGACTCTGTGCTCAAGAGAGTAGACGGTAAAAAAGAGAGGGTAAAAGAATGATAGAAGAAGAGGTAGACCAGGAGAGTGTGATGCCATAGACACCAAGAGCGTCTTCCAAAGAAAAGGACTGGTCTGCTCAGAGGGAGCCACATAACGTAAAGACTGAAATATGAGTGCCAGACCTGGGCTCAGGGACCGTGGTGACTCTGGTAAAACCTCTGGATGGCATGATAGGGATAGGAGCCAAGTTGGAGTGAACTGGGGAGTAAATGAGGAGACAGAAATTTTAACTTTTTCAGAAATGTGGTTTTGAAGGAGAGAGAAAGGGTAAGGGCTGCGGTGGGGCAGCGGTGGAGTTGAGGCAGGTTTTGTGTTTTAAGGTGAAAGACATACGTGCTCGTTTGTATATTAGAGAAGGAAGGGTCGAAATATAGGAGTGAGAGGGGTCTCTGAGAAGGTGACCGGAGATGGTATGGAAAACCCAGGTTCTTGACACTGGCTGTCTTCAGGAGGACGGTCCCCTCTTCCGTCATTATGGGGTAAGGAGAGGTAGATGGGTGCACACAGATGCAGGTAGGCTTGTGCATTTGCTGATGACAAGTAGTAGTTCCCGTCCGAGGCTTTTGTTTTTCTCTGTGAAGTAGATCAGTCATTTGCTGATAACTAATAGAGGAGGGCTGGGAAGGCCTGCAGAAAGTGGAAAAGGATTGCTGTAGTTTTAGTAAAGAATAGCAATATGATCTTACTTGAGAAGTATAGTCGGATTTCTAGGCAGTGGTGCGGGTCCAGTTGACGTTGGTGACATTAATTCACAGTGGAACCTCTCTGTTCAGTTGTGTGGCTTTCCTTTAGCAAAGCTCAGCTGCCTGGCTGTGGGCATGCAGAAAGCAGACATTTAGATTCATACATAGTAGAGATTTTCCCAAGGGGTGTGATGAAAGGAACAAAGGAGTTGAAGATATTGTCAAGACAGTGGTTGCCAAGATGGAATGTGGGATTTAAGCTGGATGTTGAGGGAAATGAAGACAGCAGAGGGCCTGACGGATATGGAAAAAGTAGAGAGGTCCCAGTAAGATGGGGAACAGGTATACCGGCTATAGTTGAGCATGCCAGATGAAAGGATAAGAGATTATGGTTGGAAAGTAGCATGTCTGAGTTAGTGATTTCAGAGATGGGGCAGTTCTAAGTGTTGGCAGGCTCCAAGATGTGCCCATGGGGGTGGGTAGCTAAGATTAGGTGGAGGAGAATGTTAGTGTAAATAAGAGGTCAAGAAATGGGTAGGTCCAAAAGGATGTGAGTATGTGGATATACACATGCACACATAGTATGTATATATTCACTGCATACGCAGGACACATAGGTATAAATGTATGTATAAATGCATGCCTCCACATACACGATTCACGGACAGTCAGACCAAGCCATGCAAGTACGTGCACATACACTCACAAATGGTCTGGAATTCCCTCTGGTGCCTGGGCCTGTTTGGATGGGCTTTTGGGGAAGCAGGCAGGCAGCAGCCTTCGGAGGATTCTGAGTCAGTCCTGGCAGACAGGGCTCAGCCAGCCATGCTCGGAAGTTGTAGGGTTGGAGGTCACCTAGGATTTGACAGACCCAGATGAACCAGGGTGTGAAGATTGCTGCTCCACTTTTCCTCTGCCATCTGTGCTATACGCCCTGCTACAATATCTGTGTGCCCTGAAGGGGATGATGGGGTTGGGACCAGCTGTGAAAGGAGAGGAGACCTTCTTGGGTCTCTCCAAGAAGCATTTCTGTCTCCCCCTCCCCTGGGAGCCGACAGCAGGAGAAACTGCTGAAGGGAGGGTTGGTGTCTACGACTGAGTACGACTTTTCCTGACCTTGGAGTGTTCAGAGTCCCAATCAGCGCAGTAATAAATTAAGGGCTTATGGAGGAATAAATTCTCAGCCTTAATGAAGCTCTTTGCTGGGGGCCATAGGCAGGTCAGCAGGTCGGGATGGTGCAGATTGGAGGCTCCAGCGAGTAGGCTGAGCTAGCTGGGAAGCCGTCTGGACTGAAAGTGTCTGGAACTCTGCTGGTCAGGTCACTATTTTGGAGCTGTGGGGATAGAGCTGCTCAAGTGATAGGCAGCCTGACAGAGGCTGGGACTCTTCGTACAGTGGTGGCTGCATGGTGCCTGCTGCAGAGCCCCTTGATTGGGGCTATTTGGAAAAAACAAGAACAAAACAAAAATGAAAACCAAGAGAGGTTTGAAGATGTAGGGGCCCTGCCAGGTGTTTGTTCTGTGTTTATTTTGGATGGAGGAGGGCTTGCACTGAGACATGCTTCTGGACCACTCAGTGGTCAGGACGAGACTGGGGCTGTGGCGCAGGTCTTTGGCATCAACCAAAGTACAGAGCGTTGTCCGTGGGGCATTGGGCACGTGGGCTGCCATCTTGAGGGGAGCCAGCTCTGAGGCCAGGTAGATGAGGGCCTCTAACTGTCTTTGGGAAGAAATATGTACAAAGAGAACAGGACACAAAAGCACCAGGTATAAATGTGGGAGAGGCGGGGGCACAGGCACGGGACAAGGAGAGGCCGAGTGGGAGAGCAGCCCTAAGGGTTTGCCACTGGATTTGATGCTGAAACCCTGGGAGGGACCAGCTTGGGGGCTGGACGCTTTGGATTGAAGAGCTGAAACTAGAACCTGGGCCTCAAGGCTCCACATCTGAGCTCTTTCTCCTTTCATCCCATCCTCTGTAACATCTGCCCTTGGGAATGAGCTCTTGGGACGTAGTCCAGAGGTAGCAGAGGGACCAGTGCTATATTTGGAGTCGGGGCAGCTGGAGCTAGAGAGACTGTCTTCTTTCTTCTCATCTCCCTGCCCCCATGGTGTATAGTGCCCTGCCTGGGCTTTTCCTTTAAATATGTCTTACAGCTGTCTGAACTCTGAAATTTCTTTCACTCCTTCCCTCGCCTTGTTAACATGTGTTGCCTTTGGGGTAATCAGGGAAAAAATATTATGTCCTTTTACAATTACCGGGTTTTGGAATATTAAAATGTCTCGCTGCATCGGCACTGTTATTTTGATTGGTATTCTAACCTTTGACTAGCCCATAAAGCGTGCCGCTCCTGAAGCCAA
Source organism: Monodon monoceros (assembly GCF_005190385.1). Taxonomy (NCBI): domain Eukaryota; kingdom Metazoa; phylum Chordata; class Mammalia; order Artiodactyla; family Monodontidae; genus Monodon; species Monodon monoceros. The sequence continues at coordinate 144,908,328 of NW_021703774.1, forward strand.
TATTGCAGGACTGAAATTTAATTCCGAAATGATTCCAGATAATAGGGAGACAGATAATATATGCATGAAGGATATTATGTTTGGACTAACTGCAGCAGGGCCAGGGCTGGGGAGCTGAATAATAGCCCAGAGTGAGTTATAATCTGTGGGACAGAAATGCCTTACTGTCAGGGCCAGGAGAAGAACTCTTAAATCAAATGCACAGGAAAGGGTGTGATTCAGTGTGCTTGTTTTGACAGGAACAGCACCGGAGCCAAGAGGGTAGGTGTGGGAGGCTGTGGCCCATCCTTCCTCTTGAGCATGGTACCCAAGGCCTGGAGGATCTAGCTCATTGCAGCATCCCTATCTTCATATCTCCTGTCTCGCTAACATTCCAGCCCTATCAAACTTCTCGCTGCTCTTCAAATAGACAGGGCACTTTCACTTCCCTTTGCTCATTCTGTTCCCTTTGCTTACCTCGCCTTTCCCCTTTTAATGTGTTGGAAAAACTCCTGTTCATCCTTCAAAACCCTCTTCTGTGAAGCCTTCTCTGGTGTTCTCCCACTTCTGGTAGACATAGTTAATCACTTCCTTAGTATGGCTTCAGTACTTTGTAATGAGTATATCATGTGGTCTTGTAATAATCTGCTTACATGTTTGTGCTTCCTGCTAGACTGTGAGCTCCTTGAGGCCTGCTTACCACCCATCTCTGTATGTCCCGTGCTCAGCACTGGGCCTGGCACACACCGGGTATCAACAAGCATTCACTGAACCCATGCTGAGTATGAGGCTGGACTAATGAGCTCCAGAGTCCAGATGCCTATTCCCCTACCAGATTTCCCAGACAAGTAGACTCAGACAAGGCAAGTAATCTATCTAAGGGCACATAGCCAGGAGGAGGTAAAGCTAGGATTCGAACCCACATAGGTGTTGTTCTTTTCCCCAGACTATGTATCCTAGGCAGGTGGACAGGGAAGGAGTTGGAGGCCAGGATAGGAAAGAGAAACTCACTTCCCTGACCCTTTCCTTCCTCCCTCCCTTCCTCCCTCCCTCCCTCCCTCCCTCCCTCCCTCCCTCCCTTCCTCCCTTCCTTCCTTCCTTCCTTCCTTCCTTCCTTCCTTCCTTCCACAGCTCACGACTTGTGTCCTCTTTGCTGGAGACGGCATTACTTCTTAACATTCATGGGACTCAAGACCTGGAAAGGATTGTGCCTCCTGTTCCTGCTAATGACCTTTAGACAGTTATTCCACACAGAAGGCACTTCTCTTTTGTGAGTTTGTGACTAAGGATCAGGAAGGTACCTTGAGAAAGGTACTAAGTGTGGCTTTGGAGAGCTCTTAGGGAGGTAGGCAGACAGAGCACACGGGGCTCTTAGTAATATCAGAAAACTTATCAGACATTCCCTTCCCCCTTGAGCACTTGGTGGACCTTATATTTTGGATGTATAGTGATAAAAATACATAATAAAAAAAAGCTACAGTGAATTTGATTGGCTTTTAAATGAACTTGTATTTTCTTAAGGACGATACTAGCTGCATAATCGTAGACAAATGGTGTGGCTGTATGTGACTCTTCCCCTTCACTCGGTCTTCAGATGATGCTTGATGTGATGTGGGATGTGGCTCACAGGCTAGAAACCGTTGGTGCAAGAGAAAGAGTTTTGGAGCCAGATGAGTCTGGCTCAAACGTATGACACTGCTACCAACTAGCTGTGTGATCTGGGGCAAGTTCCTTAACCTCTCTGAACCTATAAAAGGTGCCAATATCTGACACATAGACTCTGAAGTCCAGTAGGCTTGATTTAGAATCTTGATTCTGCACTTACTAGCTGTGAGGTTTTAGGAAATTCACTTAACTTCTTTCAGCCTCAGTATCAACCTCTGTAAAACAGGAAAAAGAATACCCACTCCAAGAGTTGTCCTGGGCATGAAGTGACAGCACTGTGCCTCTGCTGCTCCCTTGTCCTCACGCTGGCCACTGGAGACAAGACGACTAGGCTACAAGGGGAAAGGAGACAGGAGCTCAAGATAGACATATAAGCCTTTGTGGGCAGGAGCTAGGAAAAGGGGGTTCCTCCAGCAGAATGCAAGTGAGCACCAGGGAGGAGGAGCCAGATGCCACCCTGGACTAGCTTACCCTCAGCTGACACTGAGGAACAGAGTCCATCATCTCACGTCCTAGACTGCAGCCACCATCAGCGTGCCTGGCTGTCCAATAGAGTATGGAGTCACACTCACCTTCGGGCAATTCCTGGCTCTGCATCTTGCTGCGTTATGACCTTGGAGAAGCCACTTACCTTCTCAGAACCTCAGTTTCCTCGTTTGTAAAGTAGAGATAATTAATAATAATAAACAGGTGCTGCTCTAAATGCCTTTTTATAAATTAGCTCAATCCTAAACAACTCTGAGATAAGTACTATTATTAGCCAACTTACAGATGAGGAAACTGAGGTACAGAGGTTAAGTACCTTCCACAAGGTTCAAGAGCTAGTGAGTGATGGAGTTACGCACCTGAATCTAGGGACCATGCCTGTAACTGATTTGCCCTGTTGCCTCCAGGGCAAAGGAGGGAGGAGTCATTTCACCTGGGGTGTGGGAGAGGCAGTCAAGGAAGTTTCACTGAGGAAACTGTTGAGGTGAGCCTTGAAAGGTGAGTGAATTTTTAGGAGTCAAATGGAAAGGGCATTCCAGGCAGAGGGAGCCGTGTGAATAAAGGCCTGGAGGGGAAGGAGCTTGCTGCATTGGGAAACTACAAACAGTAGTTTTCAGGTTTTGTAAGCTACTCATGTGGTCCAGCCGTGTGTATGCCTTTTAGCGGAGGAAAAGCAGAGAAGGCAAAAGCAAGTGAGCGCAGTAAGGAGCCATTTCCTGATGTCTGGAGTGGAGCCAACCTAAGCTGCCTTCTAAGAATGGGGCAGTGGCTCCAGAAAACTGCCATGTTTACGTCCAGGGGAGGGAAGGAAGAGCCTGTGGGCCTGGTGGATAGGAGGGAGGGAAAGAGGCCACCATGACCTGTAGCATTATTGTCTGTGGACAGTCTGAGAATACTTGGCCAGAAGACCTCAGTATCCTTACAGTAACATGTAGGAAATTACAGAGTGAAGAATCAGTTAGGTCCTGGTTGCTGCGCCTGTAGAAGAGTGCTGGTACTTGGTATGTGTCTGGGGTGGGGGTGGGGGTGGCCTGGCGCGGCCTCAGCTGGGAGAGATGCTGCCTTGCTCTGTGTCCCTGGTGAGTGTGGCCACAAGGGGGAGGGGAGCGGGTGAGGAATCAGCTCAAGGCAGCTGGGATTCTTTCTTCCTCGGTGAGGTTCCCTGCAGCTGCTACAAAATCGACCTCTACCCTGGCGTTGCCTGCAGTGCCCTCCGTGGCAGGTCTTTACAACGAGGCCCACCCTGGGTCTGTGTGCCCCTCGCTGGCTGCTGCTCAGTCTATGTCCTGTCAAATGACACAACCTCTTTGTCCTGGTCCCACCATGAGCCGCCTCTGTCTCTCTCTTGTGTCCTTGAGGAAGTGAATTCTGAGCTCGCTCTGGAGCAGGAGAGAGTGCTTCTTCTGTCCTGGGTGTGTTTGGAGCCTGGATTTAAACCTCAGCATCCAGACTGCAGAGCCCATACTCTCACCCTCGGGCCAGGGGCTAGGGCCCAGTGGCCCACGGTCCATGCCTTTTGGTTATTTTGTGGCCTGGTCTCTCCCCGTGCAGGACCATAAGCCACTTGAGGCAAGGGACCAGATTTGCTGCTTCTCTGAATCCACAGAACGAGGCAAGCAGAGGGGACCTCAAGAGGCTCTTAGAGGCATAGGTACTATAGAAGAGCTGAGGGTCGTGTAGGGAAGAGGTGGAAGTCTGAGAGAGCCAAGGGAGCCCTTAGTTACTCTGCCTTCTCCCAGGTTCTGTTGTGTTTTGTTTTTTTCTTTCTTCCCTTTTTTTTTCCTTTAAATTGTTGTTGTGGCTACTCTGGACCCTGGAAACTGGGAGGAGTTACAGAAAAGGAGAGAAAAGGGCAAAGAGACTTCCTTGAAGGGAGGAGGTACAGCCCTGCCTCCCATCTCCCACATTCCATGCAGACCACTCTGGAAAGGCAGGTTTGACCATGTCTGTAGGTATCAGCAATACAGCACCAACATATTGAGCCCCAGCTGGAGTCAACTTCTATGCTAGGTGCTTTCCGCAGCTACTCAGCAAGGCAAGGGCTATTGTCCCTATTTTATGGGTGCTGAAATAGAGACTCAGAGGCATTAAGAAGCTTGCCCAAGGCCACATGACCAGGATGTAAATCCAGGTTCTCGCCTTCTATGGCTTCCTTCTTGTCACTTGTCCCATAGCAGATACTACCTGAAGGCAGTTCCTCTGGTCTGGCCTGGGCTGGAGGCCTGGGCAAACACACACCGGCCATTACTAGTTGTATGGCCCGTGAGGCAGTGGCTGGGGAAGGACAGGGATTGGCCTCATGCTCCAGTTGTCTTGGGAATGACATCTATTTAATGGGAATCTGTCTGTGTGTAAGAGAGTGCGCCCATGTGAACATGCATGTCTATATGTGTTTAAAGACGTGTATCTCGTATCTCTCCCTGCGGGGAGGCTTGTGTCTGTGCATACTCAGGTGTGGGCATGTGCCCACACATGGGAGTATGGGGAGGGTGTAGGTGTGGGCTCTGTGGTCTGACTCCACCTGGAGGTGTGCAGATGCAGGCCTTGTCTCTAGAGGACAGCATGGTGCAATACAAAGAACCCTGGACTGAACTCGAAGCTGGAAGATAAAGGCATGGACTCTGGTGTTGGGTCACTTGCCCTTTCTAAGGCCTCGGTTTCCTCATCTAACAAATAAGGAAGCTGAGTGAGGTGATCTTTCTTGTGGCCTCTTCTGCCTTTGCCATTCTGAGATCATTCATTGTACCTGAGGTTTCCTCTTTCTGCTCCCAGCAAAAAATGTGATGGATGCAAGGAAAGAAAGATAAGTCCCTCTTTGACCCTTACTTATTTTGATCTCTAACCTTGGGGCCACTCCTTTACCCCACTGGGAAATGTTGCGGGTCCCGGGAAGGCAAGGCATTGCCTGGCATCAAGTCAGGAGAGCTGGGGGCTCAGGTGTTGGGGAGGAGTTTGGACAGATGGCATCTGTCACAGTTTGGGGTGACCTGGACTGGAGCTGAATGCCATTGAGGCTTTGGGCTTTTCCATAAGAATATGGGGTGAGGAGAAGCTTGTCTCCCTGCTTCTACAGGGGGTGAAGGGGGTCCTCTCAGTACCCTAAAGGTGGGGTGCAGCCCAGGCCCTTCCTCTGGCCTTTGACCCCTTTGTTGATTGTCTTGGCAGACGTGGAGTGACGGCCAGATAGAGACCAGGAGAAGTAGCTGGATGTGTGTTCACATTCATATGGGACTGTGCTGGGTCAATCAAGGTCTTTCTGTGAGCTCACCTGGCCTGCTGTCAGCTCTCTTGAGGGAAGAGGGTTTTAGGGTTGAGTGCTTTAATTTTCCCTGGCTGACTCCTCAGAGCTGATCTGGTGGCTCCTAGAGATGGGATCTTTTGTCTCAGTCTTCAGGTGGAATTGGAGCAGGGTTTTGTCTATTCTGTTCCATTAATTAGCCATCAGTTCCCTGAAATTTTGAATTTGGCTGGGTCACTAGAGGAGGAATGGGTATTGTGTGGACTCACAGTGCAGCTGCCTCAGCGCTGGTGAGGGCTTCTGTCTCTGTTGGTTGGGCTTAGGTCAGCCTGGACCTAGGCCCCAGGTAGCAAGTGACCTGTGCTCTGCCTGGGCCAGCACATCTCAGTTAACATCTCACTTAATACCATTCCTCAACGAAGCCCTGTGTATCAGGGCATGTAGACTTGGAGATGAATCAGGTCTGGTCTCCACCTGTACAGAGCTCCCCATCTAGCAAGGAAGATGGGTGGGTCAAGGTAGATGGGGAAAAATACAGTAGAGGTAATAAGTGCGGTGATAGGAATATGTGTACGGTATGTGTGGGTGTGTTTTTAAAAAATAATTTATTTCGAATTCGCCTCTGTACTGAGTTGGAATTTACAAGAGAAAGAGTCAGTGTAGTCATGACCATATGCTCATGTGTCTCCTTGCCTGTGCAACTCGGTAAGCTCAGGGCTACCTGGATGAGTGAGCCCCTGCTGCAGCCAGGCCTGAGACCTCTTCAAGGGCATTAAAGCAGGGCCCTTGAGAGACCCTCGGCTACCCTACTTGGAAAAGAGGAGTGGCCTTCCTGGGGAGATGAGGTCCAGGCTAGCTGCTCAGGAAGTGCTTGTGTGTGGGCGTGGGCAGGTGTGTTTGTGAGCGTGCACAGGCATGAGCCCAAATGTGCATATGGCAGCAGCCAGTGGTCTGTCCTCAACCCCACAGCCAGGTCTTAACTGTGCTAGGCTTGGGCTTGGCCCCTACTTGGCTGCAAGCAGGAGGGCAGGCTGCAGGCAGATCCCAGGGCAGCCCTGAGGCCTCCCCAGTGGTGTGTTTGCCGTGCCTAATTACCCGGCAGTTGTTTAACTATGCAAGCTGCATGCCTGCCTTTATTGCGCTGTGATTGCCGAGCTGCCTATGGGGAGTGTCATAAAAAGATACAAAATGCCCATTATCTGTCTGACGCCCTCCTCCTGGACTGTGGGTGTTTGTGTTTTATTTTATATTTATGGCTCGAGGGAAGCTCTGCAGGAAGGAGAGGGAGGGAAGGAAAGGGAGGGGAGGGGAGGCCTACAGGAATTGGGGGTTGGGAGACTGAGGAGCCCCCTTCTTACTGTGGTCAGCCATGAGCTGAAGGGCCCTCCCGACCAGAGGGGAGATGTGGAAATGGCAGCTGTCCAGGGCCAAGACAGGGTGCTCAGGAGATAAGGCCCAGATCTTCCCCTCCTCTTCCACCTGCAAGTCCTAAGTTTCTGTTTCCACCCTACCGGTGCTAGGTTCCCTGCGTGGAGGCCTGGTCCAGGGCAGTCTGTAGAGGGTTCTGAGAATGCACTGTGGGAACAGTCTCATCCCTGCTCAGCTCTCTACTGGCTTTGATGACTCGGATTGCCTCCTGGCGCACCATGGCTGGCTTTGGGACAAACACCGTGGGCACCACCCCCTGCTCCTGAAGGCTTCCACCCCTACAGCTTCGGCTTCCCTTTTCTCGCCAACCACAGTGAAGTGTTCAGGCTACTTCTCTCCAAGATTCACTGGCTCTTAGGGAAACCTCCTAGACCAGGAGAAGGAAGGGAATTAATATTGATTTCAGCACCTGCCCTGTGCCAAACAGAACCTGTGTAAGGCGCTGAGGCAGAGATCAGAGATCAGACAGGGGCCCTACCGTTGAAGAGCTCACACTATGTAACCAGAGTGCCAGCTTCACAGTAGGTGTTCAATAAACATTTGTCAAATGGGATTGCATTCAACATAGCCATTCGTTCATTCATTTTATTTTCATTCAGTAAATGGCTATTGAGCACCTACTGGGCCAGGCAGTCTGCCAAGCAATGGGGATAAAATAGTGAGCAAAATAGCAAAATCCCAGCCCTTGCTGGTTATTTGAGTTTATTGGAAGAGGAATTTTAAGGATTTTAAATCCTGGATATCTGACTCCAAAACCATGTCCTTGCAACTGTGACGTGTTATTTCCCATACCTGAACCATCAAACCCCAAGCTATCCTGTACTGATCATCTAACTTCTCTACTTGAAAAATCTTGATGTCACTGAATGAAGTACAAGCTCTCTGGCCTGTTCTTTGAGACCCCCAAAGTACCTCTCCAACTCTACCAAGATAGCCTGTGTGTCCACTTCCAGACCTTATTCACATTGGTTCCATTTGCATGAATGTCCTTCGCTTTATTCCTGCCCAGTGAGCTCCTGCTTATCCTTCAAGACCTAACTCCTTTATGTCCCCTGTGAAGACTTTCCCCCTTTCCCATTGGGAACTTCCTCTGTCTTCAGACACCTGTATCAAGTGCCTGCAGAGCATGTGGGCACCGTGCTAGAGCTTTCCCTGGCTCTGTTCACCGCTGGTGAGCCTGCACTTCTTCTGTCATACTGCAGGTGTGAAAAAAGCTTTATTGAGATATAATTCACATACCATACAATTCACCCATTTAAAGTGTTTCAATTCATTGTTTCTTGGTATCTTCACAGGGTTGTGCAACCATCTTCACCATCTAAGTTTAGAACATTTTTGTCACCCCTAAAATACAGCAGTCACTTCCCATTTCCCCTCAAACACCCAAGCCCTAAACAACCACTAATCTACTTTCATCTCTATAAATTTGCCTATTCTTGCAATTCTGGGAATTTCTTATATGTGGCCTTCTGTTTCTGGCTTCTTTCACTTAGCATAACTTTCAGGGTTCATCCATGTTGTACCATGAATCAGCACTTCATTTCTCGTTATTGTGAATAATATTCCATTGTATGGATATACCACATTTTTTAAATTTTTATTTTTATTTATTTTTGGCTGCGTTGGGTCTTCGTTGCTGTGCGCGGGCTTTCTCTAGTTGCGGTGAGCGGGGGCTACTCTTTGTTGCAGTTCGCAGGCTTCTCATTGCGGTGGCTTATCTTGGTGCGGAGCACGGGCTCTAGGCTCATGGGCTTCAGTAGTTGTGTGCGGGCTCAGTAGTTGTGGCTCGTGGGCTCTAGAGCACAGGCTCAGTAGTTGTGGCTCGTGGGCTTAGTTGCTCCGCGGCATGTGGGATCTTCCCAGACCAGGGCTCAAACCTGTGTCCCCTGCATTGGCAGGTGGGTTCTTAACCCCTGCGCCACCGGGGAAGTCCCCACGTTTTATTTATGTGCTCATCAGTTGATGGACATTTAAGCTGTTTCCACTTTATGGCTATTAAATAATGCTGCTATGAACATTCGTGTTACAAGTTTGTTTTATTGTTTTTGTTTTGCAGACAGAAAGCCGCTTGTCTGTCTCCTAGTAGATTGTGAGCTCCTGAGAGTAAGGGTCATTTCTATACTGTTCCTTGCTGTATCCCCAACACTTAGCCTATGGTTAGCACCCAGTAAATGTCAGTAAGTGAATACATCCATGCTTTCTAATTCTCTTTCCTCCTCAGGATATAATAGCAAATTGTGGGGACCTGTTTTAATCCCATAACCCACTCTGCTTGGGTATAACTGTGTACACATATCTGCCACCCATGCTGAAGCATAAGTTGACGCGTCAGTGTCCTGGACCATGTCCTTTTCATTCCACTGTTGGCCTTTCTCGTGTAAGTCCTTCACCCAACAACAGGTGATCTGAGACACTGAGTTGCCCCCATGATGGCAGATACCTCTGACTAACTTGACGCTGAGGCAGAGACCAAATCCACCCTCCCCTCTTCTCCTGAGGAGGGGCCCTGCCTTGTCTTATGCACAGAGGGCTGAATCTGTGGGAGGACCCTGGAGGGAGTGTGGGGCTGGGTGGCCTCCTGGCTCTAGGCCAGGCTGGCTTTGTGAAAGCTCCAGGTGCCTGGACCTCTGAGGACGAGGAGAGGCTGCCCCTGCCCTTCCAGTCAGTAGCTCATATGAACCAAGTCTTTGGAAGAAAAGGAATTTCTAGAACCAACAGCCCCTAAGAGATGAGTAAAACCAATATTTCTCTTTTCTTTGTACTTGGTGATCACCCTAATAGTTTGAGCCCATAATTAGAATTGAGCTTTATTAGGCTAATTAGGAGGTAGGAATGATGGCAGGAGGGCATGTGGAGATGCATCAGCATGGTGGGCAGTAAATTTAGGGTTTTAAGAGGTTTCTTCCATAATCAGGTGGTCCGAAAGGCTGCAGGGTGGCTGGGCCCCTCCCCTCCCTCCCTTCTACTCTCATCACTCCTTGAAGTGGCCTTCACACTTTGCCGTCCTTGTCCTCGATGCTGCCAGTGGCACTGGGATATGGGGGCTCCGGAGGGAGGGAGGAGACCCCACCCGGAGCTTCATTGCCTATGCACGCGCCGTCCAGCCTGGCGGCATGATTACCTTGCTGAGAAATCCGTCCAGGCGCTGGGCTGCTGATAGCAATCATTGATTAAGAGGGTAATTGTCCTGAAAATTCAGATTGATCAGAAGGCAGAAATGATAACTTGTGTAACTGTGTTTAAAGCCACGTCCTGTCAATAGAAGAGACTGAGATGTATCGCGCCAAGAGGGGGGGGCAGAACGGATGGGTGTGTGCAGGCGGCCGGGCGCTGCCATCCTTCTCTCAGGGCTGAGCAGGATGTTTCTTGTCAGTGACCTGGACTATTGGAGATTCAATCACTTTTATCTCCCCCTCTCTCTCAATCCAAATGCCTTTTCATATTAGGAAATTAGAATCGGCCCTGCTCATGCAAGATTTATTAGCTCTGCTGAGCAGTCGCACTGAAGAGTAAATGATTTTGCTTTGCTGGGGCTTTTTACACATTAGGACCCAACTTCTTCCCTGCTCTGTGCTACCGGCTGCCTCGAAGAGTGGGCTCTAGAACCAGGCACTCAGAGAGTGAGCTTTTAAAGTCTGGTTTGGGGGGAGAGCATCACTCGGGTCTGGCTTCTCGACCTGCCAGAGATCCTGCTGTGTCTGGCTGACTTTCTTCTATCTGACCTCCGACAGGTCCCTTACTGAGGTCTAGGTTGACTCTCTGCTGCAGGCGCCAAGCCTCCTGAGGGGATGAGGTTCACCCCTGAGTTGGATGGCCTGGTGGAGGCATACCTTGGGGGAGGCCCTGAGACTGTGTATTGGGTAAAGGCAGAGGATAGAGGGGCCGCCGTGACTTCTTTTCCTAGGCCCTGGGACTGTCCCACTGTCAGGGGTAGGGCATCTTTCTGAGCCCCTGGGGAAGCTGATTAGAGCAAGTTTAGGGGTGTCTGGGCCTGCTGGCTGCCTGTGTCTAGAAGGCTGCAGGCCTGACTGGCTGAGGCTCTCTGATCTGCCAGCAGTGTGGGCTCTTAGGGAAGGAAGGGCCTCTGGGCTCCATGCTTCTGGAGCTCTGCTGTGACCTTGGCCTCGGAGGAAGTGTGGGCCTGTGTGCCAGCTGGACCTACCCTGTCCTAGAGCCCAGGGTACCGGTGGGCTAGGCTGATTGTACGGAGGACCATTCTCCTTCAGTGAGACTGTATCATTCTCTCTCCTTCTTGCCCTCGCTCTTCAGCCCCCCACCTCCTTGGGTCACTTGGACCCGTGGACAGATGTCAGTCACTGTCACTATTTCAGCCTTCCCTATTGTAGGTGTCTGATCCTGGAGGCCTGGTAGAGTAGGTAACAGTGTGGACAGTCCTTCTGATATGGGGCTGAGGGAAGGTTAACAGAACTTCTGGATTTTTGGTGGGTGGGATATGATCCCTACTTTGCTCTTTGACTTGGCCCTATGAAGCCTCCTTTTCTCTGGACTTTCCCCAGGCAGAGGTATAACTGGGCAAACCTGCGAGTTGGGACTGGAAGTGATGGGGCCCCCAGGAGTGAATGGTGGGAGTAGGTAGCAGCCATTTTGATCCAAAAGGAGGGCTGTGTTTTGGGACAGAGGGTAGAGGGAGGCTTTTTGGAGGAAAGTATCTGGCAGGTGTCTGCAAGATATTCCCTAGGAGGGATCTGCCTCTCAACAGATCACAAGGCCACCAGCTTTCTACTGAGGGTCTGCTTTGGGTCTTTCCTGTCCACTACCAGACTCCGTCCTTGGAGAAGCCTTGACTTTCTTGGAAGGCTCTTCCTACTAGGCTAGATTGGGCAGGGCAGGCGTTCCTTCTGCATACGTGCACCCCACCTCCCGCCATGAGGGTCTGCTGAAGAAGAGAGTGGTCCAGGGAGCTTGGTGCAGCCCCGCCCCCCTCCACTCTGATGGACTGTGAAGGGAGTGGGTGCACAAGGCCGAGAGCTTCCCCATGCGGAGTGCTTCTGCCTCTGCCTCTGAGCTAGGCTTACCAGTTGCCTAGGAATACTTTGCAGTCCAGAGGGAGGGTCGAGCCTTGTTTGGCTTAGTCTTCTGCTAGGGCTAGTTCGGGCAAAGTCGAGAAAGAATGGAAGTGCCGTGGGCAGCTTGGACCTGGGACTAGAGAACTCAGAAGACAGACTCCCAGTGGAGTGAGGGAGACAGATAGTTGCTTCAGGGTAATGTGAATGCTGTTGCCTTTCAGAGCCCCGAAGAGGGAGTGCCTGAATCCTCCTGGAAGAGCTCAGCCGGGCATCCGGAAGGGGGGCCCTTGAACTGAGTCTGAGAGGAGGATGGGAAGTATGCTGTGGAGACAAGTCTGGGCAAAGCATGTGGGCAGGGAGAACAAGAAGCATCACAGGTCAGTTGTGTTAGGCCTAGGGCTGGGGCCCAGTGGGGTTTATTGTCCCTGGCACACTTCTCTATCAGAATTTGGAGGTATGGGCCACACCTTCGTTTTAGCAAGCTTGAGAGGTGCCTACTTTCACTATCTAGCTGAGCTGCTAGCAGCTGGGGGCCTTGGATTGGACCAGCTAGAGCCTTAGGTTGGAACGATGTGCAGGACAGAGCCTTCAGGGACGGGCCCCAAGCCCCCTCTCTGCTCTGTTCCCTCTCCTCTTCTGCCTAAAGAGCAGGGAAGGGACAGGGGTTTGTGCTAAGGGAACAGTTCTGGCAAAGCTTTAGGCCAGCTCGCTCCGCCCCTTTCTAAGCCCCTGCACAGCCCTGTCTCGTGCCCAGACCCAGCCCTGCCACCAGGGGCCCGATTGGTTCCCTGGGCCTGGTAGGGAGGCTGGGAGGAGACCGGGAAGCCAGGAGACTCATTTTCACTGGAATTTGACCTAAAGCAGGATTGGAAGGGAAGAAAAGAATTTGAACAAAAGTGCAGGCAGGAAGGAGCTGTTAACGAGCCTTTCTTTCTCTTGGGGACGGAGCACAGTGCATAGCAGGGCGCAGCCGCCGCTCTCCTCGTGGCTCCCTGAGACCGCTGCAGTCTCTGGCCGCTGCCTGCTCTCGCTCGCTCTCCTTTTTTCCCTCTCCTCTTTCTCGGCTCTCTCTATTATGGGGACTTGCTCCAGCTCTTTCTCTCTCTTCTGTCTCTCCTTTTGTTCTCTCTTTGTCTATTTATCACACTGTGAAGGTTGAAAGAGATGTTATTAATCTGGGAGAATGAAGGCAGGATTAGTGGTATGAATCGGATTTTGAGAGGTGTAATGATAGAAAGACTCGCTCGGCTGGCGGCCTGCGTGAGCTTGATAAATGGGGAGCACTCCAGACTGACTCGCGCCTTCCTCCGCGCTGTGCGCCCTGCCCGCTGGGGCGTGCCGCGCTCTTAGATCTGCCAGCCAGCCCACCCCGCTCCTACCTGAACCAGAGCAAAAAGCCAAGGGTAAAGCAGACACAAATATCTCCCATCGCACTTGGAGACATCATTGCTTTCAGCACCCTTTTCAAGTGGAGGCCTGTTGAGTTCTCAAAGGACTGTGGGCAGAGGGAGTGGGGACCCAGACTTCTGTCTGCTTCTAGGACCTGTGCGGGTGGAGCTTCCCTTCTGCCCCTGAAATGGATGTCAGAGGTTGGAAGTGATGAGACAGTCCCTAGACTAGTCAAGTAAGAGTACCAGACCGTATGTAATAGGTTATTAAGCAAAGTGCTGTTGGGAGAACTGTGATATTAACTGTGGAGGTCAGGGTGGGACGTGGAGGAAGGAGGAAGAAAAATCAGGAAGGACTTCCTGAAGGTGGTGTCCTGGCAGACAGGATTTGGACAGGGTAGAGGAAGGCTAGTGTTCCAGGTGGGAAAATAGCATAAGCAAAGACTGGGGGATAGCAATAAGCCTGACCCTTATGGGAGGCTGAGGAGCCTCAGAACTGGTGAATTTCAGACCAGGAAGGGACCTAAGAAATCAACTCATTAAGCAACACCCCCCCGCCCTTTAAGTTTTTAAAGTATAGTTGATTTACAGTGTTGTGTTTGTTTCAGGTGTTCAGCAAGGTGATTCAGTTTTATATATATATATATATATATATATATATATATATATATATATATTCTTTTTCAGATTCTTTTCCTTTATAGGTTATTACAAGATAGTGAATATAGTTTCCTGTGCTAAACAGTAGTTCCTTGTTGTTTACCTATTTTATATACAGTAGTGTGTATCTGTTAATCCCAAACTCCTAATTTATCCCTCTCCCCCACCCCCCAGTCCCGTGTTATCCAAAAACAGGCCTGGAGACTGGAGTTGCCATTTCCTGAATGATTTTCTATTCCAGTCCTGTTCTGTGTTCTAAAGGTGCCCCTTCCCTTATCCTTGGACGATACAGTGAACCTTTCCCTCTTCTCTCCTTAGTGGCTTTAGTCACAGCCTTTCAACCTTCATCTTTGCAACCGGAAGACCCTGGCTTAGGTCCACTGCTGCTCAGGGTCCTCCTCACACTCCTGCCCCCTGCCCAATCTGCAGGCTGTGTGGGGAGTGCTGTCTGCCCCAGCCTGCTGCGGATTGTGTGCTGAGGAGAGGACTAAGGGCAGCACTCCCCGTGCTGGGCTCCAGATGCCTCAGGCCCGAGCACTGTCCTCCTTTCTGTCTCTACTGCAGTCCTCTCTATCGCAGTGATCAGGCACTTACTGACATCTGCTTCCTTGCAAAGGACTGTGAGTTCCATGAGGACAGGGTCTACGTGTGATTCACTTGAGTTTCCAGGGTCGGGCAGACCTTCAGTAAATGTGTGAATCTTACAATGAACCAATGAGGTCAGTTGCTCTCTTGCAGTGTCTTTCTCTCCTTCTAGATAAAAAAAAAAAATGGTCCCCGGTTGCCAGGCCTCTTCACCCTTGGGAATAGGGATGGGTAGGTGTGCAAAGGAACTAACTTTTGATGCTGGTGGAGTACCCAAGATCGCATAGCACGGCAGTGGTAGATACTTGGATGGCTTCCCATTGCCTTAGGAAACAGTACAAGACCCTCATCATGTCCTATGAGGCCCTGGATTTTCCTGCCTTCCTCATTAGCCTCATCTCTTGCTGGCTTTCTGTGCTCCAGGGACACTAGCATTGACTTGATTCCTTCCAAGTGCTGTTTGCCTAAAGGCCTTAGCACTTGTCATTCCCCTGTTGCCTTCCTGTCAGTCAGTTTCTGCTGACCTGTCCTCAGAGTTCCCCAGCTAGGTCAGATTCCCCTCTTCCATCCTATAAACAGCCCACCTTTCTTCTATGAGCCCTTATGATAGCTTAATGATTATTTATGTTGCTATTTATTTAACATGGGCTTTCTCTAATAGACTGGAAGCTCTCTGAGGACAGTACTGTGTCTGTATTGCTACAAGTACACATATGGCCTGGCATATAATAGGCTCATAGTAATGTTTGTTGTGACTAAGTTGGTGTGAGCCTGAAGTCCACACTGTTTCATCGTGTCACATCCGGGTAAAGTGAAGGTGGAGATGACAATGGGAGGGACAGAGGCCAGGATGTTGGGTGTGCCCAGAGAGAAGTCTCTTTGGGCCTTAGCTCTGGACGCTCTAGTGTTCAGCCGTCCCGTCTCTCAGCCTTCCTTGTTTCCGTCCAAACATCAGAGAAGAGAAGGGCCTCGTTGACCCTAAAGGCTTATTCTCTTCCTGGGTGAGCTTATCCACTCCTGCAGTCTCCTGCACCACCCATGTGCTTTCCTAGGACTTTCTTGTCTCAGCTCAGACCCCTGGAACTGAGCTCCTGGCCTGCATATCCACCTTTCGCAGCCACCCCACCTTGGATGTTCCATTGAAAGCCATCTTGGTCCTTCTCAGTTATTCCCCCTCTAAGGCTGGTTTCTCCCTTGGGGCTCTTGTAGGATCTCAGTCCCCCACCATGTGTGAGTTGACATGTCTCTCCTTCTAGTTTGGAAGCTCCTTTTTTCTCTTTTTTAACTCTTTATTGAACTTGTTACAATATTGCTTCTGTTTTATGTTTTGGTGTTTTGGCCGCGAGGCATGTGGGATCTTAGCTCCCCAGCCAGGGATCGGACCTGCACCTCCTGCATTGGAAGGCGAAGGCTTCAGCACTGGACCGCCAGGGACGTCCCTAGCTTGGAAGGCAGCGAGCTGCCTAGTGTGCTTTATCCCCAGCACTGGGCACAGAGCTTGGCACATGGATTTGCTCATTAAGTGTGTGTTACATGAGCAAGCCAACATAGAGGGAGGGAGGTCTGGGATGAAGGTTTGAGCACCCTTTCCATTTTCCTAGGGAGAAAGAAGTGAAGGTGTGTGTGCTGGGTGCCAGCACGTACCTCCCTTCGTTTCTGAGGGCTGGGTGGCCGTGATGGTGGTGTCACATGCTCAGTAAAGGCTTATATTTTAATTTGGAAAGGACTTTAGAAACTTAAAGTGCTTTGCCTAAGTGCTGACTGCTATTAGTGTCTCCTTTTTATTAGGAAAAAGGACATGATTTTTCTCTTTCATCTTCAGGCCTGTCCAACTTCTGAGAGTCAAACTTAGCAAAATGCCTGCCCCTCACTGAGGACTAGTTACATGCCAAGTTCAAAGCTTTGGACTTGAAACACAAAATTCTGCTTTGCAGACTGGTTTCTGACACCCCTGAGGGGATTAGTCCTGACAGCTCAGTATCAGGAAGGGGGTGGGAGAGACAGGGTCATTTGACATAGTTCAGGCTGCAGTCCCAAGCCCCTCCCTTCTCCATATAGGCCTGGGTGGGAGGACATAAGAACTTGGACCATCTGGGGGGATGGGAGAACGGCTCCAGTGGTTATCAGAAATCCACTTGTCACGTGGTAGTCAGGGCCAAACTTCAGAGGGAGAATTGGGGAGGAATGGCCCCAAGAAGAATTGGATCTGTTCAGCTCAGGGATGATAGGATTGAGAGGCAGAGACATCACAGCTGCTGGACTTGGTGATGTTAAGAGCTGCCAACACAAAGGGCTAGGTCAAGGGAGGGAGTATGTGTAGCAATAGTAGGAGGAATTCTGGTCTAGGAGGCCATGAGGCAGGAACTTGCCTTGTGCCCTACAAGCACCTTTGAGGGCCTTGCTGGTTTGAAGGAAAGGTAACAAACACCCCTCCACATGGAGAAGATTTGGCGCTGCAATGGCAGGAGGTCTGGCAGGCCCAGCTGCCTTGTTGTTGGCCCTCTCTGTGTGGCCTTTGCCCCAGGCTCTTTCCTGAGCAGCCACAAAGACAGACAGCACCCTGGTCTCAGTCTGGCCTATGTCTGCCAGCCCCAGATACTGAAGGCTGTGCCCATGGCTGAGGTACGGGGAGGTGGGAGCTCTGGCCCATCTTGCTAGTGCCCTGCAGTTCCCATCTCCTAATCGGGCCCTAATCTGGGGGAGCTAGGGCGGGGGTGGGGTGGGGGGAGTACCTTGAGCCTTCTGCCTTAACTGAATTTCCATACCTCCTGTTGTTAATTATAGAGATGTAATAATGCGATTAGTGCACGATTAAAAAAAATCCCTGATATGATTACCATGGATTTAATATCACATGATATATCATTATATCGTTATGCAGTGACAGATGTAATTGAAATACACTTATTGGAGCCGGGGGTGGTGTTTCATTCAATCCCCAGCACTCCGGGGAGGAAAGGGCTGGCTCAAAAGAAGCAATGGGAGAAGAAATTGTAATGAAAACAAAGAAAACCCACAATGTAGCCCTCACTCTGGGCAGCCGGCTCAGACTGACCTGCTGCCTTGACTCTGTGGCGGTGCATGTGGAGCCCCAGCCAGGCCAGCCTCCTCTGTGGAGGCTTAGGCGGCACGGCTGAGGATCCTGCTCCTTGTCTGGTTCTCTCCCCAGAAACCTCAGTGTCCCCAAGTCCACTGTGACTCAGCAGTGAAGCAAGGGCTCTGGGAACATGATGAAGATTGCTCTACCCAAAAATAGACTCAGGACCCAAGGGACCAAACTGCGCTGGCAGCTGTCTTCCAAATGTTGTGGGTCCTGGACCTGTGGCACAGCCCCTGCCTTTGCTGTGGTGATGGTCCCACGCACTAGAGGCAGCTGTCCTGTTGTAGGCAGTGAGCAGGAAGGTTAAGTACACAGAGAAAATAACGATTCCACTCAAGCGCTGTTGATGGACAGAGGCGGCAGCAGCTCTGGTGCCCCTGAAGTATGTTGGAAGCCAGGGAACACTGTGAACATGGAGAACTACCAGCTGGAGGTAGAAAGGATGGGTTTGTGTCACCTGATGGGAGTGTCCGTCCTTTTGCTGCTGTAGCCGTGCTGGCCAGGTCTCCGCTGGCCCGAGGAATGGAGTCAAGACCACCCATAAGACCAAAGAGCTCAGAAAAGGAGAAGGGAGACAGGGACAGTCTTCCCTTCTTTCCTAACCCAGGCACCTGAGCCCCCAGTTCCAAGGATGGCTGGGGGTCGGGTGGGATTGCTGTTCCGCTGGGCAGGATCAACAGTGGTTCCTGAAGGAGACTGAATAGGACTGGCAGGAGCAGCAACTCTGAAAACCAGGCCTTTCTGCCTGGCGGGATTATATCCAGAGAGGTGCTTTCTTGCCCTTCCCTCAAAGGAGGCCGTTCAGAGAGAGCAGATACAGCCCCACCCAGCATCATGGGGCTGTAAACAAATCTAATAATACAGATGCTATTCAGAGTCTGGGTGGGTTTAAGGAAGGGACAAGTCAGGAAAGGCCTGGTGTGATGGAAGATACTTTTGAATTGAGTGTTGAAAGAAGAGTATGTGTTCATTAGGGGAAAAAAGTGGGAGAAGGCAGAGGGCATCCTGGGTAGGCTGAAGGAATTGCTCGAGTAGAGTCTTGGGGGCATGAAACAGCAATCTCAGGACTTGGTGAGAGGTAAGGAAGAAGAAGGAAGCAAGGCTGGCCCCCACATTTCTGGTAGACCAGGTAGATGGTAAGGGTTTTCACTGGGATTTGGGAGCCCAGGAGAAGGAGCACTTTGGAGAGGAGATGTCGAAACTGGTTTTAAACCTACTGAGAATGAAGTGCCTGGGTGGAATCCAGGTGGAAGTGCCAGGTAGGCAATAGAATATATATGTTTGACACTCAAGTAGTGGCAAAAAATATCAATTTGCAAGTTGGAGATGTCGAAGACCAGGGAGTTGAAGAAATCACCCAGGGAGAGTGGTAGAGCACAGACCGAAACAGGAAGGGAACATGCATAAGCCCACACATGACCAGATGAATGAGACTCTACAGGAGACTGTGAGGAAGACGTCAGAGAGAGGGGAAAACTCAAAGAGTAGGGTGTTGAGAAAAATCAAAGGAGAAGGATTTCAAAGATGTGAAGCAGGCTGCAGGGTGGCAAAGGCAGCAAGAGCCTGAAACTGTCCATAGACGTGGGCAGCATGGTGAGAACTGTTGACCTTCGCCAGAGCTAAGTGACATGATAAGGCTGGCAACCAGACTGCAGGGGTTAAGGGGTGTTGGGGAGGTGAGTGGAGACAGCCTTGAGAAGTTTGGTTGTTAACAGGAGAACAGGCGGTAGCTGGATCAGGATGTGGAATGAATGGAAGACTTTAAAAATAATTATCTAATACTTATATAAATTTCAAAGAGCCAGGCATCGTTTTAAGCACTGTGCATGCAATAACTCATTCACATCAACTCTATGGGGTAGGAACTGTTTTTACCCCCATTTTACAAAAAGGGAACTAAGACACAAAAAGTTATGTAAAGATGATAGAGATTCAAGCATATGCTTGAATGCTAATGGAAAGGAGCCAGCAGAAATGAGGAGGTTCAGAATTTAGAAAGAAAGGGGATACTAGATGAAACAGGGCCTGAGGAGGTGGAAAAAGAGTGAGATGTACAGCACAAGTGTGGGCTTGCCCTTAGACTGGACGTGAGGTGTCTCTTCCATTAGAACAGCATTGGTGCACGAGCAGGTGGGGAAGGATACAGATGCATTTGTATATGAAGGGCATGCAGTTGGAAGAATTCTGCCTAGCAGCTTTTATTTTCTTTCTGAAAGTAGGAGGGGAGTAGGGTGGTGGGATACCATTGAGGGTTGCTAAGATAGTGATCTTGGATCTATAGTGGCCATTTTCTATACAGAACAGTGACTTCTTTCCAGGATCACTGAGCTCAAGTGCAAGTGTGGTGAAACAGAGTCATGTTGGGGTTTCTTAGGGAAGTTCAAGATTGGGCTGGTTGGGGCTTCCCTGGTGGCGCAGTGGTTGAGAGTCCGCCTGCCGATGCAGGGGACGCGGGTTCGTGCCCCAGTCTGGGAGGATCCCACATGCCGCAGAGCGGCTTGGCCCGTGAGCCATGGCTGCTGGGCCTGTGCATCCGGAGCCTGTGCTCCGCAACGGGAGAGGCCACAGCAGTGAGAGGCCCGCGTACCGCAAAAAAAAAACAAAAAACAAACAAACAAACAAAAAGATTGGGCTGGTTGAAGTCATAGATTCAAGAGGTCCAGGTTTGGTAGAAAAGGGCTAGAAGGGGATTGACAGATGAGGAAAAAAAGCAAGAGTAGAGGGAGAGAGGGTTCAAAAGCTGGAAGGACAGAGGCTGCGATCAGAGTGGAATCTGTCATTGTATGATTCCAGAAGGAGAGCAGTGCTGGGTAATAAGGCCCCGGGTGTGGCCCCAGGGAGAGATGGCTGAAATTGGTAGAGGAGAAGGTCATTAGAGCACAGCGAGCTGAGAAATCAAGAGGCTAGATTCATGAGTGGGTTTATCCTGTAGATACTGAAGTTACCCAGAGTGATGATGATTTAGAATGAGGTCCCAGAGGGAGAGGAAGAATTGTCTAGAAGCAGCCAGAAAGAGGTAGTTGAAAGTATTGCCACAACATATCCAGAAGTGAGTAGGCATTAGTTTTCCAGAACTGCTGCATAACTTATCACCCAAAACTTAGTGACTTAAAATGACCACGGCTGTTTTATTATCTCTCATGGTTTCTATGAGTCAGGAATTCAGGAAAGGCTCAGTTAGGTAGTTCTGGCCCAGGTTCTCTCATGTATTTGTGGTCAGTGACTGGAGCTGGCACAGTGTGTGGGTGGAGCAGCTGGGGGCTGGCTGAGCATCTCTCTTTCTTCACCTAGTCTCATGGCTTCTCCATGTGGTCTCTCCTTGTGGGCTAGTTTGGGCTTCCTCCCAGCATGGCTGCCTTGGAGCAGTCTTACCACTTACAAGCAGCTCAGGGCTCCAGGGAAAATGTTCCAGCGAGTGAGGAGGAAGCTTCCTCAGCATTTCTGAAATAGCCTTGAAATCACATAGCATTACTTCTGCATTACTATTTTGGTTGAAATAGTAAAAAAAAAAAAAAAAAAGCCCACCCCATTTCAAAGGGAGAGGTATAGACTCCCCCCTTCCTTTTTATGATTTTTTAAAATTAATTAATTTATTTATTATTTATTTTTGGTTGCATTGGGTCTTTGTTGCAGTGCGCGGGCTTCTCATTGCAGTGGCTTCTCTTGTTGTGGAGCATGGACTCTAGGTGCACGGGCTTCAGTAGTTGTGGCACATGGACTCAGTAGTTGTGGCTCGTGGGCTCTAGAGCGCAGGCTCAGTAGTTGTGGCGCACGGGCTTAGTTGCTCCACGGCATGTGGGATCTTCCCAGACCAGGGCTTGAACCCGTGTCCCCTGCATTGGCAGGCGGATTCTTAACCACTGCGCCACTAGGGAAGCCCTAGACTCCCCCTCTTGATGGCAGGTTTATCAGAGTCATATTGCAGGAAGAGCATATGTGAGATGGAAGATAATGTTATGACAGTCACTGGAAAATACAGTCTGCCATGATCGGTGTTAAACTGAACCTGGAAAAGGGAGAGGGACCAGCATTCTCAAAGGCAATCTGCATTTTGGGTGATGGCACCAAGAATATTTGGAGGTGGCAGGTGGCAGTGGGAGTGGGTGTTCCTGAGTGACCTCAGGTATACCGGGGAGAAAGAACTATTATCCCATCTTACAGTACAGGAAGTTGAGGCTCAGAGAGGTTTAATAACTCATCCAAAGTTATGGTGCTAATAATTGGCAGAATTGGGAACCAACGCCTGAGCCTGAACACACTGCCTTTCCATGAGGCCTGGGCTGCTGGGAACACCATCCTCATGTATATTTGTTGCCTTGGTACTTGGTTCACCAACTGTAAATGTGTTGGCCAGTTAAAGAAAAGGCTAGGTAGTAGTTATGTCTGTCAGACTCTCTCTCCCCCCATCCTCCAGAGTATCACCTCTGTATCTTTGCCTGTTGGGTGTTTATGGGAAAGCCAGGTGATTTGATTTGGTTCCGCCTCTTGGGAAATGGCCCTTCAGCCTTAGGCCCACAGGGTGACCTCGTGGGGAGGATGGATGGGTCAGATGTGCTGCTGTCAGCTTGCAGGCTCTGGGTTTTCTGGAAGTTGCAGAGCAGTTTGTGCTTCTCTTTGCGGTCTGAGCTGGGTTCTAGACCCAGCCACTGCCCCTGCCCACTCTGTGTCAACCCAACTCTCAGGGCCCTGGTAAGGTAGCAAATGGGTGGGCAGAGACACCCTACCAGCTGTCGATGCCTCTTCTTTCCTCTTTGAAGGATCTGATGCTGCTGCCGATGAGGGCTACTTCATCTGTTAAACCCAATACACTTGTCGCAGCTGCTAAGCCCCCGTAAGCCGCCGGGCGCAGTGTTTGTGATGGGACTGACAGTGCATGGAGGAGGCTGATTATACACGATTCCATTTCGCGGGCCCAGCAATGTAATTTCACAGGGCGATCAGCGTTTGCATGTAATAGCAGGCTGTGCTGAGGTGTCAGAATATTAAAGGCGCTAATGGCAAAGCTCCCTGTTACACAGGGGGCCACCCGCCGCGCCTACAGCAGGGCTGCGCGGCAGGCCCGTCGCAGATGGCTGGCCACTAAGCTAATGGGGCAGCAGCCAAGGCGGGCAGAGCCGCGAGAGGGGAGAGCCAGCCGGGAACAGCTCGGCACCTGCTTCCCTGCGCATGGAAATTACAGCAGCCCAGGGGAAGGAAAGTGTGCGTGCCTGCCTGGCACAGGGCTGGGGTGGGTGGTTTGGGAGGCCCAGCATCTTTCACCCCGCCTCTACCTGCCCTGGATAGGACTCCTCCGTCATCCTTCCACCTGCCCCACCCTCTGGCCGGGAAGCCACAGATGGGCACGTTGGGCCCTGGTAGCTTAGAAAGGTGCAGCTAGAGAAGTGGCACCCAGAGAATTTGGAACCAGCATGGGAAAGGGGCCCAGGCACAGGCTTTAGCTCTTAAATTTCTGCCCAACACTGAGCAGGGTCAAAAAGCTTTTGAGTGCCTTACCCCACACCCCAAAGGCTGGCAGAAGAGAGGGAGGGAGTGGGGATAGGAAGTAGGTGGGAGAAAGGGGGTAGACAATATTAGGGCCCCTTGACTGATGACAATGGCCAGTGTTGCACAGAGCTGGGAGGCAGCCCTCAAGATATTTTCTCCTTCCACCCATGTTGGCTGCCCCAGCCACACCCCAGCCTTTGCCTGTTCTCATCAAGCTTGCTCCTGTCATTTTCCTTTGTCCTTGCTGTGTCTTCTTCCTGGTGCCTCCAGTACCACTTCCTCCAGGAAGCTCTCCTAGCCATCTCCAACCCCTCATGGGCCTGTCTTTCTCCATTGTGCTTGTGGGCAACCCACAGGGGACAGCCTCCCCAGTCCTCCTGCTCTGATGGCTCTCTGGTCCCAGCCTTGACTTCTCAGCCAGAATCTCTGAGATATAGCCCACATCACCTTGCCCTGAGCTGGACTCCTGGGAAGGCTCTGCTAAGATTCACAGATGGATGTAATCTCTTAGGGAGGATGCCTGAAGGGAGTAGGGAATAGAAGGATGGGCTGAGTCATCTGAGGGAGAGTTTGGTGGGTGTGTGTACTCGTGCTCGATGGTGTATATATCTGGGGTGGGGGGGAGTAGGGGAAGGACTTTCGAAGTGAGTGCTGGGGGTGGTGGGCATGTGGGTACAGGCTCACAGGGGCAGCAGGTGCAAGATCCAGACCACACATTGATAGGAACACAGATTGTGAAAGGACCCTGTGTTCTCTGGGTGGCTCTCTGCTGGCTGTGCCTGAGGGGTACCTGGGATGGCAGGAGTTGAGGGGAGCTTGTGGGGCTGTGCCCTGGTACTGTGCCTAGGGGGGGTTGCACGAGGCAGGTGGTCACTTCTGAAGGTTCAGCTCTGCGGAGGTGCATGGCAGTACCTGGAGGAGATATGCCAGGGTTCTCAGCAGGGGCAGCAGTGGGGGAGCCCAGGCTGAAGGAGAGCAGTTTTAATTAACCGTTTTTAATATCATTTTGGACTTTGGCTGGTATGTGAAGGCCCCGCTGGAAGCAGCATTTGTAAAATTTAAACCCCTCTTATTAGGAGCTTGGCAGACCCATGTGCACGTGCCTGCCTCTCCCGCCGCCTGTGCCCCCCTGAGGAAGTGCTGGATGAGGCCATGTCACAGCAGCAATTGGTTATCACGCCTTATCTGGGAATACGAAACTGTGCGGCCGTGGTGGAGACGCCAATTCATCTCGCCCCGGCTCTGACAAGCTAGACTGCCCTTCCTGAAAGGCATTCGTCAGGCGGGACTGGGCTACCGCCTTGCCTGGTACCCCTGTTTTCCCCCCGTGGGTCTCGGCTTGCCCTGGACCAGCCAGGCCCAGTCTGGCCCTCCTGGGCTCTGCTGCCCTCCACCCCTCTTCCGCACATCCCCATCTGCAGAAGATCTTGGGGGGTCATAATTATAATAATAATCTAATCATGGTGACGCGTCGGGGCAAGCGCCTAATGTTATCTGAAGTGGTCTTCCCGCTTAGCTGCGATAAGACTCAGGATGACGTGCAGATAGTGCTGAGCTGCCCTGTCCCCGAGCCGCAAGCGGAGCAGAGGGGCCTCCGCAGCCCTGCCGCCCGCCCGCCGCTTTAAGCCGGGAAGCGGCAGCACCTGCTAATGCAAGTGTTTAATATTTGATGGGCTGGGATAAAGCAGGATCACCTTCGAATTGAATTGAGTGTCAGCCGAGAATCTATTACTGAAATTCGGGTGTGATTTGACAGCAAAGTAGACGATGTTATTCTTCACTAGTTACTGCAATCTTCTCCCCGACATCACTTAAATATTTTTTTCTTTGCTTGAGCAAACACACATTATCCTTCTTTTTTTCCCCCTTCCTTCCCTTTTTTTCCTTTTTAGAGGGGAAAAAAACCCATCCAGCTCGCCTTCTCCAGGCTGATAGAGTAGATTGTTATTTCTTTATTTGTCCTATTAAATGGAATTTTTGATCGTTTAATCCGCCCTTTGTAAGTGATTTTAAAGTACTTGAAAGCCAGCCCGCCACTGCTCTCTGGCCCACTGCGCTCCAGCCGCGGCCCTGACCACGCTCAGCAGCTCCTCCAGCTGTGCACCGCCCACTGGCTGTTCTCCTTGCTGCCTGTGTCCCAGCTCTGCCCTGGCTCCAAGCCAGCGTCCTCTCCCCTGTCCTTGAGCCTCACGCTCAGCCCCCGATTTGTGGGTACAGCTGTGGCCTGGGGAAGGGTGGGAGGGTTGGCTGGGAAGTTGGGCTGTGGCTGGTACCTCTGTGGTCAAGGAAAGTGGCTTTGGAGGGGGCTGAGGTTGAAGTACACTGGCTCCTAGCCTCCCAGTGCCCAAGGGGCTGAGGCTTGGTTCCTGCAGCTGGGAAGGAAGGGTACTAGACCTCTGCCCAGCCCCTTGGTCCTGGCACAGCCTGTGTGTCCAGCCTCCTGTCTTCTGTTTTTGACCCCCGTGCTGGATACTCTTCCACTGGGAGGCAGTCTATAGTGGGATGGAGACCTCCTGGGCCCAGTGGTGGGCGGGGGCTCTGCAGTGCCTGCCTGACCATGGCTAGCAGTCACCTTAGTTCCACCAGTGGACTCACCATCCAACTTCTGGAAACTCACCCAAGCTTCATTCCCACTGACCACTGTCCCACACACTGTCACCTTCCTGCCACTGGGAGGACAGCCTGGTGTTTGGGGACTTCTAAGGTGAGGAGATGGGCAATGTTTGAAGAGTCAGCTAGCCTCGCAAGCCCACTGGTAGAAGCCTGGGACTTGCTAGTAGGCTGAACAGGAATTAAATCCCTGTTGGGCCACTTAATAGCATTCTAACCCTTATAAGTCTCTTCTTGGCCTCAGTTTCCTCATCTGTGACATCTGGTCATCGAGCCTGTAAGGGATGTAAGAGAAGGTGCTGTCCCTGGCCTGACGTGTGCCCTGCCCCCCCCCCACCGTGGAGGTGGGTGGCGGCCAGGGGACAGAGGGGGACAATGGAGTGCTGGGGGCCTGAGTAGATCGATACCCCCAGCACTTCCTTCCCCAACCCCAGGAAAACAATTAAGTACAGATCGATGGGTGGCTGCTTTGAATATGCATAAGTGAGCACTTGACCTTCAGCAAGATCTGCTCCCCACCACACACACACACACACACACACACACACACACACACACACACATACACACACACACACACACACACACACACACACACACACTCTTCACGTGCTCCCCTCACAGCTGCCTGAGTCGGCCAGGTGACCTTACCCCTCCTCAGCTGAGCCCCCATGTGGCACTCAGCTCCGCAGTCTGGCCTGCCTCCAGGTCAAAAGCAACTTGACCACAGGCAGGTAGTTGGCCCCCTCGTCTCTGGCTTCAGTTTTCCTGTCTGTGGAGTGAAGTCTGGATATATTGGTCTCCAAGTCCCTTCCAACAGTAGTCTCTGTGACCAGTAATGCTGTGGGGAAGGGGCCCAGCAGAGGGCCAGAGACTCTGGAAAGGGGGGGCATGGGTTGAAGGGGATGCCCTATGAGAGGAGGGGTCCTGATCAGGAGAATCTTAGTAAATGGGAGCTCCAGAAAGGAGCCTGGTGAGGGGCACCCCGTGGGAGCCAGGGGCCTCTGATGGGGAGACGCCCAGGAGAAAGGGAGCTGTGGAGAAGGAAGGGGTTTTCTGGAGGGGGCCCTGGTGGAAAGAGGACCCAGCAAGGGGACTCCCATGAAGTGGCATGATGAGAGTAAGCCCTTGCTGGGAAGACATGGGGGGCTGGGGGTGTTGGTGAGTGATGGGATTGGGTCAGGGGTCAGGACCTCTGGTAACCACTCTTGCCTCCTGTCTTCCAGGCTTACAGCTTCGCCATGGGCTGCTGGCCCAAGAATGGACTTCTAGACATGAACAAGGGCCTCAGCCTGCAACACATAGGCCGGCCCCACAGCGGCATTGGTCAGTCCCTCCACATATCCCCCTGGCAACTCGGTCCGTCCCCTGCCCACATGCCCCAGTCCCCTGGCACACAGAGGGGTTCCGTGGCTCATTCAGTGCTCCAGCAGGGTGCTCTCCATAGCTGGGGGGAGCAGGGAAGGGGGGTGGAGTGAGGGGAGAGTGGAATCTGACCATTGGAAAGGATCTCTCAAAACAACATTCAAGAGGAGGCTGGGGTCTGGGCTTTGGGTGGGTCACAGGTGGCCTTGGATTCAGGCCAAGGGATCCTGCCCTTGGCTGCATCTCTGGTGGGTGATGTCCTCAGAGGGGTGGGCACATGTCAGCTAACCCACCCCCCGTGGAGCTAGAGAAGGCTGTTTAATATTGTTTCAAGTCTGTGGCCACTAAACTGGGCGATCAATGGGAGTTAAGGAGATGAATTATTTAAACCTCACCAGCTTTTAATTAGTCAGGGTCCTTCTGACCGATGGCTCTGTCCACAGGGTATTGAACTCCCCCGTAGGAGCAGCAGCCTCCATTGAGCGGTGCCTGGGTTGGGAGGAGCCACTTGGGGTACCAGATGGGGGTGTACCCTCAGGGGGGATTCCTGCATGGGAGGGGGCTGGTTCTAGGCATTGGAGGCTCTGCTAGCTTCTTATATATATCATTGTGGATATGTGTCTGTGAGTGTATGTGTGTGTGAATGGCACCTTCAGCTGCATGTCTCTGTGTGTTTGTCTAGGGGTTTATATGTGTCCATGTATGTGTATCTTTTTGAGGGATACGTGTATGTGTGTATGTGTAACAGTGTATCTGTATACATTTTCCTGGGGGCATCTGTCTGTGTATGGAAGCAACCATCAGCCTGTATGTGTATCCATCAGAAAGTGTGTTTGTTCATTTCTGTGTATCTTATTTTGTGTGTGCATCTGCACACATGTGCATACAAATGCTTTCAAGCAGGGTACTTGACAGGCATAGGCTTTGTTCCAAGTGGGGAGGAGCAGGGGTGTCCCTGGGTGGTGCTACGACATTATCATAACCTGTGTACCTTTGGGAGGTATGAGGGGGAGGGGACTGGCAAGATAACACCGAAAGGGTCCAGTCACCTGCTACAGACTGGCCCCTAATCCTGTCCGCAGACATCACAGGTGCCTAGTGGGGCTGGGCATGCTGAGTGGATGTTCCTGTCCTCGGGGAGCTCACATCCTGGGAGGAGACAGAGACTGAACTGGGCAGTTGCCACCCAGGGTACTCAGGGTCGTGATAGAAACACCTGGGCTGCCCCAAGGGAGGTTTCCCCTGTCCTCAGTTGCCAAGTGGCTTCTACTTCTTCATTTACATTTCACTGACTTCAGGGACACCCCATATCATTCTTATTGGCCCCCAAGGCTCTCCTGGGGTCCAGGGGGAAAGAGAAAGTGGTCAACGGGCCTGGGGAATTGGGAGTACCCCACAACCACTGCTGTTCCCTCCCACAGGAGTTATTTCGTACAGCCTAGAGGAGACCCCAAACCTAGCAAGCTGATAGGCCTTGGAGGTCAGCAGGAAGTTTCCTAGAGAAGATGAGACTTGGGTCAGGGGATGCCTGAAGGATGAATAGGAGTTTGCTAGGTAGGCAGATGGGGGAAGCGTTTTCCACTTTGGGGAAACTGTGTGTACAAAAGCCCAAGGGCAGGAGGAAGCCTGACATGCTAAGAGGGTAATTTTGGATGTCTGCAAGTAGTTTGCCATGACTGGAGTGGGACATTTGGGTTAGGAAACGGCTAGAAATTAAACGGGGAACAAGCCAGCCTTGAATGCCAGGTTAGAGGGTGTGGCTTTTTGTGAGGTTTTGAGGAGACAGGAAGTCCGTGAGATAAGGACAGGATCAGAGCTCAGATCCAGAATCAGTGAGGCAGTTGGTGCTGTACACACTAGTTCTAAGTAGGTGCTCAACAAATGCTATGGTAGATGAGTGGACAGTGAGTGAGTGGATGAATCAGTGCAAGCGTGACGGGAAAGGGAGGGACCGGAGAACCAAGGCCACTGAGAAGACTTGCACTGGCCCAGGGAAGGAGGAGCTGCCAGAAACTGAGTCTGCCTGGTGGGAGGGGCTGGCAGGACTGGGTTAATGCACCCCACGCAGCCTTGAGTTGGGTGCCCTGCTTCTGTGTATCTGTCCTGGGGGTGTTTGTGAGAGGAAGGGGTTCCTTGTTCCCACTTTCTGCTGCCTCCTGGGACTCATTGATGTCGTTCTTGTTGGTTCACCCATGTTGACTCTGGGTTGGACCCCTGAAGTATTCCCTCTTTCTTCAGAGAAGAAGGTTTTTCCATCTGGGTGGGCCCCAGGGGACAGCCCAAGGCTATGGGTGACAATAAAGTCAGGGCTTTGGAGCCAGAAGCAGTTCAGGCCCTGTGACCTTAGACAAGGGCCAATGCTACCTGCCTCTCGGGGCTGTTGGGAAAGCTCAGCAAGGTCCCCTGTGTGAAGGGCCTGTGCGGTCTGAGCACACAGTGGCTGATCAAGGAGCTGCCTCCTCTGTCGCTCTGCCCATGCCAGGGTCTCCCCAGGGCACTGGGGGCTCCTGGCACTTGGTCCTTGTATCTGTGAATGAAGAGGGCTGCCCTGCCAGCTCCTGGCTGGCTCTGAGGTGTGGGTGAGGGTGCTTGGAAGGGGGGGAGGATGCAGGGCATTAATTGGGCTGGGAGAGGCGGGGAGGGGAGGTGCGGGTTTTGAGCGGTGAGGTTAATGGCCCTCGCGCCAAAGAGACAGCTTTAATGAGCTTCAGCTGACGGTGCCCTGAGTTACTGTGCGTGCTAAAAGGGTCGCGCTGTAAGAGTTTGATGTGGACTGTTTCCCAGCCCTGGGGTCAGGGGTCAGCTCCTGTCACTGGCCATTCAGGCTGGTCCTCAGTGACATGGTGCTAATTAACTGTGTGAGGAGCTGCCAGCCCGAAGTGGGGAGTGGTATGTATCTTGCTGGGAGGTGAGGCAGCACTAGTGATGCTGGGTAAGGGCTCTGCAGATCCCACAGCCTGGCCCTCTCCAGGAGCTGCTGGCTTCTCCCACAATGCTGTGGGGGGCAGTGGCGGGGTGTGCAGATCACCGATGACCCTGGGCCCTGGAGGGATCTTCTGAGTCTCCTTCTAAGGTATGTGTGGCAGGGGAAGCCCGTGGGGCCTACCTGGCGGGGACTCCTGCTGAGCATTGGGGTGGAGGAGGTGCTGACAGAGTAAGGGGGCAGGCGTGCTGGAGGCGTGGGCTGACGGGCAGGGCAGGGGCCTAGGCTGTGGAAGGGAGGGGCCCACTGGGATCGGTGCGCCCGGCTGAGCTGTTTGAGGGGGAGCCGTAGGGTGTTTGGATAGAGGAGTGACCTGGTCAGAGTTGGGTTCCAGTCAGCGCCATCTGAGAGTATGTATAGGGAGGACTAGTGAGGAGAAATCGCAGAAGGGGAGGCCACGGGCGTCGGGGTGGGGGTGTATGTAATAAGGCATGCGGGAGGTGGTGGTTAGTTCAGGGCCGGCAGTGGCCATGGGGAGGGAGGTGGTGGACGTCTGCCTTGCACCTACTGTGTGTCAGGAGCTGTGGTAGGTGCTGAACGTGCATTGGGAGATGACAGCCACAGGGCCCTGCCCCCACCCAGCTCACAGGTACAGTCGCCAGGATGGGGTGAGGGGTTGGCCCTGGGGACTGAGGAAGAGGTAGGGTTCCAGGATGGAGCTCTGGGCAGAGAGGGGGCTCGGAGGCTGTCCCAGTGGGCTCGTGGTCGGGGAGGGACGCCTCCTCCTGGGGGGTGGATTTGCCCTTGGGAGCCTGGTGAGCAGGGTGGCATGGAGCAGGTTGTAGGTGAGGGGACTGCACATTTGTAGGACTGCTGACTGGCTGGGTCAGCGGGCTCCGTCAGCGCTCTTGGCTCGGGCAGCTTCCGAGGCAGGGCGGCCTCCAGAGGGGACTGCTGAGTGGGCCTTCTTTCGTTTCAGCAAGTGGTCAGCACAGCACTCACATTATCCGGGGCGCTAATTTAATTTTCACACTCTCATGAAGGCAGGCATTATCGTTCCCATTTTACAGATTGGGAGGCTCAGGCTTAGTTAAGTGACTTGCTTGAGGTCACACAGGCAGTTGAACTGAGGAGCCAGGATTCAAACCCAGGTCCACCTGAGCACAAACCTGTGTTCTCACCACCGTGCTGAGCTAGGAGCACCTTTTTGGTCTTGGGCTTTGTGCTGCCAACAGAGATGGTGAGGAAGAAAACAAGCTCACATTCTCCCTTTCCCTCAGGTCTTGACAGTCTTCGGTAGCAGCAGCTGAGGAAGAAAGGGGCGGGGGCATCTCCACCCTTCACCCTGCTACAGTCGCCCTTGGAGCCGGGGCCCTAACACTTGGCTTCCGGCCTCCTCCTGACCCCGACAGTTAGTTCTGCACTGTGATTTCTGTTGGCTCTCCACCTCGTGGCCCAGGAAAATCCTGCCCATATTCCAGGGGCCCCCTCCTCTGGGGATCTTGCCTGGCCCTCCCACTGTGAGCGTGCAGAATACATCCCGGGACCCCAGTTATAGGTGATGATCAGGCCCTACGTACTTGACCTCTCTAAGAGCGGGGCCTGGGCCTCCTTCCCTTCTTTCTTTTTGGAAGTCTGCACGGGAAATGTCAGATTTCCCCTGTTGTTGGGACACAGAGGCCCCACAGACTGCTGGTGTCACAGGCAGGGAGAACAGTCGGAACCTTCCCTGGTGCCCAGCTGGGTGGTCTTGCCCTGGCCGCTTACCCTCTCTGCTCAGGGACTGGGGGTCCCAAAGGCTCCAGGTGAGACGGGATGGCCCGACACCAGGTGGGCTCTCTCAGAAGCTTGCTGCCCAGCACAGTTTGGCAAGAGAGCGGGCCGGCAGGTGGCAGGTGGGGTCTGGCCCTGGGGGGCAGTGCTGGCCTGTGGGCTCCCCTGAAGGAGTGGGGTGTCTATCAGAGTCCAGTCAGAGCACATTAGCTCTGTGACACGGATCTCATTAGCGCCCGTGAGAGGTGTCACTGCAGGAGAATCGTTGGTTCAGGGAGATGCTTGTACCAAAAGGAAGAAAGGACAGTGACAGCCTTTTCTCTGCCGCCTCCGCTGCCACGCTCCCTGGGCTGCCCGCCCTCCTCCTCGTGGGGGGGTGGGGTGCTGGCTAATGAGCTCGTCTGCAGTACAGCTCTGCCTTTCCCTCCTTGAAGTTCCCTGGTCCCTCTGAAGACCTCGGCCCGGGATTAGCACACACCAAACGCCAGCCCCCCTCTTGCCCAGCAGGGAGTTCCTTCTGATCACCTGCTCCTGCTGCTGTGGGCGAGGGAAAGAGGTGGGGTGAAGACAGAGCCACTGGGGGGCACCCTTGGAAGGCTCAAGCCCCTCTGCCTCCCTTGACAGAGTGACCATGCCCACCTCTCTGCAGTGGGCTCTTCCCAGAATTCCCATCTTCTCCTCCCCTCCCCTCCCCCATGACATCTCCTGCCCAGGCAGCGTCCCCATCCCTGTGGTGAACCCTCCTCCCAGGGGGAGAATGTGGGGACTCTGGCCAAGGGTCCAGCAGGTAGGATGTAGACCCGATCTGACCTTGGGCTTCCTGGCTGAGCTAGGGGGCTTCAGAATCAGCCAGAGCCCAGTCTGGGCTTTGGATGACCTGAGGGTGGTGAAGAGTTGATATGAGGCTTCTGCAGCCATGATAACCCTGTCCCGGAGAGGCAGACGGGTGCCTCACCCCCTCCCCTCTGCTTTGGCCATATTCAGGGCTGGGAGGGGAGGAGTCAGCACAGCTGCCTTATGAGGAGGCGTCAGAGACAGCTGGAGTGTGCTTGCTTCCCCAGCACTACCACTCCCCTACACCACCTCCCGCCTCTCCGCCCCGTCCAGTTCTTTCTAGTGTGTCCCAGAGAAAGTGAGGAACCAGGGGATGGCCAGCCACAAGGAGGGTTAAGTCTCCAGGCATTGACAGGGCCTCCACTGGCCTGCCTGCATTAGTGCTCAGGGCTGCTCAGGGCTGCTCACGCCTTCCCCCCTGAGCTGGCACCCTTGGAGTCCAGGGACATCTGAGGAACTGGTCCTTGCCAGATACCAGGCTCTAGTCTTCAGGAGCAACTACAGATGGAAAAATGGATGGACGGATGGATGAGTGTAGGGACAGATAGATGGAGGAGGTTCTGGTGTATGTCTGTGTGAGATGCGCTGGGAAGTACAATCTTTGTTTCCCTACCTTCCTAGCCCCAGGCCTGGCTTGGCCTCCCCTTGTCTCTCTCTGTATCTCCTGTCAAACCATCGCAGACGTAAATGACAAAGAAATCAGAAAGACAGATCAATGCTGGCCAAATTAGCACTTGCAGATAGACTGTGCGGGGATGTCAGCGCCCTGACCCCTGGTGATCTTGCAGCCTCCGCTGCTGATATTATGCAAATTGCATCCATCTGGCAGGACCTGCGTGCTGGCTGCTCCTACTCAGAGGAGTAATGGGCTGGGGGTGGGCAGGAGTGTTGGAGCAAGAGTTGGAGTGAGTGTGTGCGTGTGTGTGCATGTGTGAGCATGTGCTTGAGTGTGTGCGAGGGCGTGCGGTGCCCACCAAGCACTGGGCGGTGATGGAGTGATTGACAGGGCAGATAAGGGGCTGCATTGGATTCCTTTGGGCTGGGGGATTAGGAGCAGCCACAGATGGGAGATAACCGGACTTCATTTCAGTTTATTTTCCTCCTTATCCCCTCTCCCCACCTTCACTCCCCGAAAAACACAGTCTCTGTAGTTTGTGTTTTCATCAATATTTGCAAGTCATTACCACTGGTTTAAGGTGAGAGACAATGTCAGGGCCCAGACCAGGCCAGCCCTTCCCCCAATCCTGTACAGGTCTGGTACCTTGAGAATTAATACCTAGAGCAGTCCAGTCAGCCTTCACTCCACCGGTGTTCACGGCATCCCCTCCTTCCAAGCCCACTGTACTCAAGGGACGATCCATACCTCATGGACCAGCCCTACTAACTTACCTTATCTGACCTCAAGCCACCTGACAGTCCTTAAGCTGGGCCCCTGCCCCTCCCACCTGAAACTGCTGTGTGACATTCCTGCCCCCAAGCTTTGGTTCCAGCATTGGTGCTTCTGCCCCTGGTATCAGCTGGGTCTCCTGGGAGCTGCTCTTTTTTTCTGCAGGGCTCTGGACCCTTCTTCACAGCTCCTTCTGTCCCTGACACTATTGACCCAGCTGGACAAAGCGAGGCCTGTGGCCTGTGGAGCAGGGAAATTGTTTGGTCTGGTCTGAATCCGCCATCCACACCTGTATCCTTCCACAAGATTTGCTGAGTGCCAGATGTAGTACAGAGGACTTTATGTCTGTAATCTCATTGAATTCCCAAACCCTGTGAGATTGGGTCTGTCACCTCTACTGTATATAAGGAAACTGAGGCTCAAGAAGGTTGTCATGCACCCAAGGCAGCAGGGCAAGGAAGCGGGAGAGCTAGAATTTAAACACACATCTCTCTAGGGTCAGAGCTCTTAACCACCAAGCTCTCCTGCCTCACTGCCATGCCACCAGCCGCAGACACTCACACATCGCCACGCCTGGATCTGTTTAAGGGAACCACCCTTGCACAGTAGGCAGACAAGTTCCTTCAGCTCCTAGCCTCTGAACACAGACCCTGACCCAGACCAGACCCCCTGCCGGGCTGAAACAGCCGAACCAGCCCGAAGGGGGCAGGATTCAAATGCATCTTGCCCTCAGGAACTGTGTGTCTGAGACAGTTGGGCTGTATCAAGAAGGACACACAGAGGACAGAATGCACCCAGCGGCTGAGCCAGCCCAGGGATATGTCACAGCACGTGGCATCCAGGACCCTGCAGCTCAGGGAGAGGTGCTGAGCTGCTCAGGCCAGCCAGCTGTGGCTGAGGGAATAGCTGTCCCAGGAGCCCCGCCAAAACTGGGTCCCCGCTGTACCCTCCCACCAGGCAGGGTTGGGAGCTGGGAGTGCTGGGGACATGTCCGGGGACATGTGTGCAAGGGGAGCTTGTCCTAATGAGGAGAACATGGCTGCTAGTTAGGCGAGGGGCGGGCGGGGAGCCGCAGAGCTGATTGAAGGCAGGGGCAGGGGTCAGACAATTAGGCCCAGATCCGGCCGTTTGATGTGAGTTCTGAGGCCTCAAAGCCTCCCTTCAGCCCGCTCCCTCCACTCCCTCCTCTCCCTCCTCTCCCTCCTCTTTCCTTTCTTCTTCTGCCCAAAGGCAGGAGGGATGGAAACGCTTACTCTCACTGTTACTATTATTAAACTCTGCAGCAGGCCAGCCAGACCCCAGGACTCCTGCCCACAGGGGGCACCCCAGGTCCCCAGGAGGCTCCTTGGGCCCCAGGGGGGGCATCTGGCCAGAAGCCAAGGCCAGCCCGAGGACAGGGACGATATGAGTCCTAGGGCAGGGTAACCCTGCTTGCTTCTCTTGCTTCTGAGGGAGTGAATAAGGTTGCCCAGTGGGGATTTGGTCCTGGAGCTGCCGGGGCCACATCCCAGGCCCGCTTAGACCATCACCTCCAGCAGCTGCCTGGTTCTTTCATATTCTGCCCTGGGGGTTTGGGGGTTAGGGCATGGATCATTCACACTCATAGCCCGTCACACAAATCTTTGTCTGCAGCAGTCACAGCAAAACCTTGCCCCACAAGATAAAGATACATAGGGCCACATGGCTCCACAGTGCTGTCACAGTCGTACACCAGAGCAGGTCCCCACCCCCCATATGAGGGCCACACGTACCATCACAGGGTCCTTTCACCCACAGGGTCTTGCACAAAAGCCTTGACTGTCTCTGGTGGCAGGGCTCTGGGAGCTAAGCCCCTCCCCTGGGGTAGCTGGGAACCGCAGCCCAACCTGGTATCTAGGGTGGGTGGGTACCCTTCCAGTTCCCCATCCTAGGTAATAAGCCTTGAGAGCTGGTACTGACCAGAGAGTGGGAGGAAGCCAGACTGAGGCGGGGGTGGGGGGGCAGTGGGTAGAGGGAGGGTGGGAGCAGAGATAAATGTTAGCTCATTTCTTCCGTAATTAGTTACTCCCTCATCCCCGCGTTGTAATTGTGAACAAGCTGTAATGTTTAATTAGTCTGTAAATGAAACCCCAATTTCATAATGGCCTGGCTGACAGGGCTAAGTGAGCAGGGGGGGAAGCAGAGGGGAGGTAATCGGGAGGGCCTGCGGGGGGGGGTGGGCAGCAGGCTCATGGGCTCACCTCCTCTCCTCTTCAGCCCCAGCCTGGCCTCTGTCAGGGGAGGCTCTGTGACTGATCCAGTCCTTGCCCTCCTGCCTTTAACATCCTCTCCACTGGCCCTTCTTACCAGAGAAAGGAGAGGGAAGAGAAGGGTCCTGGCATCCTCCTTCCTCCCTCCCTCCCTCCCCTTCAATTCTCTGGTTGGGATACCACAGTCACAGCCCAAATTAGATGCTTCTGGTTGGAGAAGCTGACTCTGGGGTGCCCAGGCCCTGTGACCCCAGCAAGGATGATCCTTCCTCCCTAGGTCCAACCTTCCCCCTCCCCAAGTCATCCTGCTAAGAGGCCCTTGCTTGCTTGCCCCTGGACTTCAGGATCTGGCCCTACACCTCAAGGAGCCAGTGATTGGCACAGGACTGGCTCCTCCCTCTGCAGTCCGACTGCTAAACGTAATCAGCCTCCGCGCGCTAGGCCGGCACCCCAGGCCAGACGTTACTCTCGGTAGTTATCTCCGCAGACTGCGATGAACCGGAGCTGCCGCAGGGGGGAGCCCCCGGCCCCATCGCGGCCTCATCGGCCTCTGCCTGTCTCCGCCACAGCATCCTCGCCGTCTGCACGCGCCCCCGCCCCGCCTGCTGCAGCCATAAATCTCAATTTACGAGGGCGGCTCTGGTGGGGGAGGGAGGCAGCGCCGCTAATGACGGCTCCTCAGCCGGATTTTTCATGTTGCACAGTCATAAATTTTTAAGAACAGCATGGGCAGCACGTTAGCGAGTTATCGAGGCTACCTCCACGCTGGCTGCCTAGTTCCAAGAGAACAGAGACCCGGTAGGGCAGAGGAGGCATTTAGGGCAGGGGTGGGGCCCGGCAGTCAGGCTAGCCTGAAGGCAAGGGTAAGGCTGGGCCAAGCAGGCAGGCTAGCCTGAGCCTTCTCACAGGGCGGGGCAGTGCTGCCAGAGCAGCTCCCAGCCAAGGACAGGCGCATGGGCGGGATCAGGCATGTGGGCACACAGACCATGGCGTTGGGAGGCGCTGAAGGATGCCTCTGCTCCAGGACTTGACACCATGATGGACGGAGAGCCTGGAGACACATGGATTTTCAAAGTGGCCACTTTGAATAGAATTACACACCCCTGATCATGTGCACAATGAGGTCTCTGCCCTGGCAGAGCTACACTTGGTTCGTAAACAAGGTGCCTTTTAGGGTTGTCCTCAAGAACTAGGGTCCCTGGAGTCACCAAGGGAGATCCCTGGGGAAGAGACCCCACAGAGGGGTTAGATCTATGGATATGCGGGAGCCAGGAGCCTGGAGCCAGGCTGACCTCATCCTGGTTACGGCCCATCACTTCAGGTTGTGTGGTCCTGGGTAAGTCATTCATCATCCAGGGCCTCTGTTTCTTCCTCTTTTAAACGGGGCTGATGATGGCTCCTACCTCTCAGGCTTACTGTGAGGCTTACTATGAAAGTACTGTAACACCCTGCGAACAGGTTAGCTCGTTCTAACCTCGTCTATTTAGATCTCTGGGGAAGGATCTCCCCAGAGAGAGATTCGCTCTTGTGCGGTCATTCACTCAGCAGGTGTTTGCTGGCATCTTGTGGGTGCCCCGTCCAGTGCTGGGTTTTCAGAGGTGAGGCAGGTTCCTTCCTGGGGGGTGATGTGAGCATTGTGGCCGAGGCCGTTCGGTGTCCCCAGCCCTGGCCTGCCACGGGCACACCTAAGCCTCCGGGTGCTAAGGCCCACACTGGCCCCCTCAGAAGCCTCCAGGCCAGATGCTCACCTGAGTTTCCTGATCTGTGCAGTTGAAGGTTCATAATCTTGACTGCCGCTCCGGTGTCACAGGCGCAAGGTCAGGCAATTGTATGTCACTCAAGTCGGCAGAGGTGGTGTGAGTGTGTGCTTGTGTCTGGGTGTTCAGGAGGACTCTGTGCTAATCCGCCGGGACAGATGCTGCTTATTCAGGGAGAAGAGTGCTCCTTTCTCAAGCCTCTCTCCTCGTGCCCCGTGCGCGGCAGCACAATGCCCTCCCTCATTTTCTGGAACCTGCCATGCCTTCGCTCACCTCAGGGCCTTCCCATGTGGCTTTATTTTCCTTGGGAGCCCCCATTTCCACGCTTGGCCTAATCAAGTCCCGCTCCTCCTGCAGAGCACAGCTCAGTTTCCTTTTCAAGGAAGCTTCCCCGACTCGTAGCCTTGGTCAGCGCCCCTCCTCTGTGCACTCCCCCTTTGGAGCATCCCATCACAGTCCTCATTAAGAAGTTTTTTAATGCCTCTCTCCCCCACTAGATTGTAAGTTCCCTGAGGGCAGGAATTTATGTCTGTTTTGTTCAGCTTGTATCCCCAAAGCATATCATAGTGTCTGACTCTTGTGGATAGACAGTGAGTAAAATGTGTTGATTTGAATCGAGTTAAATTGAGCTGAGGTGGCCCGGCCCACCCCTGGGTGCCAGGGCAGGGGGAGGGGGCTAGGGAAGTGCCTGGAGCTGAGGTGGTTCCCATTAGTCCTCATGATTAATTCACAGCCACACTGTGATGGAGTGGACTTGTCCCCAGTCAGCGCCTCCGCTGGGGCCCACCTGTTAGCGACAAACAAACAAAGGGGATAAATAATACATTGGGAGCTGAGCCAGGCAAGGCAGCGGTATTGAAATTAATAGGGATTAGCTGAGCAGCTTGAGGATGAAATATTTACCAGGTGGGACTGGGCTCAGGGAGGGCAGCCCCCCTCCCAGAGTCCCCAGGCATCGCCAGGCCCTTTTCCAGGGCATCATTGGCGGGGTGTACGGAGCCCCAGCACCACAGCTTCCGCCCCCAGATGTCTTGGTTCAGGACAGGCTGGCCAGGTCACTTGAGAGCTCAGGTCCCAGCCAGTCTCCTGGCACAGCAGGTCCTGAGGAAATGAAGGTACTAGGAAGGAGTGGAGGTGGGGAAGGGGCCGAAGCCACTGGCACGTTGGAATCTGAGGAAGGGCCGTGACTGATTTTCAGGGCCTGGGCCTGTCTGCGCTTCAGGTGGCAAATGTCAGGGCTGGAGTAGGCTCACCTGTGATCTTGTCCCTCCACCCTTCCCTCTTTCTTTTCCTCCAGTCCTTCCTTCCCTACACTTAATACATATTTACCGAGGGCCTCTGTTGAGGTAACCTTAGTGCCCCCAAAGGGTTTGTGGTTTGACAGGGAGTGACAGAGGCAGTCACATGGAGGAACATGGGTGCTGTGGGAACACACAGAAGGGGTTCCTAACGCCTACATGGGGGCGCAGGTAAGGCACCTCAGGAAACCACAGCAAGCCTCCATCCCTCAGGATAGACGAGGGGGGGCACTCCAGCTGAGAAGTGGGGGAGGAGCTTCCCAGGCAGAAGGAAGAGCACGTGAAAAAACCCATGAGGGAGAAGAGCCAGAACTCCGCGGTCCAACAGGAGAGTGGGAAAGATGAGGCCCGAGGGGGACACCTGGGCAGATCCCCAGGACTTAATGTAGAAGTTTGGATGCTATCCTGAGAGCAGTGAGGCACCGTTGGAAGTGGTGGTGATGGTTGTCGTTTTAATTATTAACTCTTATTAAACTTTTTACTTGGAACTCATTTGACATTTGCAGAAGCCTTTCTTGCCCATCTTTACCTAGTGTTAACATCTTACCCAGTCATAGTACAACTGTCAGCACCAGGCCATTAACATTGGTATTACTTTACTGTTAACTAAACGAAAGGCCTTATTTCAGTTTCACCAGCACTTCTACTGATGTCCTTTTTCAGTTCCAGGATCATTGAAGGGGTTTAAGACAGGCAGTGAAATGACCAGATTTGTGGCTTAGAAGGACGCTATAGAGGAGATTGGCTGGGGCACTGATGTCACCTGGATGAGGGAGGGTGGTGCCCTGGACCAGGATGGTGGTAGTAGGAATACAGGTTTAGAAACTATGGGAAAATATATGGTAAATAAAGCTTAGGGGTGGATAAGTTTGCCCAGGGAGAGTGCAGACAGTAAAAAGGGAAGAAGGCCAACGACCACTCTTAGCAACACCCACCTCTTAGGGGTAGTCAGGAGAAAAGGCAGGCGCGGACAGGGGAGCTGGAGGAGGGTAGTGGAGAAAAGGTGGTGTCACTGAAACCGAGGGAAGAGTTTCAAGGCATGACTCAGTCCACTGGGTTGATCTAAACCTGAAAAGCTTCCATTGGACTTCAGCCCCATGAGGCCATAAGGATGGTTAGAGAAAGCAGTTTGGTAAGGCGCTGCTGGGGGAAATCAGATCACAGGGTAGGAGAGGAGGAAATGAGACCTTTGGCTACGAAAGGGAGGAAAGATGGGGTCTTAGCCACATGGGAAAAGGGAAAAGGAATTAAAGGGAGCTTGTTTTTAAAGATTTAATATATTTACATGTTTACATGAAGGAACCAGTGCAGAAGAAGCAACTGAAGCTATATCAGAGAGAAAGGGGGTTACTCACAAAGTAAGACCCCTGAAAAGGCAGTCGGGTTAGACTCCAGAAACCAGGTGGAGTGGGGGGATGGGCTTCAGAAGTGACATCAGGACAGTTCCTCTCTTGTATCAGGATGAAAGGCGAGGACTGGCACAGGTGCAGGGGTGTGGCTTCTGTGTTTCCTGTGAAGTAGAAGATGAGGTTGTGTGGGTGAGAGGGTCAGGGCAATGTTGGGGGTAGGGAGTTTGAGAGTTGTGGAAAGTAGAGAAAGTTGGACATTGAACTAGCAAGAAAGGGAGAGAGAGCATGCACACTGATCAGGCACATAGGAAATGGGGCGGTTTTATACACCCAGCTGAGGTTGATGACTATGATTTTATGAGTTGCGTGAATCTGTAAGGTTTCAGTTTTCTCTTGTCACACTCAGCCCAGATGTAAGCGTAGAGAAGGCAGTGTTTGGGTTTTTCCAGGCAAGGGTGATGGGAGAAAAGGGGAGCAAGAGAGTTGAGACGATTGGCAAGAAAGGACTAAGATGATGGACCATGGAATCCAAGCTCCAAAGCGAGGTGTATCAGTTATGTTGCTAGGACAGAAACTGCTTGGTATGTACCCAATGGCCATTGACCTTCTTCCTCACTAAATAGAGACCCTGGATAATTAGGGGCAGCAGGGGGTACCCAGTTAAAAGACTACTTTTCTCTTTTAGTTTCTCATACAGCTGGATATGGTTATGTCTCTGAGTTCTGGCTAGTGAGATAAAAGGAAAAGTGTGTGGGTCCTCCAGGAACAATACTGAAAGGGAAATGACTTAGCTGGAAAGTACATTATTCTTGCTTTTTCCTTCTTCCTCTTTCCTAAAATGTGGACGTGATGATTGGAGCTTCAGCAGCCATTTTGGACCATAAGATAACCTGGAAATTGGAAACGACATGCTAAGAAGGGCAGGGGAGAAAGAAGCCTTGAGTCTCATGATTTTGTGTTGCCGTGGGACTTTGAAAAAGTCAACTTAAATTGCAAGTCAGAGACATAAAAATCCTTTCTCTGTAAAGTTGTATTTTCTTCCCTCTGTTTTCACCTGGGTTCCCACCTAAACTTGACTCTTTTAGCCTTTATGATAACATGGCCTGTGTCCTGAGATACAGCAGGAGACAATTTGAGCAAATTTTTGTTTGTTTGTTTTATAAATTTGTTTATTTTTGGCTGCGTTGGGTCTTTGTTGCTGTGTGCAGGCTTTCTCTAGTTGCGGCGAGCGGGGGCTACTCTTCGTTGAGGTGCACAGGCTTCTCATTGTGGTGGCTTCTCTTTTTGTGGAGCACGGGCTCTAGGCACGCAGGCTTCAGTAGTTGTGGCATGCGGGCTCAGTAGTTGTGGTGCATGGGCTTAGTTGCTCCACGGCATGTGGGATCTTCCCGGACCAGGCCTCGAACCCGTGTCCCCTGCGTTGGCAGGTGGATTCTTAACCACTGCACCACCAGGGAAGCCCTGAGCAAATGTTTTAAGAGAGCATAACAAGGGTTACCAGCTTCCTAGCCTGAAATAGCGTCCTCATTGCCCTTTGCCTCCCTTCATTTGTTTTGTCATTCTCTTTCCTGCCTTTACATTCTGTATGTTAGTAAGCTTTTGGCTACAAGAAAAAGAAAACCCAATTTAAATCTTAAATAGTAAGAGGGTTTATTCCCTCACAAAAGAGGTAAGGTGATCCTAGGGTTGGTTAATTCAGCATCTCAGCAATGTCATCAAGGACCCAGATTTTTTTCCATTGTTCTGTTCTTTTATCTTCAGCATGTTCTTCACAGGCTAAGTCCCCTCAAGGTTGGAATATGGCTTCTGCAGTCCCAGACATTATGTGCAGACATGAAAACGTCCAGCAGAATATACAGGACTATTTTCCCCTCATGGTTCTCTTCGTGAGAGTGAAGAAATTTTCCTTGAAGGTCTTTCAGCAAACTTACCGTCATATCCCAGTAGCCAGAACACTTGGCCACTCCTAAACCCATGGCTGGCAAGGGGGTAGGGTCCCCACAAATGGCTCAGACCACGGAGGTTTCCCTTGGTCAGGGAGGGAGGAGTGGGCTCTGCCAGCTTCGCAGAAGGGGAGTGGCTGTTGGGTAAGCAGTCAAAAGTGGACGGGGAAAAAGGTGAACACAGGAGGGGGATGTATCTGGAGATATTAGGGATGTAAACAGTTTCGAGGTTCCAGTGAGATGAAAGAAAAAGCATATTATCATCAGTAACTGGGAATACTTGAATTTAACATTTCAAAGGTAGAACAGTGGAGGATGTTAACAAGGTGGAGTGTGTGACTGTGGAAATGGGTGAAAATAAGATATAATGGAGATGGTTGTTGGTGCTGAGGTCAAAGAACAAGAAGCTGGCACCAAGTTTCTCAAAGGACAGGATGTAGAGGCTGTGACAGGCAGGGCTCTCAGGAAGGAGGTGGCCGTGGTCTAGATTGATAGCACGTGCTCACAGGAAAGGCCTCAGATATGCTGCTGGCACATGGGTCTGGGGCCAGGTCACAGGTGCCTGGGGCATACACACAAGTAGCCTCTCCCTATCCCTGTGTCTCCATTTTGGAAAGAATCTGCCCTGATTGGTCAGGCCACTCTGGAAGGGTGTGAAGCCCTGTCACCTTCCTGTTGGAGCCACTCAAGGACCCCCCAGAAGACAGTCCCACAGGAGACCCCAAGGGACAGGGTCAGGTGGGAGCTCGGTTGGGGCAGAAGTGGCTGCCAAGTATGGCAGAGGTGCTCAGCTGTTCTCAGTAGCCACCTCTTCCCCTGTCCCCTCCCAGGCCAGGTCCCCTTCACTTTGCCTTAGGTTATCAGGCACTTTTATCTGTGGCGTTCAGAGCCAAGAGGAGGGCAAGGCTTCTTGGCCCCTCTACCTGGATGGGGCCTTGGCTGGGGATGAGTGAGGGGAGGCGGGGACCCGTTGTAACGGCCAGAGCAGCCGCCCTGTTACTACGGCGTATTTCACTTTTAATTCTGACATATAACGTAATGATCTTTTTTAAGGCCCGATGATATTATCTGCCTGACTAGATTATTGAGTCTTCATCACCTCCAGATAAATTTATGGCCAGGACGAGGCTCAGGATTTACCATCAGCCAATAGAGCTCGATACTCTAACAAGGCGTGTAATAAGATATACATATTTAATGACCCAAAGGGAGGGGCGCTAATGGGGACCCAGAGTGAGGGCAGTGGTCCGCGGGCCGGGGCTCTGCCCTAGGGCTGCCATAGCTGGAGGGGCGTGGATGTGGTCTTTGCCCCGTGGTCCCCAGCTCTGGTCGTTCTCAGGACTGCCTCGGTCTCCTCTTTGTCAAGCCCCTGAGGAAGAAGCACTAGGGACAGTGTCAGAGCTGGGGCCCAGAGGGCATACACGCGCCCCACTGGGAACTCCTCTCCCTGCTTCCGGGCCTTGGAGGGGTTGGGGTGTCCTT
The DNA here is from genome assembly GCF_005190385.1 of Monodon monoceros. Lineage (NCBI taxonomy): Eukaryota > Metazoa > Chordata > Mammalia > Artiodactyla > Monodontidae > Monodon > Monodon monoceros. The sequence goes on from NW_021703774.1 coordinate 144,952,317, forward strand.
AGACCTGTACGTCCAGGCCCCTGAGCATGAGGGTGGGCCCACAAAGGGAGGGAGTGCCGGGGCTATGTGCCCAGCCCGCGCTGATGGTGACGGATGGTTTTTCATTACAGCCTCTCAGGTCCTGCCCGCGCCCTGTGTGGAAATTCTATTTATTCCCTAATTTGTAAAAATTCCCTCTTTATCTGATCCCAATCAGGGCGGGGTAATTGGCTCTCTGGGGCAGCGGCTGGGGTCCTTGATGAAGAGCTATGTGGATGTACCCAGCCCGGCCCCCGCCCAGCCCGCCACCAGGGCCCACAATTAATAATGATTTGCAAATGGCAGACAAGCAATAACACAGAAAGATGTGGCATCCACGCTGCCTCTTCATTTCCTCCCCTCGCAGATATAAATGGCCACAGAACAAAAACCCAGCACTATAAATTCTGGAATTAGTTATTCACTGGGATAAATGGGGCCTGGAGCCACCAGCCCCTCTCCCGCCACCCTTCTTGCCTACTTTCCCCAGTCCGAGCCTGTCCCCAGGTGTGTTCCTGAGCCTGGCCCCTGGCTCTTCTGCGTCTTTGGCTCCCAGCTCAGTTCCCCAGCTTCCTCTTAGACCCTTCTCCACCACTCTAGCTGCCCCTTCCTGTGTGGCCCAGAATTGGGAGTGGACACACCGGTCTGTAGCTTCCTCAGCCTCTGCCTCTTCTCACTGACCTCTCTGGCTGCCCAATCTGGCTCCTGTCCCCACTCTGCACTGGGGTTTAAATGAAGTTGGTATGTCCTGCCAGGCCTGGGAGTCTGGACCTGGGTTAGTCTTGGGTGTCTTCTTTGGCATTCGGGACCTGTCCAGTCATTTGCCTGGCCATGTTTGAGTTGGGCTCCTGGTGGCCAGATGTCCTGTTAAGTGATGCTGTGCTTACTGGTCAGGCTGTTGTGGGCTGTTGGCACAGGCGTTTCTGGGCACTGTGCCCTCTCGGCCAGGCGCATCCTCTCCCCGCCCCCCAAGTGGCTGTGAGCTGGCGGGTAATGGGCGTGTAATGGCCTCATTTCCATGCCCGGCCTCCAGAAGCGGCGGTAAGTGTTTGATTGCCTTAATTTCCAAACACATCATTATCCCAGCTTTACCAGCGCTTAATAAACACTTTATGAGGATTTTTTTAAAAACATCTTCGGTCCGCATACTTCTCCGAAGTGATAAACTCTAATTAAGTCTAATATTTAAAAATATGGTAATGGTGAGTTGTTTGAATAAGTGGACTGCATTTCTGTAATTTCATTATTACGTAAAACACGCTAATTATTTGGAGCGCGCTTATTACGGAGAGAGAAATCGCCTGCTAATCAAGATGAAATTGCCTTTTCCCCTTATTGTGGAACCACCGTCATCCTTCACCATCAGCCCTGTGGCACCTCCAGGCACCTCGGTGGGGTGGAGGGGGGATGCGGGGAGGGGTTGGAAGAAGGGGTCACTTTGGAGTTGAGGCTATAACGGCCTGTCTGGGGGGAGGGGGAGGGAGCCGTGGGAGCCGTGTCAGTGGGGAGAAGGGAATCTATGTCTGGAGGGTGTGTCGGGTGGGCCAAGGTCACCCTGTCTGGGGGCCCAGGGGACTCTGGGGGCCACATCTGGGACAAGGAGCAGGGGTTGGGGGATATCAGGGTATTTCTGTTAGAATAACAATATTATTATTGGATATTATTGGAATAACGACACCAATACTACTAATAATAACTAACCCAGCCACCTGTTTTAAGCACTTCACAAATAAAAACTCATTTCATCTTTTTAACAACCCTTTGAGAGAAGTAGTTGCTATAATTATCATTATTATTCCCATTTTAGAGGAGAAGAATCCGAAAACAGAGGTTAAATAAAGTACAGTAATTTGCTCAAGTTCACACAGTTACTAAGTGATGGAGGTTGGATTCGAACCCAGAATCTAAGGATATATAGGGGCCCTCTGCTGGTTTAGTCCTAAATTCCCTGCCTTGGCTTCCTTTCTTCTGAGTTCCTATTTGCTGTTGTGCCCTGAATTGCACCCAGCCATGGCCTGAGATGCTGGCCCCCAGCACCGAGTTGCCGATTTAGCAATAAAAATATAGGAACATCAGTTAAATTAGAATTTAAACAGATAAACAGCAAATAATTTTTTTAGCATAAGTGTGTCCCATGTGGGGCTGGGAACATATTTGATCCGGCAGTCCCACTGACACTTGGCGCTCAGGCACACTGCTGCCAAGGTGTCCTGACAGACAGACAGAAAGAGGTGGAAACAAGATGAGGTTCTAGAATGTCGACACGCGCCAGGTTCTTGCTCTCTTTTCCTTGTCATGGTTCCTGCTCCTTGTGCTGTTCTCTCCACCCATCTTTGCTCTGTGGGCTCCGGCCCCGTTGCTCACCAGCACCTGGAGATCACTCATAAGGTGTGTTGCCAGGCTGAGCTTTTTAGGCAGGAGGCCTCAGGTTGTGTCTAAGGCTTCCTTTAGGGCACACTGCCTCACAGCCCTGTAAGGTCAGCGGCTTGTCACCCTGCTGCTCCAGGTGTCCTCTCAATCTGGTTTGCCTCTTTGATCATTTCACGTTCATTCTCTTTCCTGGCTCCCACAGATCCATGTGTGGGGATGGTATATAAGACAGAGGCATCGTTTCAAAAGCATGGGGCAGGTGTGGACAGTTTGATCAATGGTGACAGGACAACTGGCCACCCACTAGGGGAAAAATAAAGTTAGATCTTCTACTTCTCACCACATACAAAAGTAAATTCCAGACAGATTAAAAAATTAAATACAAAAAGTATTCAAAGAAAATACATGATAGTTTTCTAATAACACTGGGATAGAGAAGTCCTGTTTAAGCAAGATATAAAGCCCAGAAGCCATAGAAGAAATGCCTGATAAGTTTAGCTGTCTCATAGAAGTCTCAAGACTTAATACATCCGAAGGTACGTTCATCACTTCCCCAAACCTGCACCTTCTCTGGTTTGCCTCATCTCAGTGAGTGGCACTCAGATCCTAGACGCATCCCTCCTCCAGCCCTCCCAGTCCCCTCATTAAGTCTTGCTCATTCTATTTCCTAAAAATCTCTTGCCTCCATCTGCTTCTCCACATCACCAGTATTATCTCCACCTCCATTTCCACCGCCACTGGCCTAGTTCTGGGCTACCATTTCTGGCCTGGACCAGAAATACATAGTAGAGTCTGCTAGTTGCTGTCTCTGCCTTCCGCGTTAACACCTCTAATCCTTGAAAGATAATTCTGAAACACAAATCGGGTCCTGTCATGCTCCTCCTCAAACACGTGAGTCTCCCCATCATTCCCAGAACAGTGAAATTATAAGCTCCTTAGTCTGGCGTTCGGGGCTCTGCAGGGTTTCTTCTAGATGGCCACTGCTGACCTCGCCACCTTCATCTCGCCGCTCCCCTGCCTCTTATTCTTCATCATCCCCCACCTGCTCAACTTAAATTTGTGGGGCACACTCCACATTTCCCCTCCAGAAATGTGCCTGTGCTGTTCCGTATGCTGAGAACACCTCCCCACGTCAACCCCAACTTGCTGGCCGGCCCTCTCTGCATGTTTAACTTCATCCTCCCAGGAACCCTTTCCTGAACCTTGGACTGAACAAAGTGCCCTTTTTTGTGCCTCCTTCTCTCATAGCACTGCTCACACTGCACCTCTTATAGATGCGGTCTCTGAGCTCCTCGAGGGCAGGGAGCTGCAGTCTGCAGCCCTGTGGCCCAGCGCGGCCCTGCGCAGCCGGCACACAGAAGGTGTCAGTGTGTATTTGCTGAATGAATGAGTGCATGAATAGATGGCCTTCCGAGAGCTTCCTTGGGTCCCTTCCCTCCTGAGGGTGGCCCTGGCCCAGGCTCTGCATCCTGTCCTCTACCGTTCAACTCCCAGACAAGTGCAGCCAACTGGAGCGTGTCAGCCTCAGGTGGTTGCCCTGTGTGTGTTCTCGCCGGCTGTCCTAAGCGATCTGAGCCACCCTTCCACTAGCAGCTGTTCTGCCAAGCAGATATTTGACTACCCTTGGTGCCAGCCAGCAAGCTCATCCTTTGTTAGGTGCTGGCCCCCACTCACCTCTCTGAGGGGTTTATGCAGCCGACCCCCCCATTACAGCCTTGGCAATGTAAAAACATGAAAAATTAATTCCAACATTAAAATTATTAATGCCCCCCAAAAGAAGAGGGCAATCTTGTCACGAGTTGGTGTTCCTGCAGGAACATAAAAACAGGTTAGTCTTCTAGAATTTGGAGGTGAGGAAGACCTACTCTTGGAGGCCTCCATTGTGGGCACAAGGCTCCCTGCCCCCGACCTCAGAACAGCCTCAGGCTGGCCTCAGTAGCTCAACGACGTGCCACAAGGTGGGGCTGCTGACCCAGATGGCCCCAGAGCTTCGAGCAGAGGACTTCCTTGGGAGGCTCACCCCGTGCTCTCTCTGAACTTATGGTCTATTAAAAGCCCAGATTTGTCTCTGTGCTGATCAGTGGGTTGCACTGACTCTTAGGTCGGCTTTCAGGGCTGTCTTCCCCAGTCTGGGTCTCTCTTCATTGTGGTGGGCCAGTTGCAAAAAGTTAAGACTCCAGAATCCCCAGTGGACAGGCTCAGTAGTCAGAGTTTGTGGCGCGAGTGACAAGTGGTTTCACCAAGTGTGCTGCTGGCCCCTGTGTAATCTGTGCCACAGATTGTACAGTATACACCTTCTCACCATTGGGTCATCCAGAAAACTAGCATCCTTGCCTTCCCTTCAAGAAGAGAGGAGGTATTCCAAACACAGCATGTGCAGACATGTGGGTATATCACCCGTTCAGTCCTCCCAGTAACACTGAGGTAGTATCTGTTGTCACCTCTAGTGAACCTGAAGTTTGGAGAAACTCGGCACTTGACGCAGGGCACACAGCCAGTGGGCGAAGTTAAAACTACAAACAGGTCTGACTCCAAAACCCACTTTGTCATTTTCAGAAAACATAAGTGGTTCCTTGAGGTTGGAATCCGGGCGTTGGGAGTAGAGAGTGACGGGGGTGAGACCAGAGATAGCAGGGATCTGTTTTTTGCAGGGCCTTTAACTTGAAGTCATAATAAGGAGTGTGTAGACTTGAAAGTAAGGGCAGGGGAGCCACTGAAGGGATTTAAAGAGAAAAGAACGTGATCAGATTTGTGTGAGAAAGATCACTTTGGCTGTAAGAGAATGGATTAAAGGGAAAAGAAAGAGGACCAGCTGCTGTTGTAAGAGCAGGAGATGATGGGGTCTGGACTGGGAAGTGGTGCCAGAATGAAGGGAAGTAGATGATGAGACAGAGAAGAAGATACAGCCTGCAGTTCACGCTTGATTGGATTTGGGGGGAAGGCAGGATGTCAAGCTTGAATCAGGTTTCTTCTGGGACATTTGGGAGTGCCATTCACTGGGATGGAGAACATAGGGGAGAGAAGGAGCTTGGGGGAGAAAATCAGTTCACTGCTGGACGTTTTGAGTTTGTATAGATACTTAGGACGAGATGTTCCAGAGGCGTTTGGATCTGTGGTCTGGAGCTCAGGAGAGAGGCCCAGATAAGACAGCAATTTTCAGAAGCTCAGGATGTGGATGAAGCCATCTGGCATGTAGAGTGGGGAGAGGTCAGGGGCAAGACTGGGGCACATGGACCTTTGCCCAGCTCCAGACAAGGCACAGGTGGGAAGTCAGTGCTCCCCCACTGGATGGCTGGTGGCCTGGGGGGAGGAGCTGGGCACATTCACTTGGGCCAGGGGAGGTAGATTGAGCAATTTGTCCAGCAATGAGGGAGGAGCCAGATGAAGTCAATAGAAAACTAATTTTCTTTTCTGCTGGAAGAAATGAGGTGTGTGGCCGCTGGGTAATTGCAGATAACGAGGGGACTTATTCTTAATATGCACAGCGGCCACGGTCCCCAGAGTGCCGGAGACAGCAAGGATCGGAGGGGCCCTGACAAGGCCAGATTTATTTGGGAAGAAAATCACCTATCGTAGCCCTTTCAACGGTGCCGTGACAGCCCCTGGACCCTGTCATAAACCCTCCCCACTCCTGAGGCCCACCCCTCCTGCACAGCCATTCCTGCCCCACTCCCCTTCCTGTCGACTACCTAGCTCCTCCCATCACAGCCCCCTCCCTCCACCCTCTACCCCCACAGCACAGGCGTGCACACTAAGGGAGACAAATGACGGGGCCTCAGCTGAGCGGGGCGCTTGTCCGGCCCATAAACCATGGGGATGGGTCACGTCTGGAGTTGCCATGGCCGCCACTACCCACCCATCTGTCTTCTCACTGTTCCGCCTCACACCAGCCTTCATGGCTTCCCGAGCACCTAGAGGAACAAGGTGTCCCTGCGCCTGGGTCACCTGTCCATGCCCACATCCACTGTAGCTACATTCATACTGAGCTCTGAGAGACAGGACCCCGTGTGACTTGTCTGGCCTGACCTAGAGAGCTCGTCTGCCGAGCGCCAGGTCTGCAGAGCTGGTGTCTGGCTGATGACACAGGGCCTGGCCTGACCAGACTCCTCCCACTCCCACAGTCTTTTTCTAGCTCTGGTGGATCCCCTTTCCTGGTCTAAGGTCCTGGCAAGGGCAGGCTGGGAGCTCAGTGCAAGGGGTTGGTCCTTGACAGATGCAGGGGCCTCCTGACCCCACCTTGACCTTACCACCCCCACACCTGATTATGACATCGACCTACTTCTGCCACCACAGCATCGACCCCACGAGGGCAGTGGCAGCTGAGGTCCTGGTTATGGCACAGGAGCAGAGCACCTATGGGAGGTGGGAGGGGGATGGAAGAAGAGGCAGGTGAGGGAGTCGGGGCCCATGACCATGATACTGAGGCTCCAGAAGTACCTGTTCCTGTGGCCACCGGGGTCTAGGACAGTTTTCACCATGGAGTTTCTTACGGCAGTCAATACCGAGGAAACTGCTGTGACAGGGTCTGGCAGGCGCAGATGTCTTTAATCTGAGATATGGCCAGAGACAGGGCTGAAGCCTGCCGGGGTGGGAGAGGCAGGGCTTGGGCTGAGCTACACAGGCGTGTCTGGTAGAAGGCTGCCGGCCAGAGTGTTAGGAGGACCACAGACCCGGCCCCTCTCCACTGGCCTGAGCTGCACAGGAGCCAGGCGCCCAGGCGGTAGCTGCTGGAGCACGTGAGCCTGGGACCCCGGCCCGGAAGTGCCGAGACTTGTGCCTTGTCACCAGTGATCATGGCCTGGGCCACATCTCCCACACACATGCAAGTGCCGGCAAAGTCACCCTGGCCGTGGGCGTGATGAATGGCTGCACAGTAATGAAATGGAGACATCAAGACGGGTGGCGGGAAGACGGAGTGTGGCAGACGGGCCGTCCCCACGCAGCGGCAACAAGAAGGATCGCCCAGCGGCCGGGGGCCGTCAAGGGAGAAATTACACATTTACTCTGCCTTTTTCTTACTGCGACGGTGCCCATACATCACCGCTGGGGCCAGGAAGGGACACGCCGGCCAATTTCCAGCATGAGTTATGGGACTCAGAAGCATTCAGACCAGGCTTCTTGCTGGCCCAGCATCACCCGGCCTAACCTGAAGCTGGAGTTGCTGCCACCTGGGGATAGGACCCACTGGTTTAGAGCCTATGGCTCCTGAATCTGAACCTGCCTCCCACCCCCACCCGTGTACCTCTGGGCCCACAGGGGAAGGCTCTGGGGGCCATCTAAATGTCTTCTCTTCCTCTTTTCAGATGACTGCAAGAACATCGCCAACATCATGAAGACACTTGCATACCGAGGCTTCATCTTCAAGCAGACATCAAAGCCGTTCTGACTGGCCGAGGATGGGATGGGGCAGGACAGGGTAGCTGCTTGGCCCAGCCCAAAACCCTCCTCTCCCTCACCAGAGGGGCAAAGGGAGAGTGGCACAGCTCTACGTCCAGAGTGTCCCCCAGCCCGCCCTGTGGGCTTGTGTCCTGGGTAAGGCTTGGCCACTTGGCCCCTCTGGAACAGACACTTTGTGCCCCCTACCCCCTCCCCTCAACCTCAGCCCAGTATCAGGCCCTCCCATTGTGGGCCTGGGCTGGGGGACCTCCTCCTCACTGTCTCCTCCCAGTACAGGCTTCTTGCTGGGGCCACCAAGCCCCCCTGTGCCCCCTCCCATCTGTAGTGCATGGTGTGTGGTGCCCCCAGGGCTCCAGGACAGATCAGGCCCCACCTTGTGTCTACCCCCATCCCCGCTGTGAACGTGCCACTGAATAAAGTCGGGGAAACGAGGCCCTGGGTGTGTGTGTGGACCAGGCAGTGCCGTGCCTGACACTGTCTGGATGTGCAGGGGTTACAGCATATGCCAGGCTGCCCTGTGCTCAAGGCCACCAGTAGAGCTGGCAGTCTCTGGAGCACCTAGGGGACCCACACCGAATATGCACAGGGCCCTGGGGACTGTCTGAGCACAAGGCTGTGTTCAAAGCAGCCGGTATCTACGGTCACTGCTGTGTGTGAACCAACCTGAGTGCAGAACCACGGGTGTTCCTGGATACAGGTGTTTGGACAAAGCTGGTCAGTGGTTAAAGGGCTGCTAAGGGCCTCAGTGCAGGCAAGCCCCAGCCCCATCCCCATGGAGTGGGTATGGTGATCCCCCTCCTGCCCACCCTCCCAGCCAGGGGCATGAGAAGTGGTGGGAAGGAAAAGGAAGCAGCCCAGTCCAACTCAGCAGCTCTATTTACACAGCACCATCCCACACCCCGTGTGGCCCCTCACGGCTTCTTGGCTTTCTTCACAGAAGAGGAGCTGGAGGCCGATTCCCGTCGCTTCCTCTGAGGAGACACAGAAGGTGCTGAGGTCAATGGCCCCCAGGGTCAGATTCAGGCTGGGTGCACGTGTTTCACTCTCTGAGTCAGGAAGGTGATGCCCACTGACCGACCACCCACTCCCTCATTCTCAGAACCCCTCAGAGTGACGACTCCTGTTGCAGGCACTAGAGGGGGTGGGGCCTGCGTACGCACGTGCGTGTGCTCACTAGCAGGGCCAGTTTGCTCTCCCGGCCTCTTACCGAATTGGGTGTGAGGGGTGCGCCCACCACATCAATGATGGCGTCCTTGCTGGGGTCCGGGCCGAGACCAGGTTCAGGCACCGCCGGCTCCGCCGGGGCCGGGGCCGGGCCCGATGCCGGTGTGGCGGGGCCCCCCAGCACACCGGCCCGGGCCAGCGCCTCGTGCCGGTGCCGCAGCATCTGCAGCTCGTACTCGCAGTTGGCGCACGCCTGCTTGAGCTCGTAGAGCAGCACCAGGTCACTCCGCAGCTCATTGAACATGTGCACCAGCTCCTCCGTGGGCGTCGGGCTCAGTTCTGTGGGCAGGTGGGTGGAAGGCACAGGGACAGAGCTGGGGGCCTGTGGGGAGGCCAGCAGCCGGAACTGCCCCCCAGGCCCGGCCTTTATCCGCGGCCTCGGTGGGGACGTCCTGAGGGGCTGGCCCCCGCACTCACCCACACCCAGCTCCAGCAGCATCTGTTCCAAGGCCTTGATCTTCTTCTGTCCCACAGAGCTTGGCAGCTTCATCTGCAATGACCCAGGCAACTAAGCCCTCTCCCCGCCACAAGCGGTTTAGAATGAAGGAGACTAAAGGAAGTGGGGGGAGTGGAAGAGAAGTTAACCCCTAGAGGCAGCTCTGGGTCACAGAAGAAAACAGCCAGTAAGCGGAATAGAGTGAAAGCTGTGAGCTCGGCCTGGCATCCCCCTGAGATCCCAGTACGTCCGCCTCCACCTGCACCGGCCCCATGGCCTGCAGCATTCAGGCCGCAGAGCCCAGGGCCCAGACACAGTGAAGGAGGTGACTCACGTACCCGCTGGCTCCGCAGCGTGACGCCTGCGGACTTGAAGTCTGGGAACTTGATGCCTGCAGTCTCAGGAACGGCCTGGGGGAGAAGGAGTTACGGAGACCAGGGTGTCACGGGGAGAGGGCCCAGCGTTAGTCCCAGCCCCCTGCCGGCTCCGCGTGCTCTCAGAGCCCTCCACCCTGAGCTGGGCCGACTTGGTCTCCACACCGGCTTCTCAGCCTCCTTCTTCTGGGGGAGCTTCTTCTTGGGGGCCTTGCGTTCCGTGCGCCGCTGCTCGGCAGTGGTATCCGCCGCTGTTATCAGCTTCTGCAGGTCCTGGCTGCGCTTCTCCCGCTCCTTCTTCCGGGCCTCGATCTTGCGCAGCTCCTGCAGCAGGTACTCCTCCTCTGCCACCTGGGAGAGAGACGCTGAGACGCCCGTGAGGGTCATGGCGCGGTGAGAGGAGATGGGGAGATGGAGGGGTGCCGGGCTGTCTGTGAGGGAACCTGAGCAGCAGGGGATCGTGAGGGAGGTGAGGGCTACAGAGAGCAGGGAGGATGGCCGGCGAGAGGCAGGACTGGATGGGGGCGGGAAGAGGGGGAAGAAGGGGAGCTGGGTCGAGGGAGTTGAGGGTATGGAGGAGGGAGGCAACGGTCAAGGGGTTTCACGGCACGGAGCAGAGTCTGTGGGACTTGGGCTGACCTGCTCTGGGGTCCGGTTATAGAGACGCTCCAGCTGTTCCTTCCGCCGTCGCTCGTGCCCAGCATCAAACACTGGTATCTTGAGGTCTGTGCCTGGCACGGCCCGCACGTTGGCAAGCTTGGCACAGATGTGGTAGTAGCGCTCCTTCAAGTCCTCCACAGAACGCTTCTGAGGATAAAGATATAGAGAGAGGAAAGATGAATACTCAGAGGCATGTGGAAAGGAGAACATGAAGGTAGTGGGCCTGCCACGCCCGGGGGTTGGGCCCACATGCAAATGCACGATACCAGCTCACCTTGAACTGCTGGTGGTCATACCGGTCGTGGATAACAACAAAACGTAGGTCAAAGCGGCGGCTAAGGTCAAAGAGGTGGTCGGTTTCTGCCTTTGTCCAAGCGTCGTCATGAAGATAGAGCTGGTACTCCTGCTCTGAATACACAGGCACCTGCACCGTCTGCAGGCATGGAGGGACAGGGGCCCACGTCACGGCACGTCCCGCAGGCTCCAGCAGCCTGACCACAGCCCCTCCTGTTTATTGTCAATCCCTGGGCTGGACAAAAGCAAATCCTCTGCCTGGGACCCTGCACAGGGCACCTGGAGATGATGTTTCCAGAGCAAGAAAAGAAACTGCTTGACCAAAGGCCCTGGCAGCCTCTAGAACTGTTGCCTGCCTCTGAATCCACTCCAGGACCAACTTCATCATGCCTTCGGCTCCAGAGCCTCGGTAACAGGACACATGCTCCTGACCCGATGGTTAAGGTGAGGGGACCACGTGTAAGTGCTTCTGGGGAGTCCAAAGGTCAACTTTGGAGTAAGGAAGATGGCTAAATTCTGGAGAAAGGCCCAGAAGCCCTAGTCATGGCACACTTGTCTGAAGCACTCCTGCCACCCAGTGGTGACAGTGAGACTTGCAGCTCCCCCGGAGCTGGCCAAGGTCACATCTCTAAGGAAAAGGCACCTGAATCCTACTCGCAACATACACCCCCCACCCCAACACCCATGCCCTGTCCCCCAGACCTCCCTCAGGGACAAACAGCACCACCACCAGCTGCGTCTATCAGTCAGAGACCCCAGGAAAGAGACAATGCTAGGCTGGACCATGGAAGTTTCTCCATCAAAGACCACATTGGCTCTGAACCTGCTCTCAAAACCCTTATGTCCAGCTGCCTCTTGGACATCTCCTACCGGAGATCCTATATACATCTCAAACTGAATATGTTCAGGTGATACATGTTAACTAGGTTTACTGGGGTGGTCATTTCACAATATATACAAATACTGGATCATTATGTTGTAACCCGAAGCTAATATATGTATGATATATAATAATTATACCTCAATTTAAAAAAAAAATCCTAATATGTTCAGTACTGAGCTCATCGCCCTCCCTCAAACTCCTATCTCCCCCAGTCCGGATCTCAGTCAGTGTCACCATCACCCAAGCGGAAACCTAGCAGGCATATTTAAATCCTACCTTTACCCTTGACCCATCCCCTTTCCCACATCTGTGGATTTTACCTCCCAATTCTGTATCTCCTCTGCCACAACCCTGTCCAGACCACCACTACCCCTTGCCTGGATAGAGAAACAGCCTCCCCACTGGCGTCTCTGCCTCCATTTAATCCTCTTCCAAACAATTCTCCATCTGCAGCCAAGATGTGACCTCTCTGAACACTGCTACTTAAAAAGAAGCTCACCGTCAAGCAAGGGAGATGGTCATTCATTCAACAAATATTTATCATGGGCCTGCTAGCCCTATGCTGGGGACACAATGCTGAATAAGACAGACAGGGGCCTTGCCTTCTCAGAGCTCACAGTCCAGCTGAAAATTTAGTAAAGTGCAGCGAATTTGATGACAAAGGTATGCCTAGGGTATAATGAGTGACACCTGATGCAGCCTGGGACAAGGGTTGTCAGGGAAGAGGTAAATGGAGCCTGGTTCAGTCTTAAGGTTAAGTAGAACTGAACCAGTGAGGGAAGGCGCTGGAGAGACTCCTAAGCAGGGGGGCCACATAAACAGCGATGAGAGAGAAATGGCCTGATGTGTGCGGGCTTGGCAGTCAGGGACACTAAGGGAAACAAGAAAAGGGTGAGACAGGGAGAGGCCTGAAGAGAGCCTGGAGAGTTGACAGAGGCAAGATGCTGTAAGCCTTGTGTGACTGCTAAGGAGTCTGGAATTCATCCTGTGGGTGACGGGAGTCAGTTAGGTTAGTTTTAAAGAGAGGAGTGAGATGGTCATGATTCTCTTTTACAAAGACCACCCTGGCAACAGTGAAGACGGGGTGAAACATGAGCCTGGGAGACCAGCTGGCAGGTTTAAGAAATAATCCAGGTGGGAAGTGAAGAGGCCTGAAATAAAGCAGCACCAGTGGAAGGTAGAGAAAAGGGCATGGACTTGAGAGGCTTTAGATTAAACATCATAGGATGTGACAACTGGCTGTGAGGGGTGAGAGAAGATGCTGTCATAGGTAACTCCTATGTTTCTGGCTTGAGCAGGAAAGCGGCTGGGGAGCCACAGACTGAAAGCGGGACCCCAGGAGAGAGCAGTATTGGAGGGAAGATTGTTAGTTTCCTTTACTTCGACTTCACTCTCCACCCAGTCACCACGATCTTTCTAAAATTCAAATCTGATCCCGACACCTCTCTACTTAAAATTTGCCAGTGGCTCCCTAAAGACATCAGAGCAAAGCCCAAATTCCTGAGCCTGGCTGCCAAGCCCTGCCTGATGTGGCCCTGCTGCCCTCTCAGGTCTCATCTCCCACCATATCCTACCTTGGACTTCAGGCTCCATCAACAGGGAAATGCCCACAGCATCCCACACATATGACTGATTTTTCATTTATGCCTTTGCTCATGATGTCCCCTCTGCCTGAACAAGTCACTGCACTCCTTTTCTACTATTACCTGGTAACATCCTTCGAGACTCAAATCAATACCATATGACCCAGCAATCCCACTCCTGGGCATATATCCGGAGAAAACTCTAATTTGCAAAAATACATGCACCCCTATGTTTATAGCAGCACTATTCACAGTAGCCAAGACACGGAAGCAAGCTAAATGCCCATCGACAGATGAATGGATAAAGAAGATGTGGTATATATACAATGGAATATTACTCAGCCATAAAAAAGAATGAAATAATGCCATTTGCAGCAACGTGGATGGACCCAGAGATTATCATACTAAGTGAAGTAAGTCAGACAGAGAAAGACAAATATCATATGACATCACTTATATGAGAAATCAAAAATATAATAGAAATGAACTTATTTACAAAACAGAAACAGACTCACAGACATAGAAAACAAACAGTTACCAAAGGGGAAGGGGGAGAGGGATAAATAGGAGTTTGGGATTAGCAGATACAAACTACAATATGTAAAACAAATAAACAAGGTCCTACTGTATAGCACAGGGAACTATATTCAATATCTTGTATTAACCTATAATGGAAAAGAGTAAGAAAAAGAATACACACACACACACATAACTAAATCACTTTGCTGTACACCAGTAACACAACATTGTAAGTCAACTGTACTTCAATTAAAAAAAAAACTCAAGTTCTAACTTCTCCAGGAAGTTTCCATGACCTTCAGTTCCTCCCAATATGGCATGTATCCCACCAAACTGTAATTGCCTGTGCCTCCCCCCAGCGCCCCATCAACATGCAGAGTTTCTAGAGGGCAGATACTGTGTCTGATTCATGTTTGTGCCCTCACTGCCTCAGGCTTGACTCGGCATGCAGTAGTATTTACTAAATACAAAATGAACACTCTTTTGTCTTTACCTCAAATTGTCTCATCCAACCTTCCCAACCCCACCTCAAATCTCTTACCTCTTGCTTATCCCTTCTCAGTCTTACATCTCCAGCCTCTCCCTCCACTGGACCTGAGGGGCCTAAGGATGGTGGTGAGGGGCCTAAGGAGGAAAACCAGTTTGGGGGCATGGGGGAGAATGATGGGTCACACCTGGACGTACTGAGTTTGAGAGACCTGTGAGCCATCCAGGGGGAGGTGTCCAGGTGCAGGTGGGTATACTGGCTGCGGGGAAGGAAGTCAGGACTTGGGAGTCCTGGGTTCAAGCCCCCAGTGCTTGCAGGCTCGAAGTCTAGGCTGCTCCAAGCTGCAGGGACTGTGGGGCCGTATCGTGAGTGGCTTAAACAACAGCCTAGGGAATCCGAGCCCAGCCCAGCTCTGCTTCTCACTGGCTGGGTGAGTCTGTATAAGGCCCTGCCATCTGAGCCACAGTAATCTAGACCAGAGATAATTCAGCTTGGCTTAGGGTACAGAGAATGAAGAACACAGGCAGATGGGATTTATTATAGAAACAGAGTCAGCAGGACTCAATGACTAGATGTATCACTGAAGTCTAACTCAAATGCCAGCTTCTCAGAGAGGCCCTCCCTGACCACCCTATCTATTAGCCCTCCCCTACACCTACAAGTTCACTCTTTATCTCATTTCATATCCTGGTTTTATTTTATTGACGGCTCTTATCTGAAAGAATCCAATTCATTTGCTTACATGTTTGTTATCTGTCTTCCCCTACCTTCTTTGTTCCATTGTTGATTGAAATAATATGAGAGCTAAGGGAGAAGCTAAGTCAAGGATGATTCCCAAATTTGTGGTTTGGGCAACTGGGTGGATAGTGGTGTCATTCATTCACTTATGTGAGGAACAGGTTTGGGGGTGGGGAACTGAGAGAAGATTATGAGTTCTGCTCAAGGGTATCCATTTGATCTGAAGTACCCGTGGGGCCTTCGGGGAGAGAGGTAAGCAAATGACTGGATATATGTGGACTGCTGCTCTGGACTGGAGATACTGAATTGGGGTTAATGGCATACAGAGGGTAACTGAGGTCACAGGGTAAATGAGACACACTAGGGAGAAAGTGGAGAGTGAGAAGAGTAGAGGACCTAGGACACAGCTCTGAAGAATAGCGAGAAATAAAAGGCTAAAGCAACAAACCAAAACTCAGAGCAGGTCTAGGAGAGGACAGGATCCCATGGGCAGTGAAGACCCACAGAGGTATTTGCACCAATGACTGAGTGGGCAACCACTGTTAATGACCTGGCCTGAGGGGGCCTCTGGAGCCAACTAGGAGACTGGAGTGCTCAGGCAAGTGGCTCAGAGTAGGTGGGCAACCTTGGCCTACGTCCCAATGGTGGTGGCTCACCTTATTGAACCTGGCGAAGGGGTAGTCCTTGCCCTCCTCTGCTGCCCGTCGCCAGTGGAAGAACATGGCTCCATCCTTGCGGGCTGGGTTGGTGAATGGCATCCACTTCCACGGCCGTACCTTCTTGGAGCCCAACTTGGCCTTCACTGTGCGGTAGCCTTGACCAGTGTCACTGGGTAGCAGTGGGGGTGCATCCCTGGAAGCAGGGTTTAAGGAGGTGAGAGATTACAGTCAGAAGGTGTGTAGAGAGCCTTTGGACCCAGGCTGCTGATCTACCATAGAGCAAGGAAGTCACGTCCTGGAGTGAGACATCCGAGCTCCCACATCTTAAGCAAGCGTGGAGAGGGGAGCGGGGAGAAAACTGGCTGGGAAAATTAGGAGTTAGGGACATGCAGGTTGGTCAGGGACCAAAGCCTGGGGGATCTGGGATTCTAATACTTGCTTCTTGTCAGAGTAGAGCAGTGCATAGACCTCCCGGTGCATGCCCTCGGGCCTCTTGAAGGTCAGTGTCTCAGAGGACTTCTTGGACTTTTTCTGGGGAGGGAAACCACAGGAGAGGAACCACAGGCTAGACTCCCTTCCCTGAAAATTCTTTAGCCCAGCTCAATCCCTGAACAAACCAGCATCTACAGGTACAATGACACACATACACACTGTGACACATAATGACACACTATGAAGGTACAGAAACCCACTCAAGGGGCACCTGGGTCTGAGCAGGTCATTCCCCTCCACACCCGTACCTCAGAGCCCTACCTGTCAGAGCAGAAGATACTTTTCCAGCATCTCTCAGCATGTCACACCGAGTTGATGTCCCCCCAATATCCCACAAGTGTCACACTCTCTAGGTCCTGTCTTACAAATGTCACACCCTCTTGGTCCCCACCATTTTCCACGGGGTCCCACCTCCTCCATCCCATCTCACCAAGGTGACACATATTCTCTATCCCGTTATTTCACATCTTTTACCGCCCATCTCACAAGAAGTGTGGCACCTCATCTTTCCCCGAGCCGTCTTCCGTTGTCACTCCTACCCACCACTTCACTAACGCTACCCAGCGCTCTCAGGCACCACTGCTACCTTGTCCGGATTGATAATGTCCTTCTTGCTGATGGTCCCGGAGGCTGCATCCCCCTCTGGACCCCCGAGTTCTAGAATGTCCCGCACATCCGCGCCCGTAGCCATCGCGCCCGAGAGATGGGGGAGCGCCTGAGGAGCTACCAGGCTCAGATCGGGGGGCAGAGCCACTTCAGCCCCAAGTGGGGGCGGGGTGAAGAGGCGGGCCGCGAGGACGAGAGTGGCTCAGGGTCAGGTCGGGGCCCCGCCACTGTCCCGCCGCCTGGGTCTCCCTAACGGCCCCAGCTGCCTCCTAAGCCCCAGCGCCTCCGCACCTAGACGTCCGGGCTGCGGCCCAGCGACTCCCCTATCCCCGCAAAGCCGCAAACAGAAACTTCCGGTCGTGCGCGTTAGAAATGTGGCCGTCAGGAACACTTCCGGTCTGTGCTTAGCGGAAACCGAGCCGGCTGGTAACCCAGTGTGAAAACTACTGACCGCGCAGGGACTGCTGCACTCCTTGCCTCCCAGGAGCCCGCGCGTTTCCTGGGCTGCCTGCTTTCTGGCATTTTCCCTCTGCGTTGCTCCGTCGCGCAATGAAGAGAGAGTGCACAGCTTTGTGACCTTGGAAGTCGCTTAATTTCTCTGAACTCGTTTCTTCACTTTAAAATGGAAATTGTCATGGTACCTGCGTAAGTGAAGTGCCAATAATCCATGTAAAACATTTGTACGGTGCCTTTTTTCATTACATAAATTAGTGGTATTAATTGTCCCTGTTCATTAAGTGCTAAGTACGTACCAGATACTGCTACGCGTTCGAGATGAAGAGATCAACTGGACAAGGCAGAGTTTCCCAGGGTGGCTGCCAAGATGGAGTGAGGTCTGGACCCTCGCTTGCACCTCCTCTGATGAGGTGGGGTGTGGGTTGGGGCCTCATGGGGCTTTCCTGGAGCCCAGCTTCCTGGAAATTCACTAGTCTGGGAGCTAACTGCACTAGTGTGGGTTCCAAAGAAGTCCAAGAACACAGCCCCAAACAGGTAGCAGCTGGAAGAAGTATCCCTCAAAGGAAGAAACTTGCTGATCTCCCTGGAGAGAGAGAAACTTCTAGAACAGGAGGTCCTGAGGAAGCACAGAAGGGACAGGAGAAGCAGCTCCCAACTTCAGCCTCTGCAAACTAGCCTGTAGACATGGAGGACACTGGGCATTGAGCATGGGGGATGGAGTGGAGCTTGTAAGGTATTAAGGAGACCAGGCCCCAAGCCAGGTGCATGTCAAAAATCCAAGCGGGGCCTGGAGAAGCAGACAGCCCACACAAGTGAGCTATCAATGTTGTAACTTATTCTGGCTTGGAGGCATATGGGGACATAGCTGCTGCAGCCCACAAGCCTAGCTAGACCCTGAAAGTTTGAAGAACTGGGCCTAGAGGTACAAACCTTGCCCTGTTCCTGAGGCCTGATTCCTGGGTGAATCCTCTGAGCTCTAAACAGTTTCCAGGGGAAGCCAGGGTCTTGCAGCAGAAATTGCCCACAGGGTAAGGGAATGATCCTTGGAGCGAGAAGTGGGAGAGGGTCCTGCACCTCTGCCTCAAAACCCTTGACTCTGCCTGTAGTTACTGTGTTGCATAATTATTTGTTTAAGATGTGTTTCTCTTGATAGAATCATTTCTGTGAGGGCAAGGATCGTGGTACATAAATGTGTGTATGTGTAAGGCATTATTCTAGGCTCTGGGGATGCAGTGGGTGAATGAGATACAAATATTTCCCAGTGGGGCTTGTAACTAGCATATGAACAATAAAATAGATAGTGTAAGTTTGATGGTGACAAGTGCTGTGAAAAAAATAAAATAGGGTAATAGGATGGGGGACTATGTGGAACCTCAGGGAAGTTTTCTCCAGGGAGCTGAAATCAGAGCTGAGGTTTAAGTGATGGAAATAGCCACCTGGGGAAGGAGAGTTTCAGACATGAGGAATAACACGTGCAAAGTCTCTAAAATGGAAGGAACTATGTGTTGAAAGGACATAAAGAAAAAAGGCCAGTGTGGTGGCTGTTGGGTGAGGAGGGGGAGAATAGGAAGACTTAAGATCAGAGGTAGGCATTGGGGGCCATGATAAGGTGTTTACCCTAAGGTTAATCATTTGTCATTCTGTCTTGGCCATGGCCTGGTTCTGTCGCCATCCTGGAGTGCCACCTTAGCTGCTGCCATTAAGAAATCCCCCAGAATGACGGGTCCAGAGCTGCTCATTCCTTCGGGAAACTGAGTCCAGGGGTTGGGGAAAAGAGGACGAGAGAGGGATGCCTCTCTCTTGACCCTTCTGGGGAGCCACTGCTACACTTTCTCTACCAGACTGCAGGTGACAACGGGTCTCCCTGCCAGCCCCGAGAGGAGCTTACTCTGCGGTGCCCACCCAGCTGACCCTCTTCAGGAACCCAGCATCACTTCTGAAGAGACTCTTGCATTGCAGTGTCCTATTGAGGGGCCTGGGAGAGGGACTTCAGGCTGGGGTGCTCTGGGGCTGCAAAGTTGACTTTAACAGAGTTTTTATTCAATCCTGAGAGCAATGTGAAGCCATTGAAGGGTGTGTGGAGGTGGCATGGGGAGGAGAGTTAGGAAGAAGGCTGAAAAGAGTCAGATCCATCTTTTAGAAAGATAACTGGTGGCTTGCCAGTGGGGAGGATGAAGCTGGAGGCAGGAGAACCTGGTGAGAGGCAGCGGTAGAGTCAGCTGGGACTGGGGGCTGGTTGGCTGTGGCAGTAGGATGCAGAATAAAAAAGAGTCGCAGAAGCCCCTCCCTCCTCAGCCTCTCTGTTCACAGCTGCACCCAGAAAGAGTGGACTGGAGCTCCTGAGTGCCTGGCCTGGCTCTCTCCTTCCTTTCCCCCTCTCCCCTCCTCCCCTCTCCTACCAAGACTATTCACTCCTTAAGCATGGCACTGGGTCTCCTCATCCTCTGGTCTCTCCCAGCATGTGCCCTATTTGCAGGGGCTCCTTAGAAACTGTGGGAAAGGGAAGGTGGTCTGTGTGTGGTGTGATCAAGATCCAGAACCGCTCAGTCTGACCTGGTCTTGCTCAGGTTAATTATGAAGAACATTTTCCAACTAATAGGACAAATTTCCCACTTTTTGAAATGCGCGAAGAACATGATTAGGAAAGTCACAGAAGAGGTGCAGTAACCATACAGATAAGCATTCCACCTCACTGGGATTGAAAGAGCTGAAAAATTGAAAGCTATAATGAGAAATCATTTTATGCCTATCAGATAGGTAAAACTTGAACATAACTGTGATACCTATTTTTGACAAGGATATGGACGACATAGGCACCAGCCTACTGTTGGTGGGAATGTACATTGATTCGATTTTGTTCATTAGTTCATTCAACAAATAATTGTTTAGTACTTACTGTAAGCCACTTAGATATGCCACTACATGCCAGGCCCTGTGCCATAGAGGCCTCAGCAGTCCAGAAGGAAAAGTGATCACTGCCTTCAGCTGGTACATTAGGAACTGTGCACTTGATCGTGTGAAAGTTGTACCTCAATAAAAAGAAAAACAGGTAGATGGGAACTGGAGCTGCCAATGAGGCCTGATCAAGATGACAACCTCTCCAAAGCATCCTGCGCCCCTGGGGGGAAAGCCAGTGGGGCGCACGAGATTGGCAAAGTCGAGGGCAAGGAGCTGGAGGACGGTGGCATCGACAAGGCCTGTGTGGTCCCCGGCCAGTTCTGGGGGCCAAAGAAAGATCAAGACCTCCTCTGGGAATGGCTGGAAGACACGTGTGGCACCAACAGGGAGCAGTCCCCGGACAGTGCCAGGTGACTTCCGGAGGGGAGCGCCTCCCTTGGTGCTCTCGGGAGCCCCGCCCCCATCCCCAGCCCCAGCGCTGAGTCTCCAGAGTTTGCGGCTGGGTGGACACTCCACCTCCATCCTCCGCAAAGGAAAAGATTGCTGTTGTCAAACTCACCGCCCATGTATTCCAGGGTTTGTGGGAGTTCTCTCCCCGCACCATTTCAGCTTTTTTGGAATTCGTGCTCTTGCAGGCATCTCCCTTCTCCTTCCCCTGCCAGTTCCACGTCGACAATTACCAGCTTTCCTGAGTGGACTCCTGGCCCCTTCCCTCACCCTCGCTCCCCCCACCTGTGGTCTATTTTATGCCATTTGGCTTTTTTTTTTTTTTTTTTAGTTCAGTCTTTCCAGCAGCCAGAACTCTGAGAAATAAGTTTCTACTGTTTAAGTCACTCAGGCTATATAGTATTTGTTAGAGCAGCTCAAACTAAGACAACTTTTTTTCTTCTTTTATATACATGTTGTATTTTTCTTTGAGCCAGTCCTTCCAAAATCTTGGAGTATCTTACAAACTTCTTTGCAAGTCAGTTCTTTAGCTTTCCTAAACTAAATAAATAAATAAAAATTAAAGTAAGAAACAAGATGCCACAGCTTATACCACTCACCTCAAAGAAAGAGTTAAAAGCTTGGTGGCCCTCTTTGGGTTTGGAGGCGATGTGTACTATTTTGGGGCATGCTGCTCTGACTCACTTACCAGTAATCTGTAAGTTTAGAGAGGAACCTGGCTCCAAAGGGGGTTCTCCAAAAGGTAGGTCCAGGTTGCAATGCAAGCTGTGTTACCAGTCGGGCCTGATTATCCAATAGACCCAATGGTTTTGGAAGTATTTTGTGACAAAAAACTTACATATACCTTCTGGCAACCCCAACTGGAGAATTACAGCATGGGCACCTAGGATTCTGAAGTAAGGCTCTGATCCCACCTGCAAACCACTGGCTACTACTTGAAAAGCAGTCTTTGGCTTACAGCGACCCTGGTAGAAACTGAACATTTGTCCACGAGATGCTGTGAACCCACCCAGTGTGAACTGAGAATTATCCAATCCCCTGGACCATAAAGTTGGTGATGCAAGTCAGCATTCCATGATAAAATGTAAGGGGTATTTAGACCTTTCTTATTTTCAATTACAAATACTTAGAGCTATAATTCTTACCCTAATGACTGCTTTAGCTGCATCCTACTAATTCTTTTACATTTTCATTATCATTCTAATTTCCCTTGTGATTGCTTCTTTGATCCATGGATTGTTTAGAACTATGTTGCTTAATTTTCAAATATTTGGGAGTTTTCTAGGTATCATGATTATTGATATCGAATTTAATTTTATTGTGGTCATAGAACATATTCTATATGATTTCAATCCTTTCAAATTCTTTTTTTTAATTTAATTTTATTTTTTTATACAGCAGGTTCTTATTAATTATCTATTTTATACATATTAGTGTATATATGTCAATCCCAATCTCCCAATTCATCCCACCACCACTCCCCACTCCCGCTCTCCCCCCTTGGTATCCATACGTTTGTTCTCTGCATCTGTGTCTCTATTTCTGCCTTGCAAACCAGTTCATCTGTACCATTTTTCTAGTCAATCCTTTCAAATGTATTGAGGTTTGTTTTATGGCCCAGCATGTGGTCCATTGGTGAACATATCGTGTGTATTTGAAAAGAATGTTTACCCTGCAGTCCTGGTACAGAGTTTTATAAATTTCAGTTAGGGCAAGATGATTGATGGTATTGTTCACATAATCTATGTCTTTATTGATTTTTTATGTCTCTTAGTCTATTGCTGAAGATTTTTTTTTTCATCTCCAGCTATGATTGTGGAATTGTGTATTTCTTCTTTTAATTCTGTCAATTTTTGCTCCACATATTTTGAAGCTCTGTTATTACACATTTTTAATTATTATTTCTTCCTGGTGAATTGATCATTTTATCATTAAGAAATATCTATCTTTATCTCTAGTAATAGTCTTGGTCTTGAAGTATACTTCATCTGATATTATAGCCACTCCAGCCTTCACAAGCTTACTGTTTGCATGGTGTGTCTTTTTCCTTCCGTCTTCTTTCATCTTTTAGAGTACATCTCTTATATACAGCCGATATTTGGGTTTTGCTTTTCTTTATCCATTCAAACAGTCTCTGCCTGTTGAGACCAATAAGTATTCATTGAGCAATGGGTGGTAAAGGAAAACATGCTTAAGCCTGGTCTCTCATTTGTATCCTTTCTACCTGATGCTGAATGCTTTTGGACACTACAGACTTTAGAGTGGATCAAATAGTTTGCAGGTTATATTGGGCAGTTCAGTTTGCAAGGTCACTTGTCCTGGTTGTCCCATGGACAAGCATTCAGTTTCTGTCAGGAACCAGTAGTAAGATAAAGCTGTTTCTCAAAGGAGATCCGTTACTTATCAGACAGGGCATGGCTTTCTTCTGCACTGCTGCTCCTGGGCTCGTTATAGACTCCCTCAGCAAGATGCCTGAAACATGATTGGGATCTGGTGGGTCATGGAGACCAAGTGGCCTCTATCTACTTACATTGCAGCCTAGACCACCTGGACAATTTCCTTTGCTCTGGATTCCTCTCAAAGTTGACAGTCTTTCAGGTCACTCAGTAAGTGAGTGGGTTGCAAGACACCCAGATATGATGTATGTTCCCTCAAAAATCCAAGAAAACCACCAAGTACCCAAATTCAACTACTCTAAGACACCATCAACTGAAAGGTGCACCTTTGTTTATATTCCACCGTGAAGAATTTTATAAAACACTATCAGTTAAGCCATAGCATACCATTGATTGTAAGATGAATTCCATTTCAGAGATGTTAGAATGTTGGAATTGTGAATGTGCTAAATGCCACTGAATTGTTCATTTTAAAATGATTAATTTTATGTTATGTGAATTTTACCTTAATAAATTATTTTCTTAAATGTGAATCAGTAAAATATGGTATTCTGTCTCTTTCATATGGTAGGAGGTTGTAAGGCAAAGCAACTTGTACTTAGGACGGACATTGTGATGCTCCCTAGAACACTGGCTCTCCAGAAACATCGCTCACATGTATTTTCATGGAGTTTACCTTATCTACCTTGATTTACCAGAAGGGATCAACAGAAGGCTGTCACAGAACTATGTCACTATTTCCTCCTGCTGACGAGGGTTGTCAGAAGTCACCCATTAGCCTTGAGGATCCACTTCTGCTGGCCAGGGAGGCTCAAGGTGGTAGGATTTTGGATGCTCTGGGTCATCTGACTGCTTTCTTTTCTGGTCAACGCTCTGACTTTCAAATATGAGACCTGGCAAGGCTATGAGCTTTTTGTTTTGTTTTAATATTTATTTATTTATTTGGCTGCCGGGTCTCAGCTGTGGCACGCTGGATCTTCATTCCCGCGTGCGGGATCTTCATTGCAGCATTCAGGATCTTTAGTTGCGGCATGCAGGATCTACTTCCCTGACCAGGGATCGAACCCAGGCCCCCTGCATTGGGAGCACTGAGTCTTAACCACTGGACCACCAGGGAAGTCCCAAGGCTGTGAATTTTATTGATATGGCACTACAGTAATTCTCAATATAACACTTTGGATTTGATTTTCAGTTACTATCAGCCCCGCGACTGCAAAAGATAAATTATTTTTATCATAGACATAGAAAGCCAATGGTTTTGGGACTTGTCTTGAGCCAAACTTTCAGAGTATTAAGCTTCACCTTCTTTTTCGTCATGCTGTCCAGAGAGAAGCCCCTCTTTACAGCAGTTCACAGATCCCATCTGCCCTCCATACTGTTCTGTGGCAGAGGCCACTTGGCTCCCCAACACTTTGCCTTCAACGCATCTTTCATTCAGGTGACACTTGACTCAGATGATAATCTACTGGCAGCAGGCCAAAGGCTACCTTCGCTATTAGCTGGATTTTCACTGCCCCAAAATAAATACCAAATTCATGCCTGTTCTGATACCAATTTCTTTATCAGTTAAAGCTCATAGTTCTGAGTTATGTTTTCCAGTTAAAAAAAAAAAAGTAGCCAAAATTGTTCCAGAAAGAATTAGAAAACCAAATGGAGCAATAACCATAGAAAAAGTAAAAATATCATCATTGAGCTACAATGTTAAAAAGTAACAGGCTGAGAGTTATAAATAGGTGGTTCTAGTCAAACTTCAAGGGACAGATTATTCCTCATTTAAATTAGTTGACTTCAGAGCATATAAGAAGTTGAAATTTTTCTCAGCTCATGAAAGTAGCACAATATCAGAGCCTAATAAAGAGAGAAACACATTTGAAGGATACGTAATTTTCACCTTATATAATCTATTTAAGAAAATAAGGAAAGGCCCATCATGCTGTTCACCAGTCAGGGTGTACGGCAGGGTGGAGCTGGAGGGCGGAGCAGGCAAGGTAAACCAGGATTGGAAAAACCACACTAGGCAAAAGACTGGCATCAAAACCAGGACTGAACTACGTTCATGTGGGTGATTTAGCTCAAGGAGTCTGATCACTAGATATCACGGATTCTGGCAAGATGCCTTCCCCCAAGAGCATGCCGAAAGATGCACAGATGATGGCACAAATCCTGAAGGACATGGAGATTACAGACTCTGAGGCAAGAGTTATAAATCAGATGTTGGAGTTCGCCTTTCAATCTGTGACCACAATTTTAGACGATGTGAAAATTTATTCAAGCCACGCTAAGAAAGCTACTGTTGATGCAGACGATGTGTGATTGGCAATGCAGTGTTGCACTAACCAATCTTTAACCTCTCCTCCCCAAGAGAGTTTTTATTAGACGTTGAAGGCAAAGAAATCAAACTCTTTTGCCATTGGTCAAGCCATAGTCAGCCCCTAAAGTGCCACTTGATAGATATTGCTTGACAGTCCAAACTATAAACTTAAATCTTTACCAAAAAAAAGGCATCTGCTCTGCAGGAAGAGTAAAGGTTCCACAGTTAAGTGTTGGTTCAGTTAGTAGCAGACCAAGAATGCCCACTCCAGACACACCAACCCCCAAAATCATGTCCATTTCAACTAAGGAAGGGACTCCAATGTCCCTCACAGAGCAAAGGTTTATGGTACAGTTACTCACTTCATAGTCCTAGCTGTAAAAGCATCAGTTCCTGCAACAGCAGCAGTTCAGAATGTCGGATTAATCCATCATTAATAGGGTCCCAAAACATTCTTATTAACACTAACACGGTGCCATCACAAAATACTGCCCATGAATCATCAAACACATTAAAAGAAAACGTGAAGGTGATGACGATGATGATGGTGATGACGATGAACATTTGTAATCCAGCCGTAATACATGTAACAGGTATACTTGATCTTGAATCCTTTGTACTGAAATTAAACACACACATGATGTTTTCAAGTTGTTTTAGAAAACTTCAGTAGTAGTTAATGAGTAAATACAGTCACGATACTCTTCAATTAAGATGTTGGATTTTTTTAAATAGGACTAGTAATTGTTTTTCAGCAGCCTTTCAGTGTAAAAAGTTGTCATTCATGAAAGAAAGAAAGAATGGTTCAGCATTAGATTATATATCAATTTAACCTATTATATTAATAAATAAAAACATTTTAAATGAATGTCTTGATAAATTCAACGCCCATTAATGATATAAAAGAAAAAATGTTCTAGCATCTAGGAAAAGAACAGCCTTAATTTGATACACTGTTTGGTTTTTTGGGGTTTTTTTAAAATTTATTTATTGATTTATTTATTTATGGCTGCATTGGGTCTTCATTGTTGCGCGGGCTTTCTCTAGTTGTGGTGAGCGAGGGCTACTCTTCGTTGTGGTGCACGGGCTTCTCATCGCGGTGGCTTCTCTTGTTGTGGAACACTAGGCGCGCTGGCTCAGTAGTTGTGGCTCACGGGCTCTAGAGCACTGGCTCAGTAGTTGTGGTGCACGGGCTTAATTGCTCTGCGGCATGTGGGCTCTTCCCAGACCAGGGCTCAAACCCGCATCCCCTGCATTGGCAGGCGGATTCTTAACCACTGCACCACCAGGGAAGTCCCACATTGTTTGTTTTTAATAAAACAATGATAAAAACCTACAGCAAATGCCATACTTAATGGTGAAGCAATAGACACATTCCAATTGAAGTCAGAAACAAGACAAGAATGACCTTTATCACCACTACTATTAAAATGGTATCACTTATTTTCTCTAATTCAAGATGAGAAGAAAAACACTAAGAGGTATAAACATTAGAAAAGGAGAGGCAAATTGTGATTATTTGCAAATGACACTATTGCTTACATATAAAAACCTAAGAAAATCAATTGATAAACTATTAGAATTAATAAGAGAATTCAGCAAGGTGACCACATACAAGAGCAACCTAAAAAAAGTCAATAGCTTTCCTATATACCAGCAATAACCAATTAGAAAATGTAATAGAAAATAAGATTCCATTCACAATAGCAAGAAAAACTATTAACCACCTAAGAGTAAACCTTAAAATAGAATTTATCTCATGCCCTTACAGATAGTTCAAAATTAGGAAATCCATCAACCTAATTAATCACATTGATAAAATCAAGTTGAAAACTGTACAATTATACAGCAGCTAAGAATATTCAAGAACAGTTTCTGGTAAAAAACACTAAGTAAAACAAGAGACAAAAGATATTTCCTAACTATGATAAAGAGTTGTTTATTTTCTTTTTCTGAGAAACAAAGAGGAAACATCATATTAAATGGCTAAACATTAAATGCACTGCCATTAAAGTCAGGAACAAGGCAGGGACCGTTGCTATCACTCAAAATTGTTTTGTGTAAAAATGAAAGAGAGGATTAGAAAAAGGGAGTAATGACTTCATACAGCAGACCCCATTCCAGAGTCTGAGAATGCCCCCTGCCATAAACAAGAGGACATGCTTTGATTTTATATTACACAATAGAATGGAAATTGAAATCTTACACAAAAACAGAAACTGATCAAAAGAGGTTACCTTCTTCTTTCCCTATCAAAGCCATTGCCAAGTACTATCCAGATATTACTCATACTGTTCCTGTCCTCTGCTTGAAGGAAAGATTTTTAAATTGTCCGAACAGTTCTGAGACCTGTCAAAATTTGAATGAGGGACTTCCCTGGTGGCACAGTGGTTAAGACTCTGTTCTCCCAATGCAGGGGGCCCGGGTTTGATCCCTGGTCAGGGAACTAGATCTCACATGCCACAACTAAGAGTTCACATGTCACAACTAAGGAGCCCACGTGCCACAACTAAGAAGCCTGTGAGCCGCAACTAAGACCTGGCACAACCAAATTAATTAATTAATTAATTTAAAAACTGAAAGCTTTGATGGGTAGAGTATTCTTGGTTGTAAGTTTTTGCCTTTTGTCACTGTAAACATATCATGCCACTCCCTTCTGGCCTGCAGAGTTTCTGCTGAAAAATCAGCTGATAACCTTATGGGGAGTCCCTTATATGTTACTTGTTGCTTTTCCCTTGTTGCTTTTAATATTTTCTCTTTATCTTTAATTTTGGTCAGTTTGATTACTATGGGTCTCAGTGTGTTCCTCCTTGGATTAATCCTGTATGGCACTCTCTGCACTTCCTGGACTTGAGTGACTGTTTCCTTTCCCATGTTAAGGAAGTTTTCAGCTATCATCTCTTCAAATATTTTCTCAGGCACTTTCTCTCTCTCTTCTCCTTCTGGGACTGATATAATGCGAATGTTGGTGCGTTTGACATTGTCCCAGAAGTCTTAAACTGTCCTCATTTCTTTTTTTTTTTTTCCTTTTTAAATTTTTGGCCATAGTACATGGCATGTGGGATCTTAGTAGTTCCCTGACCAGGGATCGAACCCTCACCCCCTGCATTGGAAGGAGGAGTCTTCACAACTGGACTGCTGGGGAAGTCCCTGTCCTCACTTCTTTTCTTTTCTTTTCTTTTCTTTTTTTTTTTTATAAATTTACTTATTTTATTTATTTTATTTTTGGCTGTGTTGGGCCTTCGTTGCTGCATGTGGGTTTTCTCTAGTTGCGGCAAGTGGGGGCTATTCTTCATTGCGGTGCACGGACTTCTCATTGCGGTCGCTTCTCTTGTTGAAGATCATGGGCTTTAGGTGCGTGGGCTTCAGTAGTTGTGGTGTGGGCTTCAGTAGTTGTGGCTCATGGGCTCTAGAGCACAGGCTCAGTAGTTGTGGCACATGGACTTATTTGCTCTGTGGCATGTGGGATCTTCCCGAACTAGGGCTCGAACCCGTGTCCCCTGCATTGGCAGGCGGATTCTTAACCACTGCACCACCAGGGAAGCCCTGTTCTCATTTCTTTTCATTCTTTTTGTTTGGTTGGTTTTTGTTTTGTTCCATGGCAGTGATTTCCACCACTCTGTCTTCCAGCTCACTTATCTGTTCTTCTGCTTCATTTATTCTGTATTGATTCCTTCTAGTGTATTTTTCATTTCAGTTATTGTATTCTTCAACTCTGTTTGGTTGTTCTTTACATTTTCTAACTCTTTGTTAAAAACTTCTTGTAACTTCTCACTCTGTGCCTCTATTCTTTTCCCAAGTCCTTTGATTATTTTTACAGTCGCTACCCCTGAACTCTTTCTCGGGTAGATTTTCTATCTCCATGTCACTTAGCTGTTCTGGGGTTTTATCTTGTTCCTTTGTCTGGAACATATTTCTCTGCCATCTCATTTCATCTAAATTTCTATTTTTATGTATGTGGAAGGTTAGTTATGTTTCTCAACCTTGGAGAAGTGGCCCTCTGTAGGGGATGTCCTATGTGTCTCTGCTTGTCACACAAGGGCCAGGGACCAGCTGGCCCCAGGGTAGGTTCTGACCTGCATTTGCAGACTGAGTTGCACAGGCTGCAGGATCATAGTTTTCTTGCTTCTGGTGTCTGCCCTCTGGTGGGTGAGGTGGTCTAGAGACTTGTGCAGGCTCCCTTGTGGGAGGGGCCAGTGTCTGCCCACTGGTGGGTGGAGCTGGGTCTTGGCCCTCTGGTTGGCAGGGCCATGCCAAGGGATGTGTCTAGAGGTGGCTGTGGGCTCAGGAAGTCTTTAGGCAGCCTGTCTGCTGATGGGTGGGGTTGTGTTCCCACCCTGTTGGTTGCTTGGTCTGAGGCATTGGAGCCTACAGGCTGTTGGGTGGGGCCAGGTCTTGGTGCTACTGACCCAAGCAAGATGTCTGCCTCCAACAAGAGTTCAAGAAGATGAACACTCCCTGATATTTCTGCCACCAGCTTTTATGACCCCAGAGAGAGCAATAGCCATCCTCTGCCTCCCCAGGACACACCCCCCAAGACCAGCAGATAGGTCTGGCCCAGGTCAGAAGTCACTGCTTTTGCCCTGGGTCTCGGTGTGTGCAACATCTTGTGTGCACCTCCAAAAGCGGAGTCTCTGTTTCCCCCAGTCCTGTGGAGCTCCTGTACTCAAGCCCCTCTGACCTTCAAAGACAAATGCTCTGGGGGGGTTCTCCTCCCAATGCCAGACCCCCAGGCTGGGGAGCCTAAGGGCTCAGAACTGTCACTCCTGTGGGAGAACTTCTGCAATATAATTATTCTCCAGTTTGTGGGCTGCCCACCCAGGAAGTATGGGATTTGAGTATATGGTGAGTGCATCCCTCCTACCATCTTGTTGGGCATCTTCTTTATGTCTTTGGATGTATAATGGCTTTTTTTGGGGGGTAGGTTTCAGTCTTTTTTATCAGTGGTTGTTCTGCAGTTAGTTGTGATTTTGGTGTGCTTGTGAGAGAAGGTGAGCTCAGGGTCCTTCTACTCTGCCATCTTGTCTCCTCTCCAAACCAAGAGAAATATTTTTTAAAAGAGGAGAGATAGAGAGACAGAGAAAGAGAGACAAAGAGACAGAGAAAGAGAGAGAGAGAGATGACGATATGGTGAAATATTTTATAATTGAAAAAATGGTTTTTATCAACAATAAAAATGAGGCTTACTCACATATTAAATGAAAAGATTTTCAAATTGTCAGACAAAGCAAAGTCTAACCCTGTGTTACCTATAAACACACCTAAAAGAAAGAGATTAGAAAGCGTAAAAATAAAAGAATGGGGGTTTCCCTGGTGGCGCAGTGGTTAAGAATCCACCTGTCTATGCAGGGGACATGGTTTCCAGCCCTAGTCTGGGAGGATCTCACATGCTGCGGAGCAATTAAGCCCGTGCGCCACAGCCACTGAGCCTGCACTCTAGAGCCCACGAGCCACAACTACTGAAGCCTGCGTGCCACAACTACTGAGGCCCACGCGCCTAGAGCCTGTGCTCTCAACCAAGAGAAGCCACCGCAACGAGTAGCCCGTGCACAGCAACGAAGAGTAGCTCCCGCTCATCGCAACTAGAGAAAGCCCATGTGCGGTATCGAAGACCCAACGCAGCCAAAAATAAATAAATCAAATAAATAAATTTATTTTTTAAAAAGTCTTTAAAAAAATAAAAGAATGGATAAATATATACCAAGTAAGATGTAAAACACAAAAACAGCAAGGGTCATGATGTTGGTATCTGTCAAGGTAGAATTCTGACCAAAAAGCTTTACAAAGAAAAAGGAGGACTTTTTAAAATGTTAATGGTTTTAACAATGGAGATATATACTCAATAACACAGCAGTCAGCTTCCACAAAGTAAAAACTACAGCAGATGCAGACAAAATAGAAACACATTAACAAGAGAAAAGTTTGATACATTACTTTCATTCCAAGACAAAGCAGGTGGATGAAACATGAATAAGGATTTAGGAAACCTAATCCAGTGCTACTGAAAATGTGGTTACAGACTGGTGTAAGTTCATGAACTATCGTTACCAGATGCAGTGAGATAAGAAGCTTGCTCCAGAATATAAATCGATGAACTACTTCCTTCATCTGGAAAGTCTTGCTACCAAAAAAAAAAAAAAAAAATTCAACTGAAACTATTTTGTGCTTAGTGATATAGTAGACTGGCTACTTTGAGTAGCACTGACCTAAAGAACATAATCGGTATGGTAACTCTTACAAATATATGTCAAACTCTGAATATCAATATTAGAGAATACACTTCCTTTTGAAGTGCACATGGAATGTTCCTAAAAATGGATATCTTAGGACACAAAGAAAACTGGCAATAAACATCAGTCATTATTAGAGAAATGAAAATCAAAACAACTGTGAGATATCACCTCATACCTGTCATCAAAAAGTCCACAAATAATAAATATCAGAGAGGATGTGGAGAGAAAAGAACACTTGTGTACTGTTAGTGGGAATGTGAATTGGTGCAGCCACTACGGAAAACAGTATGGAGGTTCCTCAAAAAATTAAAAATAGAGCTACTGTATGATACAGCAATTCCACTCTTGGGTATATATCTGGAAAAAACAAAAACACGAATTCGAAAATATACATGCACCCCAATGTTCACAGCAGCACTATTTACAATAGCCAAGATATGGAAGCAACCCAGTACCCATCAACAGACAAATGGATAAAGAAGATGTGGTATATATGTACAATGGACTATTACTCAGCCATAAAAAAGAATGAAATTCTGCCATTTGCAGCAACATGGATGGACCTAGAGAATATTATGTTTAATGGAATAAGACAGACAGAGAAAGATAAATACTGTATGATATGTGGAATCTAAAAAAAAATAAAACAAATGAATGTATATAGCAACAGAAACAGACTCATGGATATAGAAAACAAACTACCAGTGGCTACCACTGTGGGGAGGGGAAGGAGGAGGGGCAAGATAGGGGTATGAGATTAAGAGATACAAACTACTATGTATAAAATAGATAAGGGGCTTCCCTGGTGGCACAGTGGTTGACAGTCTGCCTGCCGATGCAGGGGACACGGGTTCATGCCCCGGTCCAGGAAGATCCCACATGCCGTGGAGTGGCTGGGCCCGTGAGCCATGGCCGCTGAGCCTGCGCGTCCGGAGCCTGTGCTCCGCAACGGGAGAGGCCACAACAGTGAGAGGCCCGCGTACCGCAAAAAAAAAAAAAAAAAAAAAAAAAAAAAAATATATATAGATAGATAAGCAACAAGGATATATTATAGAGTACAGGAAATTATAGCCATTATCTCGTAATACCTTTTAATGGAGTATAATCTGTAAAAATACTGAATCACTATGCCATACACCTGAAACTAATATAATATTGTAAATCAACTGTACTTCAATTAAAAAATAATAAAATAAAATAATGTAAAAAAAATTTAAATGCAAATAATAGACAGCACTCTCTGATTACAATGCTAGAAATTAGTGATAATAATAAAGTTTTTGCCACTTGGAAAAAATTTTAATGTACATACTTTTAAATAATTCCTGCAATGAAGGAAAAATAAAAAATTCAGAACTCTTGCTAATAGTAAAAATATTACATCTGAATAAATGACCTACAGTAACAAAAGTTATCAGAGGAAAATTCATACACTAAATACTTATATCAATGAATATGAAAGTAAATAAATGAAACATTGATGTCACAAAGATAGAAAAAGATCAAAGAAAACCAAAGGAAAGCATAAGGAAGGAATTGATAAGAGTGAAAAATTAATGAATTAAAAAAATAGAAACAGAGTAAAAGTAATACAGAAATCAAAAGGCTTATTTGAAAACACTAACAATGTGCACAAACTATTAAATAACTTAATTTTTTAAATAAAGTATAAACATACAAACTAAATGACAAGCCAGACATGGCCATCGATACAGAGCCTGTTAATTTGTACAATTTTATGCAAATAAATATGAAAACTTGATGAAATAGATAATTTTCTAGAAAATTATAATTTATCAAAATTGACCCTCATAGAGATATAAAATCTAAACAGACAGAATTCTGTAGAAATACAAATTTGTAAAACAGAAACCCAACAAAAAATGCATCAGGCCCAAATGGCTTCAAGGGTGATTTACACTAAATCTTTAAATAAAAAACCTGAATGTTACTTAATTCTAGAGCATAGAAGATGAAGAAACACTTCTAATTTCTTTTTGTGGAGCAAGTATAACAAGTAAATGAATAAAAAAGGTAAAATATTAGTAAACATACCTTAATAGCACATTAAATAAATATATATAACCAAGTGGGGTTTATTTCAGGAATATAAAGATCATTTAACACTAGGATATCTGTTCACATAATGTATCAAATTTATACACCTAGGGAGAAAATGATCTGATAATCTCCATAGATGCTGAAAAGGCATTTGACAAAATTCAAAGCCCATTCATATTAAAGACTCAATAAAAAGAAATTGAGGGATACTTCCCTTACATAGCTTGACCCCAAATTCAGCATCTTAATTAATTAGTGGGCAAACACTAGAGGCTTTCTTGCTGGTGATATAATTTAAAAAAAAAATTTTTTTTTCTCCCAGATTCCTGGCACAGACCTTCAAAAACCCTTGGAATTTCCTGAGTGATAAAAGTGCCTTGTTAGTTATAACAAGCTCCTTGATACTTGAGTTTATAAAATCAACTCTTGAGTTGATATATTTAATACTTTATAAATTCAAGTTTATGCTAATAAGGAGTTTCATGGTGATGATTCATGGGGGGAGGGGTTTGGTAGCTTCAGGATGGGGTCTGGGGCCAGAGGAACCAAACCAGTGATTAGAGCATTGGGACTCAGCCCCACCCTCAACCTCGGGGAAGGGGATAGGGACTGGAGATTGAGTTCAGTCACCAACCAAGCCAATGGTTTAAAAAACCTCGGCCAGGAGGCTAAGGGAGCTTCCCCAGCTGGTGAACACCTTAATAGGCTTAGGGGATAGTATCTCTTCATCTGGCTGTTCATTAGTATCCTTGTAATAAAATGGTAATTGTAAATATAGCACTTTCCTGAGTTCTGAGGGTGGTTCTAGTGAATTTCCCACCTGAGGATGTTGTGAGAAGCCCCAAATTTGTATCCAGCCAGGCAGAAGTGTGGGTGGCTTGGGGACACCCAGGACCTGATGTGGAGGCAGCCTTGTGGGACTGAAAACCTTAACCTGTGGGATCTTCACTAACTGCAGGTAGGTGGTGTCAGAATTGAATTGAATTGTAGGACACACAGCTGGTATCAGACAATTAGTGTTGGAACTCATTGCAAAAATCAGAAAGAAGACAAAGATGTCCACTTTTTTAAATACAAGAGAAAGCAATTAGAGTCATAAGAATTGAAAAAGAAGACATAAAGTTACATCCATGTGCAAATAATATAGTTCTAGGAAACTTATAATAAATGGAAAACCTCCTATGAAGAGTAAATATATTTTGTCAAGTAGCAGGATATAAAATTAACATACAGAAATAAAGAGCTTTGTAACTGAAACAGGAGGGAAGGGGGCAGGGCACAACCTTTGAAAGAATGACATAGCCCGAGGACATGACTGATTAGAACCAAATGGGTCCAAGATGGCAGACAAGTCGACTTCCTCTAGACCTTGAGCCTCAGTATAACACATCACTGTAACACATCAGCAAGCTAAATGACACACCCACAAGCGCCATGACAGTTCCAAGGCCGACCATAAGGATCAAAAAGTGAGCAGTGGCCCAATTCCTGGAAATCTCTGCCCCTTCCTGAAATAGCTGGAATACTCCTCCCATGATTAACATATGAAATTACCCACCCCTATAAAAACTGACCACCCCATACCCTGGGGCTGCTCTCACCTTCTGAGATGGCCCACACTCTGTGGAGTGTGTTCTTTCTAAATAAGTCCTAATAAATGGGTAAGATAAGTTCTTACCTATCACTTTGTCTCTCACTGAATTATTTCTGCAATGAGACGTCAAGAACCTGAGCTTCATTAAGTCCTGAAACAAGGTGTGTGATCTCAGTTGGAAGACCATGGGTTTTGGCTGGGTTCGAGTCCTAGCACGTGGGTTCGAGTCCCAATCTGAGGTGCATGGTATCATAACCACTTGGAAGAAATAAAGGAAGAGGAGAGCCCTGATTCCATTTACAATAGCAAAAGCAAAACGAAACAAAATGCAGGCACAAATTTAGAATTGTGTAAAACTTACATGAGGAAAACTATACAACATTCTTACAGGACAAAAAGTAGGTTTGAACAAATGGGAAAACATACCATGTTATTGATCAGAAGAATCAATATCAGAAAGATATCAATACTTGCCAAGTTAAAAGTTTGTAAACTTAATGTGATCCCAGTAAAAATATCCTCAGGTTATTTTTTTTTTTCTGGAGCCAGACAAGTTGATTATAAGGTTATTTTGGAAAATAAATACAAGACTAGCCAGAAATCTCCTTAAAAATTAGAGAGGGGCTTCCCTGGTGGCGCAGTGGTTGAGAGTCTGCCTGCCGATGCAGGGGACGCGGGTTCGTGCCCCGGTCCGGGGGGGGTCCCGCGTGCCGCGGAGCGGCTAGGCCCGTGAGCCATGGCCGCTGAGCCTGCACGTCCGGAGCCTGTGCTCCGCAACGGGAGAGGCCGCAACAGTGAGAGGCCCGCGTACCGCAAAAAACAAACAAACAAACAAAAAAAAAGGTAGAGAAATGGTGGACTAGCCCTACCTCACATTGAAACAGTTATAAAAACTCTCCTATTGAATGAAATAATGCCATTTGCAGCAACCTGGATGGATCTAGAGATTATCATACTAAGTGAAGTAAGTCAGAAAGAGAAAGACAGATACTGTATGATATCACTTACATGTGGAATCTAAAATATGACACAAATGAACTTATTTATGAAACAGAAACAGACTCACAGACATAGAAAACAAACTTAGGGTGACCAAAGGGGAAAGGAGGTGGGGGAGGGTTAAATTAGGAGTTTGGGATTAGCAGATACAAACTACTATATATAAAATAGGTAAACAACAAGGTCCCACTGTATAGCACAGGGAACTATATTCAAAATCCTGTAATAAACCATAATAAACCATTCAGATATATCTGAATCACTTTGCTGTACACCAGAAACTAACACAACATTGTAAATCAACTATACTTCAATTAAAAAAAACTCTTTTATTAAAACATTATGGTATTGGTGCATAAACAGACATGTGGCTAATCGAACAGGATATAAAATTCAAAGATAGACTCCAAAGGCATATGGAAATTTAGTGTTTGATAAACAAATGGTGTTGGAACAACTGATAGCCAAGTGGATAAAGATAAAATTGGATCCTGGGACTTCCCTTGTGGTGCAGTGGTTAAGACACTGCGCTCCCAATGCAGGGGGCATGGGTTTGCTCCCTGGTCAGGGAACTTGGTCCCACATGCATACTACAACTATGATTTTGCATGCCACAACTAAGGAGCCCAACTGCCACAACTAAGACCTGGCACAACCAAAAAAAAAGATAAAATTGGATCCATTCCTCACACCTTGCACTTGGATAAATTCCAAGTGGGTCACATATCTAATGTAAAAATATAGTCATACAAATACTAGAAGAAAACAAGTTTTTTACAACTTGGGAATGAAGAGGACTTTCCTAACTATGATACCATATCTGGATTTAATAAAGGAAAGATGGGTAAATTTATCTACCTAAATTTTTTAAAAATTTAAAAATTGCATGTCTGAAATACCATGAGCAATGTAAAAGTTAAATAAAAACCAAGACAAAATTGTAACTAATATCATAAAAGCTCAATATCCCTAATATATAAAATTTTTCTAAATATTGAAAAGAAATTCAAATCCTAGTCTAACCCAGCAGTAAATGAGAAAGTTATAGAAAAATAAATGTAAATAACTCTTAAGTATATGAAAAGATGCTTAACTTTGATATACTACTTGTATAATAAGAAAAATGCATATTAAAACTAAAATGAGATACCATTACTTATTTATCAGATTTGCAAAAATCTCAAACTTGACAACACACTGAGTTGGTGAGACTGTGGAGAGATAGGTACTTTCATGTATTGCTGATGGGGGTGAAAAATGGTACAACCATGGAGGGGGATTTGACAAGAGCTAGCAAAACTATGTGTGCATTTATTCTTTGCCCGAGCAACCTACCTTCTAGGTATATGTAGCTAAGATTAAATGGTAAAAACTTGAAGTGATGAATACTCAAGGCTATTTATTGCAGCACATTTTGTAATAATAAAAGACTGTAAACAGCCCACATGTCTATCTGTACAGGACAGGTGAATAAACAATGGCACATACATGCACTGGAATATTAGTCAAATGTAAAAAGAAGAATATCTCTATATATTGCTAAAGAGTGATCTCCAGGATAAAAGTGAAAAAAGCAACATGCAGAAGAGTATGTATAGTATTATACTTTCTGTGTAAGAATGGAAAAAAGTATATATATGTATGTATATATATATATATATTTCTATTTTCAAAATTTTAAAGTGCATAAACCAAAACCTAATAAATAAAAATGATTACCTATAAGGAAAAGGATAGGGATGTACCTCTCTCAATGGACCTTGTTTTATAGTTTTGATATAATAAAATATACACACAGTTAAAAAACAAACTTAACTACAAAAGAAAAAAGCAACAATTCCTCACTACAACCATCACCCTCACAGTTGTCATGCTTTGTACCCAAGCTTTTGCCTTAGAGTCCTATGATTGTTGCAGTAATTGCTTGCACTAAGAATGTGAGGGCAAAAGCAAAATGCCGTTAATAGGTGTAAGGAAGACCCTGAAACAAAGGGAAATTTCTATGCCATTTTTTTAAAATTAGGAAGCTCATATTTTAGCTTGGCAATGCACTTTATATGATATCAAGATGAATGCAAAATGAAGGAAAAAATACCTTGTGTTATATATATATATTTTTAAAATGACCTTAATCTTAGCAGATTTTTGCCTTTGGTTCATATATTTCTGACCAAAAGGTACAATTCTGTTCTGAATGTGCACTCTTAATCTATTCAAGTTCATTTACTCAATTTATTAGTTTTCTTAGACCAGTCTGAATAGCTAATATGTGGCTCTTTGGCTACAACTTTTTCCTTCTGTTTAGAAACCTGATGTCTATTTTGGGAACTAGAAAAAACATAAATTGCTTCAATAGAAAAGACTGTATTTAACTTTAAAAAGAGAGAGAGAGAGAGAGAGAGAGAGAGAGAGAGAAAGAGACAAGACCTACCAACCAAATGCAATATGTAGCTCTTGTTTAGATCCTGATTTAAATAAAGCAACTATAACAAGGCATTTTGAGACAACTGGGGAAAACTGAACATGGACTGATTATTAGATGATATTAAGGAATTAATAATTAATTTTGTTGGGTATGATAATGAAATAGTGGTTATAAAATTAGTCTGTTTATGTTAGAGATTTTTACTGAAGAATTTACAAAGTGAAATGATATGTCTTGGATTGTTTTAAAATACTGCAGCAAAAGAAAAAAAAAGTAGTGGTGGGTAGGATAGAGTATAAATAACAGGAATAGAATATTGATAATTGTTGAAGCTGGATGATAGGTGCTCGGAGGCTTCTTATACCATTCTTTCTACTTTATGTATGTTTGAAATTTTCCATAATAAAAAGGTATGAATTCTCTCACTCATATGTCTCCCCAGGTGAAGTCATTGAACTCAAAAGAGCAAGATCAAGTGTTAGATCAAATAAAAGTTTTATAACATAAATTACTTTCTTTAAGTTGCTTTCTTTGGTCTTGAAAACCTTTTAACAGATAGAAGTTAAAATATTATGGAAGAATAAAAGACCATTGTCACAGTCTGTTAATCCCATATGCTTCCCATGGGAAGGATAAATAGTTATATGGCAGTTTTATGGGATCCAGGATCCAATATAGAAAATTTTCCCAAAGGGCTCTCTAACACTCCATCCTTCCTTTTCTTCTTCTTGTTTTTTAATTTTTTTAATCAGCGGGGGCAGATGGGGAAAAAATGGAGGCATGAAGTAATCTCCTATTTGACTAGTTAGAGCAAAGTAAAGATGGGGGCTGGTGGCCTTTGGTTTGAGATACTCTGATGTGATAGAAACAAAAGTACATTAAGTCTAAAAGGACTATCATTTGAAATCACCAGGTGAAGCTAACTTTACCCTAATAAATAGAGCACATTTAGAAAGCATGTTATCTTCAGCAAATGGCTCTTTTGCGAACTAGCACCTGGCTTGCTCCTGGACTCCAGGAAAGTATAAAGACGCTTGGCCATGAAATACTTGGTGACTATACAACCCCAACGGATCCCAAACCATAAAACAGAGGGCACGTCATCCATCACGTGGAAGTGTTCTTATAAGACCAGGCCTAAGTCTGAATATACATGTAAGTTGCATGAGCTGACTGCTTACATTCCTAGTATGTCTACTCTCATCGCTTGCCTCGGCCAATGCCAATGACCTCACAGAGAGTTTCCTATGATCAATGAGCCAAGAGAAAAATCGTTTAGCCTTTTTACAGAATACTCAGCACAGGACACTGGCAGTGGCCAGAAGTATACTACTGTGTCCTGTATTCCATTCGGAGTGTCTCTGATGGACTGCAGAGAAGGGAATCCTTCCTGTGGGTAGAACTTAAGTAGCACATCTTCTTGTCCACTTTCCTTGTTAGGGAAGATGGTCTGAGGTAAGGCCTCACAGGGACACATAAAAAAGTGGCAAACTGTTAACTGTATGGTCAGGGACTTGGAAGGAGCAAAATAAGAAAATTGATGACAAGGAAGATTGGAGAAGAGGTATGTAGATGGATTTAAGACGTTCTTAAAATGGGTCTAGACTATGAGAGTATTTATTCATCTTCAGAATGGAGGAGACTCCCCATAACCTGGTAAACAAGATGACCTGTTCTGTGGGTGTCAGTCAGCCTCCCTCCCTAGTCACTCCCTACTTGCTCAATGGATTCATAAATTAAATGGGTTCAATGACACGGACTTCCTCTTACTTTGACATGTTTATTGCCATTACTGAGGCCCAATTTACCAGCAAGAGTCACTAACCCTTAGCCCCCTGCACATGGGGGCAGCCAAGCACCTGGAGGCAGATTGATTACATCACAACATAGTAGTGATTTGACCCCCATTGGAATAGACATTTATTCTGATTTGGATTTGTTTCCCCTGCTCACCATGTCTCTAGCAGCACTACTGCCCAAGGCTTGTTAAGTGCCTTATGCTGTTATGTTATCTCATACGTATGAATGACGTTCATTTAAATGCAAAAAAAAGACACCTGACGCATTTTGAATATGGAATCCCATTAGCCTAGGTTTATCTTATTCTTATGCATGAAAGGAAAAGAGAAAACTTCCAATCATGCCCAATAAAGAGTACATCTGTGAAACTGCAGTATGTCTGGAGTCCTTGAAAATAGCTTTTTCTCAGTTGTTGGAAAGATGCTGTTCCCCTGCAGAGACATTATGTTCTAGGTAGTGGACCCAGAGTACCATAACTGTAACATTTTTCACAAAAGTATAGTGGCTTTTTTAGGCCACACAGGACAGATGCTTGTTCTGTTTGCAGGCATCTACTGAAGGACAGAATAGCAATAGATCATCACTATGTCAAATGAGACTAAACAACCAGGAAACATACTTTTTTTCTTTTTTCTTTTTCTGTCTGTGCTGCGTGGCTTGCGGGGTTTTAGTTCGCAGACCAGGGATCAAGCCCAGGCCCCCCGCTGTGGAAGCAAGGAGTCCCAACCACTGGACGGCCAGGGT
Organism: Monodon monoceros; assembly: GCF_005190385.1. NCBI lineage: Eukaryota > Metazoa > Chordata > Mammalia > Artiodactyla > Monodontidae > Monodon > Monodon monoceros. Next base: position 144,993,421 of record NW_021703774.1, read on the forward strand.
AGTCCCAGGAAACATAATATTATTTAAACCCTTCTAAAACATTTAGAAAAATGGATAGGCCTTGGAATGTTTTCTTTGTAGATTGGAACAGAGAAAATGGTAGAACTCAAGGCTGCGAGTGCGAAACATTTAGCAGACAGTGTTGTGGCTCGATTAGGGGCAATAGGAAACAAAGGCAGTATGCTTCATTAATGGAGCGGAGACCTTGAATTAAAACATAGGTATTTTTACTAATTTTGTGGCCTCCCTACAGGTATCCAGGTACAGAAAAACTCTTGTTTGAAAAATAGTTTGTTTTAAGTGATATAATTACAGAAAGGAGACCTGCTTCCAGATGCAGAAGATACTATACTAGCTTGCTTGGGCTGATGTAACAAAATACTACAGACCGAGTGGGTTATAAAACAGAAATTTATTTTCTCACAGTTCTGGAGGCTAGAAGTCCGAGATCAAGATGTTGGCAGGGTTAGTTTCTTCTGAGACTGCTGTCCTTGCCCTATAGATGGCTGTCTACTCCTTGTGTCTTCACGAGGTCTTCCCTCTGCATGTCTGTGTCAAAATTTCCTCTTCTTATAAAGATACCACTCATATTAGTAACTAATACCCAGATTAGGACCCACCCTAATCACCCCTTTCTAACTTACTTACCTCTTTAAAGATCCTATCTCCAAACACAGTCACATTCTGAAGTAACTGGGGATTAGGAATTCAATATATTAATTTAAAGGGGACACAATTCAGCTCATAGCAAGTACTTTTGTAACCGAGAGTGGGGTCCGGCTGCTCACCGCTGAAAAGCCAATAAAGAGGCAAGGTTGGTGGAAAGGAAAATTTGCTTTCTTTTGGATGCTGCCAACAGGTGGGGAGGGCAGACGCCTGTCCAAAGGCCGACTCCCCCCACTGACAATCGGGGGCGAGAGCTCTTATAGGCTGAGGGAGGGGGCTACGTGCAGAAACAGCACAGTCAGCTCTGACAGTCGTCTTGAAATTGGTCATCAAGACCAATGGTCTGAGCAGCGTAATCTTGATTAAGTACAGTTAGTCTTCAGTTCCAGGGTCGGTTTGTTCCCATTTCCCTGAGCCCAGTTCTCAGAATTGTGGCAGCTTATGTCATGGCTACAGTCTGGTCTTCATGTAGTTAACTTCTTCCACCTGGTGTGGGTTTCAGTATATGTAAGACAGCTCACGGGATACAGCTCAGAAGATTATCTCTAGCCCTTGAGGAGGAACTAAAGGTCCTTGACTTTGCTTAATGACTAGATTATTATTATTTGGTCTCCTTTGACTCTTTTCCTTTGTTTCTGCATTTTCTCACTTCTCTGATTAAACTTATTCTTTGGCTAAAGTTTTTCCACAGACAAAAACAGGCAGAGGACCTGGGAGGCGTAGACCCTAGGGTCCTGCTCCATTTCACTTTGAGAATAGATTTATGTACAAGAAGTGATCACTGCAGGGCCCTACCCAGATGCTCTCAGTTCCCCTTTATCTGCTCTGTGCACCTTTCCCCAAGCTTCTGCATGCTTTGCTGCTCAAAGCTTACACTTGCAGCAAAGCATGAATTGCCCTTGGGCATTGGACCCTATAACTTGGCCTCAGCATACAGAGGGCTGGAAGTGCCTGGGAGTCTTACAAGTCCACCTGACTCCCCGCTCCTTTCCTGGGGGAGTGGGGTGTCCTCCAGAAACTCTCTCCATCGGGTCTACATCAGGCTGACAGGAAAGGAAGGATTTAATTAAAAAGGCAGAATGGCCCTAAGGTAACATTTGCAGGGAGAGAGGTAGAAGGAGTCACACTTTGATTAGAAATCCCCACAGCATTAAACATTTTTGAAGAGAGAGGAATATGCCACAACTTATCCTAACTGAACGTGGGGACAAGCCCTTGACTTGGGTGACACCTAGTGTGTGGAAGACACAAAGTCCCGTGTGACCCAGGGGTTCTGCCACGTGGAAATGACCTTCTAATTCTTAGGCTCCCATAAGAGGAGTACAGATTCGGGGATGCAACTTGATTCTGAGCCCACTGAGGAGGTGGGCCCAAGGAATTACTTCCGTTCGGAAGTCAGTATAGGTACTTATTTTTTCCAGAGATCTCTTTGCCTGCAGAAACGAAAACTTCTCCACTCAGTATCTTTGTTAAAAGCTCTGTCTCCCCTTTCCTTTGTAATTCCTCTGTCCCCTTCCAGCATTTCGGTTTTTTTCAATTTGTAAAGCTATGATTCTATTCTTTTGCTCTAAAAATTATGGGCAGCTTTCTGCTACTGTCAGAAGCATTATCAGAAGAGATTGACTTGAATCTATATTCAACCATTGGCAGTAAGCAGTAATAAAGGCTACTGCTAGCTCTGTCCCTCCGTAAAAAACAAGCCCAAGATCTGGTGGGCAGGGTCACATGTTTGGCAGTATGGCCAACACAGTTAGCAAGGCAGGAGCTGAAGATCTGATTGGTGCGGCTGGCATCGTCTGTGGGGTTGAAGCCAAGGAGTAAGGCAGTGCAGTAGGCATGGTTGTCAGAACCAGGACCAAGGAATTGGCTGGTTCAGCCAGAGTAGCCAGAGGTCAGTGGGACCAGGACTGAGCAGGCTACCAGTGTGGCCAGAAGATTCCTTACCTATAGGCAAGTAAGTAAATACACTGAGAATATTGGGAACCAGGTTTCTCAGTGTTGAGGGAGTTACAAATACGGAAAGAGGATAGTCTAGAATAATTCTCTAGGATTGTATTGGAATTGGAGGTATCAGTGAGAACTCATGATTTTTAGTAGATAGATACAAAAAGCAAATATAGATGTATTTGTGAGTGTGTATGGATATGTCCTAGCTCTGCCCATTGAGAAGGTCTAGTAGCAATGGTATCCCATGGCAACGAGGATACCTAGCATCCAAATCTAAATACTATTTTTCCATAAAAGGAAACAGGGCTTCTTACAGAAATGGCTGATTCCAGGACTGGATAAGGAAAAAAAAAATAAGAGCCTAGGATATCTTATAGTGTCAGAAAATAAGGAGATGCTCAAAGAACTATGGGAATATGTCAAAAGGAACTTGAGAAAAGGATACAGGTACTACCACTGGTCAAATTAGGGACAATTTGAGCATCAGAGTATATAATGGTAATAATGGATTTTAACTCACCAAATAAAATAGAGATCCATGAGCCCATACTCATATAAATAAATAAATGAGGGAGAATTGAAAGCTCTTTCTTACAGTAGAATGCCAACTAATAAATGTAGAAGGAAGGGTAGAAGTAGAAAATTATCATTTATCCATCATCATAAAAATAATTGATTTATGCAAAAATCATTAATGAATGATAAAACTAATAGGGGAAAGTTTGGTGGGGAAACAGGTATTTACATAATCTCAAATTGTGTCCTCACAAAATATTTATTAATTACTTATTAAATGTATAAGTACAAGATACTTGTCAGTTGAATTAATAAGGAAAACATACCTGTTAATTACTTTTACAGTGGACAAATCTGGAAGACACCATCTTAACCAAGTGATTAAAAGTTTACATCAACAATAATGGGACAAATCAACATCACGTGCCTCCTGATATGAGAAGAACAAAGCACCACTTCTCAGGTATTCCTGCCTAAAGTATATGATCTGAATCTAATCATTTAAAACATCCTACAAACCCAAATCGAGGTACGTTCTACAAAGTAACTGGTCTGCACTCTTTAACAAATGCCAAGATGATGAAAAGCAAAAAAGACCAAAGAGCTGTTGCATACTGAAGGAGAATAAAGAGATGTAACAACTAAATGCATGATTCTGAACTGGATCTTGGACCTATAAAAGACATCAGGATAATAGGCAAAAATGTGAGTGGAGCAAATAGATTACACAGTCAAATTGCTCCAATGTTTATTTTCTGATCTGTTGGTTGGTTATAGTGTGGTTATGTAAGCGAGTACCCTTGCATTGAGGAAATCAACATTGAAGTATTAAGGGGCGGTGTGGATGTATTAATGAAGCACTGTGTGCAACTTACTCTTAAATGGTTCAGGAAAAAACAAATATCAATATATCTATATCTATACATACAGAGAGAGAGAGAATAATAAGGATTATAAGGCAGATGTGGCAAAATATCAACAACTGGGGAATCTGGATGGATATATGAGTCCTTTGTACTATTCCTGCAACTTTTCTGTAAGTTTGAAATGATTTCAAAATAAAACATTTTTTTTCAAAAAGTGATATTCAGTTTTGGGGTCCCAGAATCCTCCTAAAATCCCCACTCTCCATCTCTCAACCAATTCATACTTTCTTCCAGGAAGAAAAGAAAAGATCTCATGCACTCAGGGAGTTGAAGATTTCATTAAATTCTCAGGCAGTCTAGAGAGTTTAAGAAGACCTCCTTCTAAGACAACAGGCCCCCTTTCCCCAGAGCCAAGCTCTGGTGAGTATCCCAGTCAAGGTATAGAGTTTTAAGCCAGGAAGCTCCCATGTGAGGATTTTATTTTTGGAGAATATTTCTTCCTGTTTTATTACATATGCTTCTTCCATTGTCCAACTGGGTTAAGAGATTAGTTTAAGCTTAGCACAGTATCTAATATCCACGGATAAAATGCCTTTTTTCTGTCATGTAAGTTTTTGTCCACTTCCTTATTTGGCTTCTGTAATAGATTGGATCAATGCTTCCGGTTCTTCACTCTCTTTCTGTACAAAAGTTATACGTGCATGAGGTTTGTCATGTATTTTGCAGTACCTCCCACTAAAGGAGGCAGAGCCATAACTGTCTTCCGCACTGATGTTGGGCTTGGCCATGTGGTTTGCTTTGGCCAGTGACATATGAGCAAAAGTAACTGAAGTTTTTAGCTGAGAATTTGAGAAACAGTGCATTTTTTTTTTAACTGGGGTATAGTTGTTTTATAATGTTGTATTAGTTTCTACTGTACAGCGAAGTGGAGGTCCCTGTGCTATACAGCAGGTTCTCACTAGTTATCTATTTTATACATATTAGTGTATATATGTCAATCCCAATCTCCCAGAGAAACAGTGCATGTTTTCCCACTCTCCACTCTTACACTCCTATGATCCAGCGTAAGAAGAGAATGTCCAGGTAGCCACTGCCTCTTCAAGTTGGGCCCCAGAAAGACAACATGAGGAGCAGACCTGAGCCAAGGTCATGGCCTACAGACAAGCCCAGCCAATCCAAAGTGAAGCAGATGCCCCAGCTGACCTACAGATTTATAAACAAGAAAAATAAATGTACAGGCATACCTCAGAGATACTTTGGGCTCGATTCCAGACCACCACAATAAAGCGAGTATTGTAATAAAGCAAGTCACACAAATTTTTTTGGTTTCCAAGTGCATATAAAAGTTATATTTACACTATACTGGAGTCTATTAAGTGTGCAATAGCATTAAGTCTAAAAAAGCAATGTACTTTATTTAATTAAAAAATATTTTGGCTAAAAAATGCTAACCATCATCTGAGCCATCCATGAGAAGTAATCTTTTTGTAACAGTAACATCAAAAATCACTGATCACAGATCATCACAACTAATATAATAATAATGAAAATGTTTGAAATATTGCAAGGATTACCAAAATGTGACACAGAGACACAAAGTGAGCAAATACTGTTGGGAAAATGGCACTGATAGGTTTGTTCAACACAGGGTTGCCACAAACCTTCAATTTGTAAAAAGCACAATATCTGTGAAGTACAATAATGAAACAAAGGTAAGCCTGTATGTTGTTGTGAGCCACTGAGATTTTGGGGGTTGTTTATAATGAGCTATTATTATTATTTTTTTTTGGCGGTACATAGGCCTCTCACTGTTGTGGCCTCTCCCGTTGCAGAGCACAGGCTCCGGACGCGCAGGCTCAGCGGCCATGGCTCACGGGCCTAGCCGCTCCGCGGCATGTGGGATCCTCCCGGACCGGGGCACGAACCCGTGCCCCCTACATTGGCAGGCGGACTCTCAACCACTGCGCCACCAGGGAAGCCCCAATGAGCTATTATTAAAGTGATAGCTGACTAATATAAATCATTTGATATTTTTGTAGATTTCCACATTTCTTCTAAAGAAAATGAAGAAAAGAGAGATTCAAACATTTGGAACAAGCTTCAAATAATCAGACCCAATTCACCCACAATTTTAAAAGATACACTCAGGATAGAAATATAATCATATATCCCATCCTGAACTTTAAAACAACTGATATATTGTACATGTGATTCTCCTCCAGAATAGGTAGTTTCCTATTGATGAGCAAAAGCAATGTATTTCTTGCCAACAGGTTTCCCTCTAACATAGATCAAAGGTCCATGGTGGTTTGTCTGAAGTCTGGAAAAGCCCTCTGACATGGCAGCTTAATTTCAGTTCTCACAAGGGAAGAAAACTCTGAAGCCCATAACCTGTAGAATCTTATAGTATGATAGTGGATGTTGCCTAGATCTGATACCTCCCACACCTCCTCCTAAAAATCAAGCAGACAATTGAGAATAAATAAAAATACCCAGAACTTATCCTCCTAGCGTAACTCTGAGACAGAAGAGACTACACATTCCAATTTAATAGAAAGTGAGGGAGAGAAACACCAGGGACTAGCAGAATTTATGCTTGAACCCACATAGGTGTGGGAGGGCAGAAGGAGTTGCATGCAAGAGTGAGGCTGTGGATGGGTCCTAGCAGCGGCAGAACAAGCGTTCATCCTCAGACAGAGAGGAACCCGTCTTGAAGGGAACTACTGACAGCAGGTCAGAGACTGATGTGTCAAAGCACTAACAATAGACGATTCAAAAGGAAGTGGCTCAAAAGTGCCTGTGACCAAAATTGTAAAGTGTTTGAAAGGTACCAATTCTAAGAGAGAAAAAGAGAGTCACCCTAGAAGACAGCAGTGTCTAGAAGAGGCCTCAGTAGATGTGAAGAGAAGGAAAGAAGTAGCTTATAATAAAGATTCTACTTAAATAGATAAGATCTAAGGATCAGAGAAAACATCACCAGAAATAAAGGTACTACGTATTAAAGAAACAGCTCTACATTTTGGCAACAGAAAGGGAGCCCTTGAACAGAAAATTGGTAAAAATGCCTACACCTTCACTCCTCGCCCTCCAGAAATTCCTTCTTCAAATATATGGTCCAGAAAAACCCAATACATTCTAAACATGAACAAGAAAAATTAAAATAAAGCATACATGCAAAGATAAAATGATTGTTAAGAATAAGAATCAGGAACTTCCCTGGTGGCACAGTGGTTAAGAATCCACCTGCCAATGCAGGGGACATGGGTTCAAGCCCTGGTCCAGGAAGATCCCACATGCCACGGAGCAACTAAGCCTGTGTGCCACAATTACCAAGTCTACACTCTAGAGCCCACGAACCACAACTACTGAGCCCGTGTGCCACAGCTACTGAAGCCCGTGTGCCTAGAGCCCGTGCTCTGCAACAAGAGAAGCCACCGCAATGAGAAGCCCGCGCACCGCAACAAAGAGTAGCCCCCACTCGCCACAACTAGAGAAAGTCCACGCGCAGCAGCAAAGACCCAATGCAGCCAAATAAATAAATAAATAAATTTTTAAAAAATAAATAAATAAACAGGCACCTCAAAAAAAAAAAAGAATGAGAATCAACTATTTTTATCACATGAAAACACACTGAAAACTTCCTGTCATTTAGCAGAGGAAAATTACAAAACAAGAATCCAACCAGAATTTCAAATACTTAAACAATTGTAAATATGGGGAGGAGGGGATCACAAGAAACAAAGATGCAAAAATACAGAAATGGACCAAACCAGAGGATCATGTAAACTGTAGCTTACTTATTAACTCAGGAAAGAGATTGAAAAAGACAAAATTATCTCAGAAAGGAAGACTAACTTACAGGGTGTCCAAGAGAAAATAAATAAACTGAAAAGACAATAAAGGATATAGAGAAAATAAATGAAAAGAACCAAGAAAGTGTTTCAAAAATAAAGAAAGAGATTTTTTAAAAATCAGGAAGAAAGTGATAGATACAGAAAACAGACAAGGAAGAGTCAACCAATGTATAATTGGAGTCTCTGAGAAAGAAAATCCGAACGGGGAAAGCAACTAATTTTTAAAATTCTAATTCAAGAAAATATTTTGAAGTTAAATAGGATCCTTCTGTATATATTTAAAAGGTACCACATTTACCTAGAGAAATTGACTCAGTACAGTCAACTCTGAGACATATCCTCATAGAATTACTAGACTTTAAAAATAAAAAAATTCTTAGGGACTGCAAGCAGAAAGACCAAGTTATTTCACAAAGGAAAAAATCAGTTTGGCATTATGTTCATGACATAAACATTCAATACAAGAAAACAGTAATATAGCAACTATCCAGGGAAAGATATTGTGGAACAGTTTACCTGTAATATCGAGGCAGCAGGAAAGCAATTTTAAACATGCCAGAATGCAGGAAATATTGTTCCCATTATCCCTTCCTGAGAGGGGGTGGGGATGGAGATTCAGAGGAGCAAAGTTTTTGTATGTTTTTGAAGTTAAGCTGGTATAATTAAGGTGTTAAAATTAGGGTGTTAAAACTTTAAGATGTTAGACATAGTCCCCACGGTAGGCACAAGTAAATGGCTATACAATATATGTAAAAGGAAACAAAAAAGAAATTAAAACATGCAAAAAGCAACTAAATGCAAAAGAAGATTGGAAGTGAGGGACAAATAAAGCTATGAGGCATATAGAAGAAAACAGCAAAACAGTAGAGGTGAATCCCTCCTTGCAAGGGATTAAACTCTCCAAAGACAGAAATTAGTACAGTGAAGTAAAAAACATGACCTAACTAGATGCTGTCTATAAGAGACTCAGTTTAGATCCAAGGCCACAAATAGGTTGAAAGTGAAAAAATGGAAAAGATAGTCCATGCAAATAGTAGCCAAAAGAGAGTAGGAGTTGCTAAGCTGTAACAGATAAAACAGACTTTAAATCAAAACAGGTTACAAGAGACAAAGAACGATATTATATATTAATAAAAGGTTCAATACAGCAAGAAGATAATACGGTTACAAACGTTTACAGACGTAATAACAAGCCACCAAAGTATATAAAGCAAAAACTGAAGAAAGTGAAGGAGGAAACAGTCCTACAATAATACTTGGAGATGTCAACACCCCACTCTCCATAATGGATAGAACCAGATAGAAGATAAGTAAGAGAACTTGAACAACACAAAAAACCAAATGGTTTTAACAAGAGAACGTTCTACCCAACAACAGAATAGACATTCTTCTCACCTGCAAATGAGACATTCTCTAATACAGATGATATATTATACCACAATTCAATTCTCAATAGATTTTTTTAAAGATATATAAGGATAACAAGTATTTTCTCTGATTACAATAAAATGAAGCTAAAATCAATAACAAAAGGAAAACTGGAAAATTCACAAAATTGTGTGAATTAAACAATACACTTTTAACCAACCAATGGGTCAAGTAAGAAATCATAATAGAAATAAGAAAATATTTAGAAATAAATGGGGGGCTTCCCTGGTGGCGCAGTTGTTGGGAGTCCGTCTGCCGATGCGTGGGACACGGGTTCGTGCCCCAGTCCGGGAGGATCCCACATGCCGCGGAGCGGCTGGGCCCGTGAGCCACGGCCACTGAGCCTGCGCGTCCAGAGCCTGTGCTCCGCAACGGGAGAGGCCACAACAGTGAGAGGCCCGCGTACCGCAAAAAAAAAAAAAAAAAAAGAAAGAAATGGGAATGAAAAAACACTGCTTTCATTTGCATAATAATGAAAATATGAAACTTGAGGGATGCAGTGAAAACAATGCTAAGGGAGAAATTTAAACACCTAAAAGAAGAAGAAAGGGCTTCCCTGGTGGCGCAGTGGTTGAGAGTCTGCCTGCCGATGCAGGGGACACGGGTTCGTGCCCCGGTCCGGGAAGATCCCACATGCCGCAGAGCGGCTGGACCCGTGAGCCATGGCCGTTGAGCCTGCGCGTCCGGAGCCTGTGCTCCGCAATGGGAGAGGCCACAACAGTGAGAGGCCCGCGTACCGCAAAAAATAGAAAAGAAGAGCAAACTAAACCCAAAGCTAGCAGGAGGAAGAAATAATAAAGATTAGAGCAGAGATAAATGAAATAGAAAATACGAAAAGAATACAGGAAAGCAATGAAACGAAAAGTTGGTTCTTCTAAAAGTTTAACAAAATGGACAAACTTTTAGCAATATTGACTAAGAAAGCTATATTTGAATTTTGACGGTACTACTGTACTGTCCTGTTTTGTTTGTTTGTCTGTTTAGAATCCAGTCCAGGATCCCACATTGCATTAATTCACATGTTTCTTTGATCTCCTCCAATCTCTGGTAGTTTCTCTATTTCCTTGTGTTTCCCCATCTGGACATTTTTGAAGAGTACTTGTCAGGTATTTTATAGAATGTCCCTCAGTTAAGGAACTTCGAAGTTTTAAAGTTCTTCTGAAGTTTTCTCATGATTAGATTGGAGTTATGCACTTTGGGGAAGAATACCACAGAAGTGAAGTGTCCTGTTAGGGTACATGACATGAACATGACTTACTACTTCTGGATAGAAACAATCTAATGGCAGTCCTGATGTTTTTCTCTTTGTCTTGACCGTTTTTTTTCACATTGTGGGGATGACAAACAAAAGCAGTTTTTACTGCACTGTTGAACCACTCTGGAAGAATTAGGAGCCTAGTAATTTTTTTTCTAAAACCCCGAGGAGGCTGCATTGCCTTAGGATGCCCAAGCAGATGAGGAGCAAACCTTTGGTGATATTCAGTGTCTCTCTGGGCAGGTGCACAGACAAAAATAATCCAGGTGCAAAAGAAAACTGGATCCTACAGAAATGCAAGATAAGAAAAAGGTGCCAGAAATAAAACAGGTCAGTTCACAATGATAAGAGCAAAGGTGACTGAGAATGAGAAACGACTACATCCTTGCCTATATCACTAATCAGTGACAATATTTTATTACATCCCGACAGAAAGTAACATAAGGATCACTGGAAATTTCTACTCCTTCAAGTGTGAGAAGCCATATTGTTTCACAAAAGTCTCCAGTTGAACTATCTAAAAATGCAATGCAAGTCAGTCCAAAGGCTAACAGACTCCGGAGGAGAGATGCATGATTGAGTAGGACCATCTTGGCAGAAGAGATAAGAGAAAACTACCTAGTTTTAAGAACAGATCATGTACCCAGAGCCCAATTCCATTTTCTCTGAGCTACCAGTGTCTCTCTTTTAGACACTTCTCATTTTGCTAACTTTATTATATATACATTGATAGTTAAGTATGTACATCTACATGTGTTTATATAGTTACATCCAACAATATAATATGTTTACTTGATGGTGTTATTCAAATCTTTAAACTCTACTTTTCAAAAAATTAATCTAATCACTCTAGTTCTGGGGCAGAGTTCCATGAAATAGTCTATTGACCTGCAGAAGCAGCATCACCTCAGAGATTGTTAAGTTCCAATTCTCCAGTTCTATTCCAGAATGAATGAATCAGAACCTCTAGAGGTGGGGCCCAGAAATCTGTATTTTAACAAGCTCGGCAAGTGACTCTTCTTTGTTGTTTTTGTTTTTATTGAGGTATAGTTGATTTACAATACTATGTAAGTTCAGATGTAATAACGTAGTGATTCACAATTTTTAAAAGTTATATCCATTTATAGTTATTATAAGATACTGGCTCTATTCTGTGTATATATCCTTGTAGCTATTTTACACATAGTAGTTTGTACCTCTTAACCCCTATCCCTCTCTTGCCCCTTTTTCCTTCCCTCTCTCCACTGGTAACCACTAGTTTGTTCTCTATATCTGTGAGTCTGTTTCTTTTTTGTTATATTCACCAGTTTGTTTTAATTTTTAGATTCCACACATAAGTGATATCATACAATATTTCACTTTTTCTGTCTGACTTCTTTCACTAAGCATAATACCCTCTAAGTCCATCATGTTGTTGCAAAAGGCAAAATTTCATTTTTTATGGTTGAGTAGTGTTCCATTGTGTGTATATATATATATATATATATATATATATATATATATATAGAGAGAGAGAGAGAGAGAGAGAGAGAGAGAGAGATTTATATACCACATCTTCTACCTCTTCATCTGTTGTTGGACACTTGGTTTCCTTCCATATCAAGACAGCCAAGGTTATTGTAAATAATACTGCTATGAACACTGGGGTGCCTGTATCTTTTCAAACTATAGTTTTCATTTTCTTCAGATATATACCCAGAAGTGGAATTGCTGGATCATATGGTGGTTCTATTTTTAGTTTTTGAGGAACCTCCATACTGTTTTCCACAGTGGCTGCACCAATTTACATCCCCACAAAAAATGTACAAGGGTTCCCTTTTCTCCACATCCTCACCAGCATTTGTAATTTGTGGTCTTTCCCAGATGATTCTTATAAACCCTAAATCTAATGAAAAGACGCACTATTTCAGAAGAAGGATTAAAAGACGTGGAATGACTTTCCATCTTAGTTTGAGCATTATGAAGAAGACATATATGGTCAAGAATACATAGGTTAAAAATTCATTTGAAGATTGTATGGCAATTAAGAATTTTATTTTCTCTCCCTCTCTGAATTTTAACTTCTTTGGAGGCTTCCAGGTAAACAATGACTACTATTATCTTAATATTGGATTAGTCCAAGATCTTAAAGTCAGTTAGCAATTTCACATGACATAATTAAATTATCATTGAAGAATAATAACATCACTGTTAATAATAAGAATCTGACAGAGAAACAAGACCCCTGAAAACATTTCCCAGTTAGTTTAGTTAGCCTAATTCCATAGGCTCACATAATTTTCATTTTTGCCTGGGATTTATAAGGACAAAATTTATAAAGATGTTAGTTATTTAAATTATGATTCAATTTAATTGGACAACCATGTTTACACTTACAATCCTTAAATATTAGTGTAAATAATAATAAACTATACAGCTTATAGGCAATTTAAGAATTTAGGTGATTCTTTTAATTTAGATTATTTATTTAAACCAAATCCAAATCCTACATAAATTAAAATGACCTATTTGCATGTTTATTTCTCACAGTGGTAAAATCAAGAAGTCATATAGCCATCTTTTTTTTTTTTTTGCTTTGTACACATTTTAATAAGTTGGGAAAATCCTCATAATTTTTTTAACATCTTTATTGGAGTATAATTGCTTTACAATGGTGTGTTCGTTTCTGCTTTATAACAAAGTGAATCAGTTCTTCAAATACATATGTTCCCATATCTCTTCCCTCTTGCATATAGCCATCTTTGAAGCCCCAGACTCCCCCCAAAATTTAATTCATCAAAGAGTATGCCATGATAGGTATATAAAATTACTTTGGTGAAATTTTAATTTCCTGGATTTAGTTTACCTTCTAAATCTCAGTGAAAAGTCTTAATGCAAAATTGTTTCTTAAAACCCCTTTTATGACTATGAATTGTTGACCTGATGTCAACTTGCATGTGTTCATTATCTTCAATTCAGCAGGGACACTCGAGTCAACAGCCACAGGTAGCTTTTCTCTTTCTCATCAAACAAACTGTTTAGGAAAAGGAATTACATTAGAAGGATACTGTTTAAACTTTGGCCAAAAACTTAGTAGTTTACCTGGTTATTCACATGACGTTCTAAATTTTTATTAGAGTGTAACCTTTACCATTTAACCAAAGTTTTACTTTTCCCACTTGGCAGGCCTATTTTTTCAAATACAAAACCACCTTAAGGTTGAAACTACTCATTTCTTCAAACTATTTACTGTATTTCTTTTACCAATCAATGCAAATTCCGTCAGTGACACTGGATTTAAGAGGCTTGCGCCCTCGGTTTTATCTGTGAAAGTGGACGGGCCTTCAGTCCTTAATCAAAGGGAATTTCCCAACTTATCCAAAGGTAACCTGGAAAGGAAACAGCTTTCCTTTGCCCTGGGGGTGTGCTCACACCAGGCGCTTCCTGCACATGCCTTGCTTCAGAATCAGAAAAGCCAGTCCCTCCTGAGGACCCCGAATTTTCTGGGATGGCATCTCATTCCTCTACTCACACAAAGGAAAAAAAGCCGCTCTAAAAAGACTACACTGAGGGCTCCGCTGGTGGTTGAGAGTCCGCCTGCCGATGCAGGGAACACGGGTTTGTGCCCCGGTCCGGGAAGATCCCACATGCCGCGGAGCGGCTGGGCCCGTGAGCCATGGCCGCTGAGCCTGCGCGTCTGGAGCCTGTGCCCCGCAACGGGAGAGGCCGCAACAGTGAGAGGCCCGAGTACCACAAAAAAAAAAAAAAAGACTACACTGTCTATCCACAGGAATAGATATGAAGACATAAGTTCCAGTAAGAAAAGGCAAATTTAAGAATAAGTGCTGGACTTCCCTGGTGGCACAGTGGTTGGGGACCCACCTGCCAATGCAGGAGACATGGGTTCGATTCCTGGTCCGGGAAGATTCCGTATGCCGCGGAGCGGCTGGGCCCATGTGCCACAACTACTGAGCCCTAGAGCCTGCGAACCACAACTACTGAGCCCGTGTGCCGCGACTACTGAGACCCACGTGCCTAGAGCCCATGCTCCGCAACAAGAGAAGCCACCGCAATGAGAAGCCCGCACACCGCAATGAAGAGTAACCCCCGCTCACCGCAACTAGAGAAATGCCTGCCCGCAGCCATGAAGACCCAATGCAACCAAAAATAAATAAAATAAATAAATTTATTAAAAAAAACCAGAATAAGTGCTGAGTAATGCCAGGTATATGAGTCTAAAAGCACATAGAAACACTATATGTTGTCATTTACATATGTGGAATAGTGAGAGAAAACACAACAGTGGTTGCCTGGGGATGAAGGGGTTTGATTGAGAAAACGGTCTGGATTATAAATGAGAGCAGCTGCCTCTGAGAGAGCAGAGGGCAAGACGACTGGAGATGTCGACGAGAACAGGCCTTCCAGCGGCCAAGAGCAGAAGCCAGGATCTGGAAGTCCGTCCAAGGACCCCGTCAGGCTCCTTCTGCCGCGCTCACCTCACCCCTCAACCCAGGTCGGGGCCCAGGTGAAAGGGCATGAGCACCTTGCTTTAAAATTTTTAGAGACCGGAGGCTGTCGGGGCTCCCCTCAGGCGGGTCTACAAATGGTTAAAGCCCCGAGGCTTGTTGGTCATGGATGAGCCATAGGCCGTGGGGACCAGACACGAACCTGGAGCAGAGTTGGAAGCGGGTCAGAAGTCACTCATGCGACCTCAGTATCACTCTGCTGGGATGAAACAGTCTCCGTGGGACTTGGGGGTGGGAGAGGGGAGGTGGAAATCATTTCTAGGTGATCTCATCAAATCCAGGATTTCACCCCGGAAGTATTTCTGATTATGTTTACAGCCAAGAGATGGAATCTGCAGAACTCAGTGGTGATTGGATCCTGGGCTGACACCTCTGATGTGTTCAAGGGCCCAGATTACTAACGCTAAGCCCTTTGAGTTCAAATCTAGAACCTATGACTGACTCTCTGTGTGATCTCCAGCAAATGGCTTAACCTCTCTGAGCCTCACTTTCTGCATCTTATGCTGACAGTTATAAATTCCACCTCATACTACTGTGGTGAGGATGAAATGGGCTAATTGTGTAAATCGTCCCGCCCACCCCACCCCCACCCCCCAACCCCCACCCCCCGCCACAGTTTGAATACCTGGGAAATGGCTGTAAAAACGTCCCGAGGTGCCTTGTGGGTAACCCAATCAGGTAGGTAACCTGAAAGGTTGAGAATTCCCAAGTGTCTGATTTGGGTGCGCTGGGATCCGCCCAGAGGGCGTGGCCAACCAAAGAATGCTGGTCTGGGACCCCAGTACATCCGGCCCCCGAGACTATATAAGAGGTCAGCTACTTCAGCCTGCAGCCCAGTCTTGGCAACTCTTGGCCCACGACGCTGAGGTTCCTGGCCACACAATGGATCCACTGATGGTGAGTCTGCAGCCAATGTCTGGGTACTGAGGTGGAAGGTCGTGAGTCCTAGCAGGGGGTACACTCTTATGGAAGAGGAACCCAAACATTCAAAACATTAATTTCTTTAAGGCCTTCTTTACTGAGTACCCCTGCGTGTCTGCACTGTCCAGGGGGTGCCTTCGTGCAGACAGTCGAGTTCCTGAAGAAGAGACAGTGTTGGGACCTGTCCAGTTGGCTGCTGTCCCCGAAGGCCCCTTGAGGGCAAGGCTGCTGCCTAGATGGTACACCCCCCCAGTCCCCAGATCACTACCTGGTACTGGGCAGCTGCAACCCGTGTGGCAAGGGTGGAAGGATGTGCAAAATGGGTGGCCATGTGTGGAGGGGCCTGGGTGGATACTGGTAGAAATTAGACAATCAAGAGAACGAGTTATATAGCCTGTGGCAGGGGGCACCGATTTCTCCCTTCCTTGAAAACATTTCATTTTTATTTACCCAGCTTTATTGAGGTATAATTGGCACACTCGCATAAATGTGAAGTGCACACCATGCTGATTTGATGTATGCATATGTTGTGAAGTGATTGCCACACTCAAAGTGGTTAGCACAATCATCACCTGATGTGGTTACCTTTCTGTTTTGGGTGACGATGCTTAAGATCTACTCTCTTAGCAAATTTCTAGTATCCAATACAGCATTATTAACCATCATCATTATGCTGTACATTAGATCCTCAGTACTTATTCCTCTTATGACTTGTGCGCCCTTTGACCAAGAACTCCCACTTCCCCACCCCCCATCCCCTAGCAACTTCCACCCTTCTCTCTGATTCTATGAGTTCAACTGTTTTTCCTCATTCTACATAAAAATAACAAGATAAAGTTTATGTTTTTTTCTGACTTATTTCACATAGAATAATGCCATGCCCTCTAGGTTCATCCACGTAGTCACAAATGTCAGGGTTTCCTTCTTTCTGATGGCCGAATAATGTTCTCTGTTCTCAGAAAGTAGAGGGTTCCTATGAAACGTTTTGTAAGCTGAAATGGCATAAAGCCATGAGGCAATTACCTCAGGACGCTTCTTGCTAAAGGATGGGCAAAACAAATGGAGATAAAGCCCAGGTGCTCACAGACAGAGTTCAAGGGTATGGTGGCTTGCTGAGGAGGTGCTGAGTGTAGTCCCCCAGGGAGGAGCTGCCACTCTCCCTGTTCTGGGTGTGCGTTGCCTCTGTTCAAGTTCACTGCAAAACAAATGTTGAGGGACTTCCCTGGTGGTCCAGTGGTTAAGAGTCTTCGTTTCCAGTGCAGAGGGTGCGGGTTTGATCCCTGGTCGGTTAACTAACATTCTACATTCTGCACGACGTGGCCAAAAAAAAAAAAATGATTAGCACTATTTTCACTTTCACCTGTTTTTGAAAAAGTGAAAATCCTCTTCTGTTTTTTTTTTTGGTTTTTTTTTTTTTTTTGCGGTATGCGGGCCTCTCACTGCTGTGGCCTCTCCCGCTGCAGAGCACAGGCTCCGGACGTGCAGGCTCAGTGGCCATGGCCCACGGGCCCAGCCGCTCCGCGGCATGCGGGACCCTCCCGGACCGGGGCACGAACCCGTGTCCTCTGCATCGGCAGGCGGACTCTCAACCACTGTGCCACCAGGGAAGCCCCTCTTCTGGGGTTTTTGTTTGTTTGTTTTTGGTTATTGAAAACAGGTATTAATGTAGGTCTTCCATAAAAGCAAAGTGGCATAATGCAAACTTTCCAAAAAGCTCTGGATACCTGAATAGCACATTTTCTTTATCATTCATCCTATGGACAGACACTTGGGTTGTTTCCATATCTTGACTATGGCGACTAGGGCTGCATTGAACCTCTGAGTGTGGATCTCTTTTCGAGATACAGATTTCATTTCCTTTGAACACCCAGAAGTGGAATAGCTGGATCATATGGTAGTTCTAGTATTTAATTTTTCAGGAACTTCCATACTGTTTTCCATAACAGCTGTACCAATTTACATTCCCAACAGCAGTGCATGAGGGTTCCCTTTTCTCCAAATCCTCCCCCAATTTTATACCTTGTCTTTTTGATAATAGCTATTCTAACAGTTATGAGGTGTTATTTTACTGTGGTTTCTGTTTGCATTTCCCTGATGATCAGTGATGATCAGCACCTTTTTGTGTACCTATTGGCCATCTGTATGTCTTTGCAAAAATGTCTGTGAAGGTCCTTTGCCCATTTCCAAGTCAGATTGGTTTTTGCTATGGAGTGGTATGAGTTCCATATATATTTAGATATGAACCCCTTATCAGATAGATGGTTTGCAGAGATTTTCTC
The DNA here is from genome assembly GCF_005190385.1 of Monodon monoceros. Lineage (NCBI taxonomy): Eukaryota > Metazoa > Chordata > Mammalia > Artiodactyla > Monodontidae > Monodon > Monodon monoceros. The sequence continues at coordinate 145,011,658 of NW_021703774.1, forward strand.
CCATCCACAGGTTGCTTTTTGACTTTGTTGCTTGTTTCCTTTGCTGTGCAGAAGCTTTCAGTTTGATGGAGTCCCACTTGTTTATTTTGGCTTTTGTTGCACATGCTTTTGGTGTCAAATACAAAATAATCAATGCCAAGACCAGTGTCAAGGAAATTTTTCCCCTATGTTTTCTTCTAGAATCTTCATGGCTTCAAGTTTTATACTTAATTCTTTAGTATATTTCAAGTTAATTTTTGTGAGTTCTATAAGATGGGGATCCACTTTCATTCTTAAACCTGCGTGTATCTAGTTTTGCCAACACCCTTTATTGCAGCGACTATCTTTTCTACATTGTGTGTTCTTGGCACCCTGGTCAAAGATGCATAGATTTATTTCTGGCTCTCTATTCTGTTCCATTAGTCTATGTGTCTCTTTTTCAGCCAGTACCATACTATTTTGATTACTATAGCTTTATAATACAGTTTTAAATCAGGAAGTGTTATGCCTCTTTTCTTTCTCAGATTGCTTTTGTAATTTGGGTCTTCGGTGGATTGAGTTGAACTTTAGAATTGTTTTTTCTATTTTTGTGAAAAATGCCATTGGAATTTTGTTAAGAATTCCTTTGAATCTTTAGATCAATTTGGGTAATTGCTCATTTTAACAATATTAATTCTTTCAATCTAAGAATAGGGGATATCTTTCCATCTATTTGTGTCTTCTTAAATCTCATCAATATAATTTTCACTGTTCAGGTGTTTCACCTCTATGGTTAAATTTATTCCTAAGTACCTTATTGTTTTGATGCTATTGCAGGTGGAACGGTTTTTTAAATTTCTCTTACTGAGAGTTGTTTATGTATAGAAACACTACTGATTCTTGTATCCTGCAACTTTGCTAAATTCACTTATTCTAGGCATGTTTTTGTGGAGCCTTTAGAGTTTTCTGTATATAACATCATGACATCTGCAAACAGATATTTTTGCTTCTCCCTTTCTGATTAGGATGCCTTTTATTTCCTTTTCTTAATTAATTGCTCAGGCTAGGAATTCCAGTACTATGTTGAATAGAAGTGACAGCTGGCATCTTTGTCTTGTTCTAGAACTTAGAGAAAAATCTTCAGCTTTTCAACATCTAATTTGTAGATTTTGTCATGAAAAGGTGTTGAATTTTGTCAAGTGTTTTGTCTGCAGCTACTAAAATAACCATATTTGTTTCATCCTTCATTTTTTAATTCATTAGACACATTTATTGATTTGTGTGTATTGAACATTCCTGTAACCCAGGGATAAACCCCATTTAAGGATGGTGTATAATCCATTTAATGTGCTCTGAATTTGGTTTGCTAGAGTATTGTTGAAGATTTTTACATCTATGTTCATCAGGAATACTGACCTACAATTTTATTTTATTATTTATTTATTTGTTTATTTATTTATATTTCTTTTTTGTTGGGTCTTCATTGCTGTGCGTGGGCTATCTCTAGTTGCGGTGATCGGGGGCTACTCCTCGTTGTGGTGCACAGGCTTCTCATTGCGGTGGATTCTCTTGTTGCAGAGCATGGGCTCTAGGTGTGCAGGCTTCAGTAGTTGTGGCTCGTGGGCTCTAGAGTGCAGGCTCGGTAGTTGTGGCACACAGGCTTAGTTGCTCCACGGCAAGTGGGATCTTCCCAGACCAGGGCTCGAACTAGTGTCCCCTGCATTGACAGGCGGATTCTTAACCACTGCGCCATCAGGGAAGTCCCTGGCTTATAATTTTATTTTCTTGTACTGTCCTTATAAGCTTTGGTGGCAGGATAACGCTGGCCTCATAATGAATTTGGAACTAATCCTTCCTCTTCAATTATTGGGAAGAAGGTGAGAAAGATGGACATTAATTCTTTAAAGGTTTGGTAGACTTGATCAGTGAAGTCACTTTCACTTTTGGAATCTTGTTGGAAAGATTTTTGATGACTGATATACGTCTATTCAGATTTCCATTTCCTTATGGTTCAGTCTTGGTAGGTTGTATGTTTCTAGGAATTAACCCATTACTTTTAGGCTATCCAATTTTTTGGCATATAATTGTTAATAGTAATCACTTATGATCTTTATATTTCTGCAGTCTCTGTTATACTCCTTCCTCTTTCATATTTGATTTTATTTGTTAGACTGTTCTCTTTCTTTCATCTATAGTCTAGCTAAAGCTTTGTCAATTTTGCTTGTCTTTTCAAAATCCATCTCTTAGTGTCATTGACCTTTTCTATTATTTTTCTAGTCTCTATTTCATTCATTTCTGCTATGGTCTCTGTTATTTCTTCTTTTCTTCCACTAACATTGGTTGTAATTTGTTCTTTTCTAGTTCCTTGAGATGTGAACTTTGATTGCTTATTTGAGATCTTTCTGGTTTCTTAATGTGGGCACATAATTGTTATAAACTTCTTTTCTAGAACTACTATTGCTGTCTCTCATATGTTTTGGTATGTTGTGTTGCCATTTTCATTTGTCTCAAAATATTTTCTTTTCTTTTGATTTCTTCTTTGACCCATTGATTGCTCAGCAGTGTGCTGTTTAATTTCCACATATTTGTGAATTTTCCAACCTTTCTCTTTTTTGATTTCTACTTTCACACCATTTTGGTAAGAAAAGATACTGGATATGACCTTAATCTTATTAAATTTTTAAAACTTTTTGTGATGTAACATATGATCATGATTTATCCTGGAGAATGTTCTATGTGTACCTGAGAAGAATGTGTATTCTTGTGCTGTTGGATGGAATGTAGTATATATGTCTGTTAGGTTCATTTGATCTAATGTGCAGTTCAAGTCCAATATTTCTATATTGATCTTCTGTCTGGAAGATCTATCTGTTGTTGAAAGTGGGGAATGAAGTCCCCAACTACTGTTGTGCTGCTGTCTATTTCTGGCTTCAGAACTGTTAGTATTTGTTTAACATATTTATGTGTTCTTATGTTGAGTCCATTAATTTATAATTGTCATATCCTCTTGATTAATTGTTCCCTTTTCTTATATAATGACCTTCTTTTTCTCATGTAACAGCTTTTGATTAATCAACTTTTCTGATATAGTATAGCTACCCTGCTCTCTTTTGGTTTCCATTTGCATGGAATGTATTTTGTCATCTTTTCACTTTCATCCTATGTGTGTCCCGAAACCTTAAACATCAACTATATTACAATTTTTAAAAGTCTGTGGGGCAAGATCTCTGCAGGGGATGGTGTGGTATTCATGCATTTATCGAGATACCACCTCCACTGACAGATGAGAGTACCATAGGCAAAGTTCATATTTTAGAAATATTACCCTGACTGTCTTTGGAGGGTACACAAGATGGAGTCAACCCCAGATTCACAGAGGCCAATTAAGAGGCAGTTGCAGGCTTTTAGGCAAGCAATGATGGTGGGCTAGACTAGGATTTGGTCAATAGGTATGGAGAAGCATGGTGTGTGGAACTGGGATTTGAGCTAGGTAAGGCACATGAAATTCTAACTTTTTTTTGCAGGATCTCACAAATGAAGACCAAGTTCATTTATCAGGCAGTGGCAAAGAGGCTTCAGGGGACTCTTACCTTCAAGCAATTGAAGAAATTGAGGCATTTTATCAATACCTCAATGAGAAATATAAGGCAGGAACTCCAGCTGCACCAGAGCCAGAGCTCTATGTACCTCTGACTGACCATGATGAGAACCGCCAAAAGGAGTCAATCCAGAACCAGGTGATGTATCCTTTGAAGCCCACAATGATGATTTCTACACATTCTAACATCCCTGGACAGTTCTTATCCTGAACTAAGATCACTCCATGTTAGAGCCCTTGATTTGCCCTTGGAAACCTAAGCAAGACCCTTTTTGACCCCAAGGTGACCTCTTTTGATGAGAGCAAACCCACAGTAACATCCCAGATGACAGATGTTACTGACACCCCAAACACATCCTGAGATTTTAAAGGCTGGTTGCAGACCTAGAACTGGGGGAGTGGAAATCAGAAGTCCTTTACTGGGTCCTTTTTCTATGAGGTCTTCCCAGCTGGATCTGTCACACCCTGCTAAGGATGAAGTAGAGTTCTCTAGTCTTGAGGAGCTTTCAGTCCAGTGGTGAGGGAAGGGGAGTAGACAGGCATAACAGCATTTCAAGAGTGGAAATGAGAGGAAAGGAAGTGCCCTAATATGATGTTATTAGAGGTTGACTTCCAATGAGGCTTCATCTCAGAGAAGCCCTAGGTTTTGTTTTGTTTTTTTGAAGTGGCGCTTTTTTATTTTTTAATATTTATTTGTTTGCTTGTGCTGGGTCTTAGTTGTGGCCGGCAGCCTCCTTAGTTGTGGCTCACAGGCTCCTTAGCTGTGGCATGTGAACTCTTAGTTGCTGCATGCATGTGGGATCTAGCTCCCTGACCAGGGATCAAACCCGGGCCCCCTGCATTGGGAGTGAGGAGTCTTAACCACTGCCCCATCAGGGAAGTCCCAAGAATCCCTAGGTTTTGATGGTCCTTTTTGTTGGAGTGTCTCCACAGTGACATTGACCTCATGAGGGTACCCATTTCCACACCTCCAAGTCACTGTGGCTTCTGCTACATTGTGGCTTGGAAAATTCCACTTATTTCCAAGTGTGAATATATATAATAATTAAATTTAAGGGCATCTATCACTCCTATGGATTTTTTTGTAGAAGAAGATGACTTCGGAGTGCCCTCAGTCTACCATAGTCAATGGCTGTACAGTCATAAATTTTTAATATAACCTGGGGGAATTATCCTCGCTGTCTCTCTGCTCTGAGATTCAGGACAGGCCAGAGAGACCAGTCTTTGGTGGCCGGGATAGGAATGGATGTCATATTTGATAAGACAGGCTATAGTCACTAAGGCACGTTACTGAGAGATACAGGCTGAGCAAAGGACAGGACAGGGATATGGCAAAACTGAGCAGACTTGTCTGGCTAAAGCAGGACAAGAGCTGCAAGGAGGCACACAGGGTGAAAAGATGTGAGGCTACTGACATGATGGCTTTGGGGAGTTCATTGTAAGCTTTCTACCAGATGTATAGGAAACCTAGAAGCGTAAGGATGGCCAATGAGAATAGAAGTATAGACTTTGGCCATGGGCACATTAGGCCACTGCTTGTAATGAGGCTTCTTCTTGGAATGGTTCCTGGAGGCTGATGCTTTCCAAGATGGTTCTCAGGAAGCTGGAATGCCAGGGACAACCCCGTACATTTCTGGGGGAAATGTCCACAGTGGTTCAGGTCTGTGACCACCCAGAGTGAGATAGGTCCAATTCAAGTTAAAAGTCTTCTACTTAGGCCATGTCACTTCACCTTTTTGGACCCCTATTTACTCTTCTTTAATAGGGATTAAGCATGGCTCCTGTTTCTGAGGCATGGTGGGAATAAAATGAGATAAGATGTTTGGAAGTTCATTAATTTAACCAAATCTCCAGTAGGATGTCTGGGAGATGGGACATCTTTGGAAAAGTCTCTGGACAGGGGCGGGCAATACAGAGATAGGGGATTAAGAGGTACAAACTCTTATGTATACAACAAGCTACAAGGATATATTGTATAAAACAAGGAATATAAAAATTATTTATAATAACTAAAATTTGAGTATAACCTTTATTATGATTCACTATATTGTATACCTGTAACATATAATACTATACATTAAGTATACATCAATTTAAAAAAGGTCTGTGGGGCAAGATCTCTACAGGAGATGGTGGGGCTTTCATTCATTCATCGAGATTCCCACCTTCACTGATAGATAGGAGTTGCATAAGAAGACTTTTCTTTTTCTTTTTCTTTTTTTTTTTTTTTTGCGGTACGCGGGCCTCTCACTGTTGTGACCTCTCCCATTGCGGAGCACAGGCTCCGGACGCGCAGGCTTATCGGCCATGGCTCACGGACCCAGCCGCTCCGCGGCATGTGGGATCTTCCCGGACCGGGGCACGAACCCGTGTCCCTGCTTCGGCAGGCGGACTCTCAACCACTGCGCCTCCAGGGAAGCCCAAGACTTTTCATTTTAGAAATATTACTCTGACGGTCTTTGGAGGTTACCCTACATGGAGTCAACTCCAGATTCACAGAGGCCACTTAAGAGGCAATTGCAAACTTTGGGCAAGAAATGATGATGGGCTAGACTAGGACTGGGTCAGCAGGGATGGAGAGGAAGGGTGTGTGAAATTGGGATTTGAGCTGGTTATGACACATGAACTTCTTTTTTTGCAGAATCCCACAACTGAAGATCTAGTTCACTTATCAGGCAACAGCAAAGGGGTGTCGAGGGACTCTTACCTTCAGACAATTGAAGAAATTGAGGCATTTCTCCAGGACATCAATGAGACACCTGAGGCAAGATGCCCAGCTGCACCAGAACCAGAGCTCTATGTGCCTCTGACTGCCCATGAGGAGGACAGCCAAAAGGAGTCAATCCAGAATCAGGTGATGAAATTTTTGAGGCTCACAGTGATGATTTCTGCATGTTCTAACATCCCTGGGACAGTTCTCATCCAGAACTAAGATCACCCCATGGTAAAGCACTTGATTTGCCCCCTGGAAACCTTAAATGAGACATTTTTTGACCCCAAGGTGACCTCTTTTGATGAGAGTAAACCCAAGTAACATCCCAGTTGACAGATGTCACTGACACCCCAAACACATCCTGAGATTTTAGAGGCTGGATGCAGACCTAGAGCTGGAGGAGTAGAAATCAGAATTCTTTCTTTGGGTCCCTTTTCTCTGAGGTCTGCCCAGCTGGATCTGTCAGACCCTGATAAGGTGGAAGTAGAGTTCTCTAGTCTTGAGGAGTTTTCAGTCCAGTGGTAGGGGAAGGGGAGAAGACAGGCATGACACTATTTCAAGAGTGGGAATGATAGTAAAAGAAGTGCCCTAGTACGATGTTATTAGAGGTTGACTTCCAGTGAGGTTTCATCTCAGAGAATCCCTAGGTTTTGATGGCCCTTCTTGGAGGATTGTCTCCACAGTGACATTGGCTTCATGGAGGTACCCTTTTCCACGCCTCCAAGTGACAGTGGCTTCTGCTACACTGTGGCTTAGAAAATTCCACTTATTTCCAAGTGTGAATATATATAATAATTAAATTTAAGGGCATCTATCACTCCTATGGATTTTTTTGTAGCAGAAGATGACTTCGGAGTGCCCTCAGTCTACCATAGTCAATGGCTGTACAGTCATATGTTTCGAACATAGCCTGGGTGAACTATCCTAGCTGTCTCTCTGCTCTGAGAGTCAGGACAGGGTGGGAGAGACCAGTCTTTGGTGGCCGGGATAAGAATGGATGTCATATTTAATAAGACAGGCTATGAGCAAGGGACAGGACAGGGATATGACAAAACTGAGCAGACTGGTCTGGCTAGAGTAGGATAAGAGCTGCAAGGAGGCACATAGGGTGAAAAAGATATGAGGCTAGAGACATGATGGCTTTGAGGAGTTAACTGGAAGCTTTCTACCAGATGTATAGGAAACCTAGAAGCATAAGGATGGCCAATGAGAATAGAAGTATAGACTTTGGCCATGTGCACATTAGCCTCTGCCTGTAATGAAGCTTCTTCTTGGAATGGTTCCTGGAGGCTGATGCTTTCCAGGATGGTTCTCAGGAAGCTGGAATGCCAGGGGGAACTCCAGGAGGTCTCTTGGGGAAATATCCACAGAGGATCAGGTCTGTGAGCACCAAGAGCAAGACAGGTCCAATTCAAGTTAAGAATCTTCTACTTGGGCCATGTCATTTCACCTCTTTGGACGTCTGTGAATTCTTCTTTAATACGGTTTTATCATGGCTCCTGTTTCTGGGGTCATGGTTGGAATAAAATGCGATAATATGTTTGGAAGTTCATTAAATTGAACAAATCTCTGGTAGGATTTCTGGAAGATGGGGCATCTGTGGAAAAGTCTCTGTTGGGGCAGGGCAATATAGAGACAAGGGATTAAGAGGTACAAACTCTTATGTATACAAGAAGCTACAAGGATATATTGTACAAAACAAGGAATATAGCCAATATTTTATAATAACTAAAAATTGAGTATAACATTTAACTATTTTGAATCACTGTATAGTACAACTATAACATATAATAGTGTACATCAAGTGTTTATCAATTTTTTAAAAGTCTATGGGGCAAGCTCACTGCAGGGGATAGTGGGGTGTTTCCATTCATCTAGAATCCCACCCCCACTGATAGGTAGGAGTAGCATAGGAAGACTTTTCATTTTAGAAATGTTTATGTTTATGGAGGGCACACCGGATGGAGTCAACTCCAGATTCACAGAGGTCAATTAAGAGGAAATTGCAGGCTTTTATGCAAGCAATGATGGTGGGCTAGACGAGGACTGGGTCAGCAGGGATGGAGAGGAAGGGCGTGTGGAGTTAGGATTTGAGCTGGGTAAGACATCTGACTTCTAACTTTTTTTGCAGAATCCCACAGCTGAAGATCTAGTTCGGTTATCAGGCAACAGCAAAGAGGCTTCCATGACTTCTTTCTTTCTGACACTTGAGGACATTGATGAGTTTCTCCAGGACATCAATGAGATACATGAGGCAAGAGCCCCAGCTGCACCAGAGTCAGAGCTCTATGTACCTCTGACTGCCTGTGATGAGGACAGCCAAAAGGAGTCAATGCAGAACCAGGTGATGAATCCTTTGATGCCCACAAGGATGATTTATGCATGTTCTAACATCCCTGGGACAGTTCTTGTCCATATCTAACAACAACCCATGTTAAGTCCCTTGATTTGCCCCCTGGGAACCTAAAATGCCTTTCTTTTTGACCCCAAGGTGACCTCCTTTGATGAGAGAAACCCTGCAGCAGCATCGCAGTTGATGGATGTCACTGACACCACAAAGGCGTTCATCACTGATTGTAAAGTGACAACCGTTAATGCAAACAAGATGACAATCCCCAATAAGGGTAGCCAGATGAAGATCCTCGATGATGACCAGAGCCTCAGTGGAGGCCAGATGACCTTCGGTGGGGACCAGACCCTCTATGAGGGTCAGATGAAGAACCCCAGTGAACGCCAGATTCTCAGTGGAGCCCAGATGACCTTCCCTTGGGACCAGGCTGTCTCTGGAAGTCAGATGAAAACCATCCATGTATACCAGACCCACAATGGAGGCCAGATGAGCTTCAGTGGGGACCAAACCCTCTATAGGCGTCCGCTGAAGATACTCAGTGATGAGAACACTCCCCGTGAAGTCCATATGGTGCCACATTCCTCATCACCATTGCCATATCCTAGACTTCTGTACATTTCTAGTTCCTATTTGATCCAAGGAGGACAACCCCTAGAAAAGCAGAAGTGGAATCTCAAGATTCAGAGATGTTCGTTGCAGAAGAATTCTGACATTTTGAAACCCTACATCTGTACATACCAGGGCTGTGGGAAATCATATTCAAAATCTTCCCACCTGCGAATCCATAAGCGCCTACACACTGGTGAGTGAAGACTGAAATATAAGGGTGTCAGGAAAATGACTAAAGATCTCTGCCTTTATAAGACTTTGGGGTCATTTGAGATTGTTGCCACCTCCCTCTAAGTCTAGGACCCAGAAGACCCTAGAAAATGCTGGCAAATCTGAAAAGGTATATAAAGCAGTCCTAAGAACAGACCCTAGTTCTGGGCCAGAGGCAACCTGGCTGCAGCCTTTTGTGGTATTGAATGTCTGGGATGATGGAAGAAGTGGAGGGATTTGTTTGACCTCCTAGGGTGGTCTTGACTTTACCCCTCCTGGGAATTCTCTTCATGAACTCCTATAGGCCCAACAGATAACCCCTCTTCCTCAACTTTCTTTACCCACCACTGACCTTTGTCTTCCCCTCCTGGTTTTCTTTTTCTTTTCCTCTCCCTCCTTCACAGTTTTCCTCTCAGCCTTCTAGCCCATCCTGCCCTCCTTCTCTTCCTTTCCCATGCAACCCCTCCAGTCTCCTGTCTGTCTCTCCCTGTCCCACTGCAACATGCCCAACTCCTTTTTCTTCTCCATTCATTTCCAACTTCTGTGTCCCATGCTATCCTGAAGCATGACAAGTCTTCCTTTCTTTCTCGAGTCCAGGAGAGAAGCCCTACAAATGCAACGCGAAGGGATGCACATGGGCATTCTCCCGTTCGGATGAGCTCAACAGACACGTGAGGAAGCACACCAGGGAGAGGCCCTACCAGTGTACTAAATGCGACAGGAACTTTTCACGATCAGATCACTTAAAGCAGCATCAGAGAGTCCACAGATAAATTTCTTCCATGATAACAAACCTATCAGCCTTTGAGAAAATGAGTTGAGCTGAAAGATTCTCCCTGCAAAACTTTGCTCGGTGCTCAGTACCTAGCAGTGTGCCAGCACATAGTAGGTGCTTAATATTAGTTGTAAACTTTTAAGGTTTTCATTTATTTTTTCTGAAACATATAAAGAATGCATGTATGCATTTCAATAAAATCAGCACTACTCTTCATTCACTTTCCTGTACGTGGTGAATGTTTTCAGTGTGTTATGTATGAATTCTTGTAGATCACTGCTTGTGTATTTACTTCTATGTGTACATGTAAAGATGTTTATATGTAGATGATTGCAATGTAAGATAGCATAGTTCAGATGTATAAAGAATGTAGCATTTCATATCTGAGCTCATGTTTCTTTGGAGGTTCATTTCAAGGGAGTTGAGAGGGACACTTGGTCACTTCCAGTGTCAAGTGGCCTCAGATTAAATGAAACTCATTTGGATGAACTTAATCTATTAAAAGGTTGAACCTCTTGTCTTGGCTGTTTTTCTCTCAGACAAAGTGTCTCTTTTCCCCTCTGCCTTCTCTATATGCTGTCAGGACACAGGGGGTGGTGGTATTGGAGGAGGAGTCAAGTGCTGGCTGCCAGGGGAAGGACATTTCCTTTCCATGGGGGCTTCAGGGTCTTTCCATCATGGCTTCTGCTGACACGTCTGCAGCTGCAGTGACCTGGGGTCTGTTTCTCTTGGCCTGGGCATGGCTGGACACCTGCTCCTGAGGAATTTAGCCATCTTTGCCTGCTGCTAGGTCCTTCTCCTAGCAGGCCCTGTCTTCTTAGGTGTGGCTTGGGCTCCCATCCAAATGCCAGCTTGTATAATATTCCCCCTGGAAAAGTGGGTAAAACCCAGGATATGATTTGTCCCACTGCTCATTTCCAAGGGGGGTCCTCTGAAAAGCACCTTCCAGACCAAGACTTAAAAAAGAAGCAGACTACAAATCCCAGGGCTTCAGTTTGCCCTGCAACGTTTGAAGATCTACTTAACCCACCCACTCTCACCTCACACAGGTCCCAGATGCTAGATCCCTCAAGATCCCCACATGGATTATATGAGGGCGTCAATAGCTAAGGACTCCAACCAGTCACTGGACCTTTTTTATGTTTGTCAGGGCAGTCATGTCTGGAATGAGATATCATGGCCATTCCCAGATAATGCCGAGGAATTTCACTGGATACTAGGTCCTTGTGCCTTGCTTGTGTCAGTGGCCCAGCTATGTAGCTGCATGTGAGTCAACTGGGGGTCCAATTCTTGTTAGGTGGTGCCCTTGTCTAGGTCCACCAGGAGAATGTCATCAATATAATAAAGGCCAGTGCTCCCTCCAGGGGCAGGACTTTTTCCAAATCACATTCATCACCGATAGCTGGAGAATTAGGTAGCCTGGAAGTAGGACATTAAAGGTATACTGCAACCCTTTCCTTATGAAGGCAAATTGATTTTTATCATCTGGGTAGAGAGGGGATGCTTAAAAAAGCATGCTCAGTAACAACTGCAGCATACCAAGTTCCCTCAGCTTGGGCAATAACCTCTGTGATACAATATCAGGTACCTCTCTGGAGCTATGGCATTGAGCCTCCTATAAGCCATGGTGAGTCTCCAGATACCCAAGGCCTTGAGCACGGTCCGGGTGGGGCTATTGAATGAAGAGTTCTCTCATGGAGAACTTTGGCTTCCGTGAAATTGGCAACGCAGGTGGCTATTCCTTTTTTTGACCCATCAGCCCATATTATTTTGGATAAACCATGCTACTCAGCACTGGGAGGAAATTGGGTAGGTTCATGAGTCATTCTCCCACTAAAATGCTGCAGTTCTTATCAGGGATTTGGGGCAAAGGCAGGTAGGAGTACACACAGACAGTCCATCTATACCAATAACGTGTTCAGTACTGAGCCATGGCAAAGGAGGTTTATAAGGACCCACAAGGAATTACCCATAGCTCAGTTTCAGCAAGACTCCCAGGGATAGAAACCTCAAACCCCAAACTGGAGAGGTTTATCTGTTCCCCCTCATCCTGGAGCAAGGATTTCAGGGATCACAGTCACTTGTGGACCAGCAGTCAAAGGCCAAGAAGTGCATATTTACCATATCCAAGACATGGAAGTAATCTAAGTGTGCATTAACAGATGAATGGATAAGGAAGATGTGGTATATGTATACAATGGAATATTACTCAGCCATAAAAAGGAATGAAATAATGCCATTTGCAGTTACATGGATGGAACTAGAGATTGTCATACTGAGTGAAGTAAGTCAGACAGAGAAAGACAAATATCATACGATATCACTTATATGTGGAATCTGAAACAATGATACAAATGATCTTATTTACAAAACAGGGACAGACTCACAGACATAGAAAACAAACTATGGTTACCAAAGGGGAAAGTGTTGGGGAGGGATAAATTAGGAGCTTGGGATTAGCAGATACGCACTACTATATATAAAACAAATAAACACCAAGGACCTACTGTATAGCACAGGGAACTATATTCAGTACCTTGTAATAACCTGTAATGGAAAGGAATCTGAAAAAGAATATAGATATAGATGATACAGATACACATATAGATATCTGAATAACTTTGCTGTTCACCAGAAACGAACACAACATTGTAAATCAACTATACTTCAGTTTTTAAAAAAAGGCCAAGAAGTGCAATTCTCCCTCACATCCCTGTTGAAACTTGACCTTGGCTTAGGGCCTCCAGTCCCCTGTGGGGACAGAGGGATCTTAGTATGGCCTGTAGTTTTGTTAATTTTTTTAGTCTTATTTATTTTTGAATACCAAGCGGTCCAGGTAAAAGTGGCAGTACTCTTCATTTCCAGGCTCCCCAGGAGCCCCATCAGGTGTCCCATGGCCCAGCATTTGGTCCTGATTTCCTTGGCCTATCAGTCTCCTTTGAGACTGCTGGCCAAGAATCAAGTTCAGAGAACTTTCTAGGAAGGCCTTAGCCCAGTTTGCCCAGGAGAGGGCGCCAGGTCATTACTCTAACATCAGTTATCTCTCTCGCTCAGTCTTTGCTATTTTGCCAGTGGCCACGTTTTCCACATCTAGGAACTCATCAGTTAAGACTTGAACTGTGTCATGGACCAATTGACCTGACTTCACAACAGGGTGTAACGGCCTGATGACCAGGGCCAACCCAAGTAGCATCTACAAACCTGGAAATCTGAGTCTGGCTAAGTCTTACCATCTACTGTCCTCAGTCCCTCATTGTAGGTCCCCATG